>NC_086182.1:37370000-37707500 GCF_023053635.1 Elgaria multicarinata webbii
GCTTCCAATCACACATTTAGCAAAAACCCTTGAAGGTAGAATTAGGAGAGGAAAACCATCTTGATCTATGCTGCAGTTTTTCCTTGGTAAATTGACACCCAGGAATCCGCAAAGGGCCCTGATTCAAAGGTCAAGGGATGCCAGTTGTGATGGCTACATCTCACCACCAGCATCAGGAGCAGCGTTTCCCTGGACAGCAGTGGCTGGGGCAGGAGAATGCCGGCAGAGGGGGCTCAACTGCGCTCTTGCTTCTGGGCTGATGAATGCAAGAACTTGAGAAGAGCCCTGAGGCTGGATCAGACCAACGTAAGAAGAACTCTGAGGCAGGATTAGACCTGGGTTTCATTTTAAAGGGCCATGGCCTCTGCGCTCAGCCTCCAGCTTAAAGAGGCTGAGCACCATTTAAGCACAAGATGGGCACAACAGCTGCCCAGCAGTGCTGAGATGCGTCTCCTCTCCCTTTGCTGCACATCAACAAGGGCGGGGGGACGGGATGCAGAGCAGCCCACGCAGCTCTGCAAGGGCCGGCACAGAGGGAGTTAAACCCACTCGGCAAACTGGCTTGCGCTGGAACCTCAAAGAACCTACCACCTTCAAAAAAATTAAAAAACAGCAGGGCATCCGCATTTAATAATGTTGAGTTTATTTATTGATTTGATTTGTTCTCCACCTTTATACCAAGGAAAATGGCACTCAAGGCAGCTCATAACAGAATAAAACCAACATCCAACCCAACAGACCTGTTTACATGCCAAAGGCTGGTGGAAGGACAGCCGAGAGGTAGTGAACCTGGGAGCGGCCACCAAGAAGGCCCTCTTTTTCATGGCCACTGAAGGTCTCGAAAGAAGGGCCTCTCCCGAAGATCTTAAGACCTGGGAGAAGGCAGCCTTTCAAGTAGGCTCGCTCCAAGCAGCGTAGCGCTTTATAGGTCATAACCAGCACTTTGAATTGTGCCCAGAAACAGATAGGAAGCCAGTGAAATTGCTGAACAAGTGTGCTGGATGCTGCCTGTAACCAGCCTTGGTCAACGGTCCAGCTGCAGCATCCTGGACCAGGTGACCTTTCTGAACAGTCTTGATTTCTGAATGAGTTGGTTTAGGTTAAAGATGTGCCTGGATTTCTCATATTTTCAAAATGCCGTGCATTGGTGTGTTCTGATTGGGAGGCACAAGTGACCGCATAGGTTCCCACAGACTTTTGCACACGCGCACACACACGCACACACACGCACACACGCACACACACACACATACACACACACACACACACACACACGCACACCCCACAGAGCTCCCCCTGAGTCCACTGAGAATGTGTTCGCAGGCCGTGAGGTGAGCGATGGAACAGGCTGGTGTTCAGAGAGAAGCCGCTAGAGGTCAGCCGGGGTTTACATCTTGCCCTGGAGAGCCATGGCTACATGCCACCACCACGCAGGCAGGCGCTGGGTTCCCCTGCTTCCAGGTGAATCTTATTGGAAATGCTGGCTGTAGACAAACTCTGGGGTGTCTCGAAACTTTGTGTCATTTGAAGGCAAAGTTTTGAAACGCATATGGAAAATTCCCCTCTTCTGAAGAGAATCCAACAGGAACATGGCAATAAAAGAAAAGTGGCAGCGCCTCCACATTCCTCAGGGGAACAAGTATCCGCGTCGCAGGGCTGATGCAGGTGCCTGCTTTGCATGGGCCGGTTGCCGTCGTCTGGCTGAAGAGAAGTGTTGCACGATCCCTTGGACAAAGCACGTTCTCTGGATCCATTTCAACCTGGCTTCTTCAGGTGCTTTGGTGGAACATCCACATGGGGAACTGGGCAGGGGAGGGTGTCCCTGTTGGTTCTGCCGGGGAAGGGCCACCTCACCCCCCACGGAGACCCCATTGTGCGTGCAGAAGCTCCCGGTTTGATCCCTGGCACCATCTCCAGGCAGAGCAGGGAAAGACACACACACACACACACACACACACACACACACACACACACACACTGTGTCCCTGGGGAGCTGCGGCTGCCAGGCGGTGGAGGAGAAGGGCCTCCAGGGGCAGCATCCCATGGTCCTCGAGGGCTTTTGCTGGCCTCAGCCACAGTCCCCTGCTGGGCTGTCCATATGGGATGAGCCCAGGAGGAGGCGCTGTTTGGCGCTGGCGCTGGCCTTTCCTGGAGGGTCAGTTCCAGAAGGGGGGGGCTGTGGGGCTCCTGCTTGAGGCTCGGCTAACAAGACTCTCCTAGCCCCCCCGCCCAGGTGGGAGCTGATGCTGACTGTGCTGGCAGGCGCCCTTTCTTCCTTCCTTCTTAATTTGAAAATCATTTTCCAGTTAAGGGCCAGGCATGTGTGCTAGTACAAATGCTCATTTTTTTTATGTTTTCCTTTTAAAAAATATTACCCTTTTCTGCAACAAAATGGTGCTTATTCCCAAGTAAATGAGTCCAGTGCCAAGGCAGTAGAAGCAAACTCCACTTTGTTTCTGTAGCTCCGATGGCCCTGATGATTTAAGTGAGTTGACAATGCAAAACTGCCCATGCTGAGAGAATTTCTTTTTACTTTTTAATTAGAGCTGGCAAACCGTGTGGCTCACTGTCGTTGCTTTTCTCAAAGATCTCTGGGACACCGAAGCGTGGGGTGGCGGGCATGGCCTGGGTACGTCGCTGCCAGAGGTCTGCACCTGCTCATTTCTCTTTCCTCCCCAGAGACAGAGGCCTGGCCGGGCTGGGTGCCCTTCCTGGCCCACTGGGGTCAGAGGCGTTGGAACCTGGCAGCCTGCTGTGCAAGGAGAGGAGCCTTTGGGGCACGTCTTCTTACACGTGATGGACAAGAAAGAATCCTGCTGCTGTGGGAGCTTCAGAGCCATCACTTGGCGGATGAGGCTGAGGAGGGAGAGCGCCAGGGGAAGGGGGCGTGGCACAACGGAGGTCTAACGTGGTGGGGTTGGGAGGGTGAGGGCTGTTATACCCAGGACTGGAAAGGGCCAAGCTGCTCCGCTGTGTGTGAAGGGTGACTGGGTGAGAGAAAATTGGTGGGGTGGGAAGGGTGCATACGTGTGTGGGGTTCCCCCCCACTCATTTTGGCCCAACCCCCCAGCCCACCTATCCATGCAGCCCTTGAAGGGTTGTCCAGCTACCAATGCAAACCACCACCCAAAAAAGGAGTTGTCCCCTTCCTATGGCCAGGTTCCTTTCAAGACCACTCCCACTCCTATGAGCCTGCCTGTTCATGAAGGTCAGGGAGGAGGCAGCTGGGCGGGTTGAGGAGGAGCCCTTCTCAGCCCTCCAACGAGACGTGGGGCTCCCTGCTGAGGGAGACCAGCTGACCCCATCCTTGAACATGGCGGCCCACAGGAATTGGGCTGGGCTGGGCTGGGAGCAAAGCTGCACAGTAGTTTGTAGTTGTATCTGTAGCGCAGAACATCTCCCACTACAGCACACCCGGGCATGCTGATTCTGTGTGCCCTTCATGGCTTAATGTCGCATTCCATGAGATTTAGAAGCCTACGTGGGGCCTGTTTGCATGTGAGGGAGGCAAATGGTGGGTTAAGGAACCTAACTTCTAACTGTAGATTAACAGTGAGAAGGCAGCAGGTCTCCTAAGGGAGCGAGACCTGGCTGCAGAGAAACGCCTGTGCTAGGCCCAGCCCTTCTGTTGTTTCTCGGTGAGTAGACCTCAGTGAGGCGACCCTGGACAATGTCTTTCTACCCACAGCTGAACCCTGATGTTTCATTATTTTATTTGTATTTTGTTGTTACCTGCCTTGAGCACTAATTTTATTGGAGGGGCGGGATATAATAAAATACATTCAAGAACAATTAATTACACATTACAAGCTTTGCACATTGCGAGCTCTGTACGTTGTGCCAGGCGGAGTTTGGTTTAGCTATCCAAACTGGAGGATTAATCAAAGGAGATGAATATTCAAATTTGACTCGTGTACTTTAAAACCCTACAGCCCAGTCATCACTTTGCTTCTAACCAGGAAGGAGAGGAAAGAGGTGATGGATCGGGAGCAGTGCCTTCTTGCTGAATGGCCGGATCTACACCAGGCAGAATATTGCACTATGAAAGCGTTATATAAAAGGCAGGAGCTACACGACTGGTTTACAGCAGTACTGAAGTGCTCTGACAACTGTTGGGGCCCATAAGACACAGACCATAGACCGCTTCCACAGTGCTAGGTCCTGCTTGGTGTAGATTAGGCCTAAGTTTCAGAAAGAAAGAAACAAGGTTTTTGACAGGGATTCCTCCAAAGTGGTTCCTGAGGGAGGGGAAAAGGGGCTCTGATTTGAGAATAACATTCGTTTCCCTATAAACAAGTTGAATATATAGGAGTGCCAAAACTGAAATGTCCTAAGCAGAATGTCTTTCTCCACAAAATAAGAGGGGAACATTTTCTCAAACGCTTTCCCTGTTGCAGCCATCAAAAGAAAGATTTCCTTCACGGGCCCAAACACGTCCAGCTCTCCACACCCCCTCTCACTGATGGCTGGAGCCCCACATCATCCCCTCCCCAAACCATGCCAGTGGGGCAGCCCACTCGCTGATTCCCTTCCATCTTGCAGTGAAGAGATTAAGGCGGCTGAGAGGGCCTGGCCGGATTTCCTAAGCTGGAGGATCTCTGTCTGGGGCTCCAGATGGCACGGACAGCATTAAGGCAGCTCCCCGCTCATGAGCTGCTCCAGAGCCAATGCCAAAGAAAGGGAGTGCCCCCACAGAAAGAAGGGGGCACTCCAGTGCAGAGCAGCTGGGCTGGGGGGCCCTTGGGCCCTGAGCTCTGTGGTGTCTTTGGAGCCCATCTGGCAGAGGTCAGCAACCCCATGCAAAGGCGAGCCATTCTTCGCATCCAGCAGCTGGGAGGGGGAAACCCGACGAAGTTCCTCCCAGAGGGGTCCATGGGGGCTCTGCCCAGATCTCCTCCACACCAGGTGAGAGCCAGGGGTACTGTGCCGATGGACAGCGGACACAGCAGCATCCATGGAATGTTTAAAATTGGCGGTATCCCAGGGTTCAAGGCAGGGTGACATATTCAAAATGTTTTACCGGGTTGCATTGGGAAGAATTTACATCTGGAAACATAAAAGTAACTCCCACCCATCTCTGCTGGCTACGCCTTGGCAGCCAAACACTCTGAAAATCGCTTTGTGGCCCTCTGGATGCCTGAGCCTTCCCTGCCCCCCACCCCCACTTCATGCACAATGCTGGAGCTACTGCAGAGGCCCCTGTATGTAGGCTCACCCATGGACTGCACCCAGAATGAGGGGAGATTTGGCTGTGGCAAGTAGGATGTGGGCGGTGTAGGAGGAGTGATAAGTGTACTGTCAGAAATCCAAAGTAGTTGTAGGCTGAGTTGGAAACACAATTTTTCACCCTGGCCACCATGCATGTGGATCTTGGGGCTGAGATGCTGGTGAATGGGGTGGCTTGGGGCCAGGTGCCTCCAAGGAATAGCTCATCTAGCTGGCCCGGCCTGAATTGTTGTGAACCCCCCAGAGAGCATCAGCTGTTGGGCGGTAGAGAAATGTAATAAATAAATACATACAACGAAGCCCTTAGAGCTTGGTCTCCGCCTACTGGAGGGGCCTTCTCCTGGCATTTCCATTTCAGGGTGATGGGAGAATGAAATCTGTGAGAATGTCTCGAACAAATGAGGACTACCTATGAGAAAATCCTGGAGAACAGGTGACATGCTGTAGGAAGGCAAATGTTGTCTCCATCTTCCAAAGGGGCAAAAAGGAAGATCTGGGGAATTATAGTCTGACAATACCCCGGGAGATTCTAGAGCAGATTATAAAGCACTCTTAGCTGTAGGCACCTTGACACTAATGCAGTGATCACTGGAAGCCAGCATGGATTTGTCAAGAGCAAATCCTATCAGACCAATCTTATTTCATGTTTTGATAAGGTAACTTCCTTGGTAGATTGTGGAAATGCTGTGGACATAATATATCTTGACTTCAGTAAGGCACTTAGAATCATACAATTATAAAATAGTAGAGTTAGAAGGGGCCTATGAGGACATCAAGTCCAACCCCCTGCTCAGTGTAGGAATCCACCCTAAAGCAAACCTGACAGATGGCTGTCCAGCTGCCTCTTGAATGCCTCTAGTGTGGGTACTTGACAAAGTACCCTAGGATATCCTGATTAGCAAGCTAGTTAAGTGTGGGTAGGTGGCATTACTACTAGGTGGATTCACAGCTGGCTGGGGAATCGTATTCCAAGAGTGCTCTTCAATGGTTCTTTGTTCAACTGGAAGGAGCTACTGAGTGAGGTGCTCTGGGCCTTGTACTCTACAGCATTTTCATGAATGATTTGGAGGAAGGGGTGTGGGGGGGATGCTTCTCAGATTTGCAGATGACACAAAATTTGGCAGGAGAGCTAATACCTTAGAAGACAACAAAATTCAAAATGATCTTGTTAGACTAGAAAGCTGGGCAGAAAATAACAGAATGAAATTTCACAAGTGCAATGGGGTCATATCCCATGAAGCTGAATGGTGGGAGATCGGGACGGACAAAAGGAACCCTTCTTCAAATAGCACACACTTAAACCATGGCATTTGCTGCCACAAGATGAGGTGATGGCCAGCAACTTAGATGGCTTTAGAAGGGGATTAGAGAAATCCATAGAAGAGGATAAGACTATCAGTGGCTACTCGGACTCGATAGGCCTCTGGTCTGATCCAGCAGGGCTCTTCTTATGTTCTTAAATCACAGTAAGCATCTGCAGGTGTCACCACCAGATTTTCAAGTGTTGTCTATTGAATTAGATGCCTTTCTGCTTATATAGCCACCCACTAAAGAGAATCTCCAGGAAACAAAAGCTTCATTTTGCAATTGCAGAAGCTGGCGACTGGGTGGTTGCAAACGTTTTCTTCTCATAAAAGGCTTCTAAACCATGATTCACATTCACCTTCAGGCTCTGAAAAGCCACCCTGAAGGAAATTCGGAAAGGTTGACCTCAAAGGGTTAAAAACAACTCAGCTGCAGTGCCCTGACTAGCTAAGGACATCCCACCCCACCCCACCCCACCCCCACCCCCAGGAGAAGCAACAGAGCCCCAAGCTCTGCCTCTGATGCCCAGGCTCCGTCCATCCCGCCGCGCTGCCCTTCCTCTAAAGTTCTGTGGACCTCAGTAGCCATCCTGGCGAACCCAGGCTGCATCTGCACTATGGGATGAACGTGCATTTTCCAGTCATGGTTAACTCCTGCTTCCAGGACATCCACCTGACATCACCACCCTCAAATGGATGTTCTCCTGTATTTTTCAAATACTTCTTCTGTTTTTTTCAGGACCACAGAAAGTCCTGCTCATTTTTTTTAAAAAAAGAACGGAACGAAGGTGCCCTTTCTTCAGCTTTGGTGTGGCTTAGCACGACCCTTCTGTCCATTTCAAGAGCTGTGGTTTTGACACATGCAGTGAGGTACTGGGTAGTGGGCTGAGCCTATAAGTCATTATTACCTTTCCAGTTGGTGCCATATTAGCCACACACCTTTTCTATTAATTTGTACTTTTTGCCTGCTTTTAAACAGTATTAAACTATCCACACAGTGGTACTCAATTAAAAAAGCTTTAACGCGAATTTTAAGATGTTTTAAGATGTATTAAAAACAAACACAACCAGCCCACTGCCTCTCTGGTCTTTCCGACAGGTGCTATTTTGTAACTGTGTTACTTTTTGAATAGCTTCCCTAGTTTTAGTTTTTCTGTCCACTTTTTAACATTGACCTAGTGGTGCCGTACCACTGAAATCTTAAACATGCATCGTGCAACCCTCACACGCCTCAAATACAATTGACCATGTGGCTACATCATGCCCACCAGTGTGAATAAAACACCGTGGGACACGGACAGACACACCCACATGGGGACACAGAGACCCACAAACAAAGCGGCGTACTTCCTGGAGTGTGTGCATGCAGTGTACAGTGAAAAAGCTGTGAATGGGTCACATCCAGAGCCTCCTGTCCAGAATCACCCTTAGGAAGCCTCACTGGAACCGCGTCCCTCCATATAATCTGTTTTGTCTAAGACCGTTTTGGGGCAGTTGGGGGAGGAGAGCTGCTCGCACACCCTCAGCCGTGAGGCTTTGGCAAAGGCACGAGTAATTGGTCAATTTCTATCATATTCTTCCCGCTTCAGTAAATTAAATGCAGCTTTTTGTTTTTCTTGGAAGAAAATAATTAATCCCCCTCCCTCCTGAGGAGAGACCATCTGCCCCAACCTCCTGCCTCTGCAAAGTGTTTGAGCTGCAAATCTCTGGGGAGGGGTGGGGGCTTAGATCTGGAAAACGATGCTTTGTGGAGTGCCAACGCCTTCCGCCCCAGGTCTCAAAAGTCCTTGGCAAGCCATAATTTATTCCACCACAGACGACCTCGCAGGGTTCTGTGTGAGGCCCAGACGGGAGGACGACGCGCCAGCCCCACTGGTGAGGATATCAGCCATCCGCAGGAGTCGCGTTGCCTCGTGTCTTGTGCAAAGCTCTCGCTTGGATGTGCTCCATTTCAGAAGGGGTTAAACTAGCCGAAGCCGCCTTTAGCAATCAGGCATTGCTGGGACTGGACATGGAGAGTAAACCCAAGAAGATTAGAGCGAGGCTTTGAAATGCAACGCCTCACCTTGGAGGGCACCTTCTGCCAAGGTCTAGCAAGCCAGCCCAGAGGAGGGGGGTGGGGGGCATTTTCCCTGGGTTTAGCAGGACTGTGACCTAATCCCTCCCCGTGATGAGGGGAGAACCGGCCTTGTCCACACAGCTGCTCCATACCTCATGCCTGCAGCACAGGGGACACTGCCTATGTTCAGGTCTCCTCGCTCCTTAATAACGAGGGTGTGGATTTCTTTTTATCACTGTGTTGGCTGCTGCTGGCACTAACATCTCAGGAGTAACCACAGATGTGAAGAGGTGCCCTCTGGGTCTGCGTCAAGCGGACAAGCCAGAGGGAGGAGTGTGGCCTTCTTGCCCTGCTGCTTGTGGGGGCCCCATTGCAGCATCTAGTTGACCCCGGAGGGATCTAGAAATGAGAAAGCAGGACAAGGACAGGAGGGCAACATCCGCAGGTGCTGTAGGAAGTGGGTGTGTTTTTTGAAATTTACGCAGCACATTTCAAGCATATTGCTCTTCCTCATGAAAACAAGGAAGCTGCTCCAGTTCTCATTATGAACGATCCATGCAACAGAAGGGAAGCCCCGACGCCCCGACAACCACATACATTGCTATGGAAATGATCCCTTTAAACAGAGCCGGTGTGTCTCCAGCCCTTGTCTTTACATCTGCTGCACGATCTCCATCATAGAAGGACCGTGATCCAAGAGATGGGTGCTCAGTGCATGGACGAGACAGGGTGGCAAGAGGAGGCCTTTGGGTTCCTTAGGCACTATGGGTCATGGACTCCGACACCCATTGGAGGAATCTGCCATGACACAGGCTCTGAACAACAGACCCAGCCGCGGCTACTCCCTGCTCAAGCTAAGCACCACCGCTTGATATGCCTGAGGCGAGGGACAAACACCACCTTCCTCCAAACTATGTGGAGAAGGGGGTTAAATGGAGAAGGATTTCAATAATAAAATAATACACTGTGAGTTATATGTGCTGAGGTGAATTATTGTCAGAGTGGGTGCTAAATGTATAAACTTCAGATGATAAATGCCAGACAGACACGTGGGCTTTTTGTGGTAGTTAAAAACAAAATAATTAAAGTTTATTTTAAAAGTTCACAAGCTTTGTTTCAAATAAAACATTTAAAAACCTTTTTGAAACCTTTCATCCAATCCTTTCACCTTTTCACATACACGCTTTCCTCTCTCTCACACAATCACTCTTGAGCTTTCTTTATTATCAGTATTGTTTAATATACATCAACTATGTGCACACCACACTCCAAAGACACCACTCTCTACCCTGAACCTCAATTTCTCCAGACCTAAGTGCTCTAAACCCCAAGAGCTAACGCACAGAGAGCGCTAAGAGTACCCAAAAGTCTCCCTCAATCCCCTCAGTCCTTCCCTTATATATCACTCCTCCCCCCTCCTCAGACATTCTAACTCCACCCATTCAGGACAACATTCTAAAAACCACAGACTTACAAACTGCAGACATACATTTGGGAACTGACTTGTGGGGTGTAATGCCACAGAATCCTCAGCAGAGTACGATTGGCCTCCTGGGACGGATGTCCCTGGGGAACATGTAGAATGCTGTGTACAGTTCTGGTCACTGCACCTCAAGGACGATATTGTAGAGCTGGAAAAGATACAGACAATGGCACCCAAAATGAACATGGGGCTGGATCAACTCCCCAGTAAGGAAAGTTCACAATGTCTGGGGCTCTTTAGCTTAGAAAAAATTAAGTAAGGGCATGTGTATATGGTATGGAGAAAGTGGTCAGAGAGAGAGAGTCCCCCCACCCTTTCCCATAATACTTGAACACCAATGGGGTTGTCCAGTCAGGCTAAGTGGCAGGAAATTCAGGACAGACAAAAAGAAGGGCTTCTTCACACGGTGCATAATTTAACTAAGGGATTTACCGCCACAAGATGTACTAAGGGCTACTGGCTTGGATGCTTTTAGAAGGTGATTGGACAAATTAATGGCACATTCCCGTCAGGATGGCTGACTATTACCTCCAGCAGCGGCGGCAGTGTGCTCTGAAGGCCCATTGGCTGGGAAACCTGGGTGGGAGGCAGGGAGGGGGCAGCTGCTGAGTATGTGTTCGAACACGGTGGGAACAGAATGTCGGGGCTGCATGCCCCTTTGGTCTGATCAGGACAGCATTTGCTCTCATTTTTGCATTGTTCTTTTGCCATATTTCAGAATATGGATAGAGCTTATTTTCCAAACTATCCCTTTAAAACAGTCTTCTTCTCATTTGAAAGTGCCTTTATGCATTTTAATCAGGAAACCGACTCTCCAAAACCTCTAGAAATGAACAGGTTACAACAAGCCCTTTTAAAAATTGCATCGAAACTCTTGAAATAACAAAGTATTAATTGAAGCACTTTCTAAGGGAACAAAGCCTTGTTATTTATTTCCTATCTCATTTTATTTCCTATAACTAACAGTTCCATATGAATGTTCTTTTCTAAGATGGAAATATTTTCATCCTTTAAAAGAACGCCCCCAAATCACATGTAACCCTGATAGACAAGACGTTGATCTGGCATTTCTGAGCGTTATGTTAGCTATCTTTTTTATATCTAAAAGTAGTTGGCTGCTATCCGAGACTAGATGTGGTGATGGGCCCACCGTGGTCTCAGCCAATAGCACTCATTCATCTACACATGCTCTCACTTGCACTAGAGCCCAGTACCTGCCACATTCCCAGAACAGCAAAGCTCCCAAAAGCTTGCAAAAGTCAGTTTCTATCATCTTTTGCTTGATGGATTTGGAAGTTGTGGCAGTGAGACCAACCAGGAGCAACCATCTCATTTTCTCCCATTGTCATGGATTCTCTTGAGACCTGGATGAGTCCAGCAGGAGGGTTCACTGGACCATAAGGATCTGGTGTATTCCTCCAAACAAGAATGCACACATCAGGATCAGAAAGCCCTCATCTTTGAGGGCCCTTAGGCCCAGCTGGAACTTTGAAGGAACGTTGAGTGGGCAATCACAAAATGGCTCCTGTGAAGGGTGTGGCCAGTTGGCTCTAATTCATAAAAAATGGATCATCATGGTCACTGAACCTGAAGCTAAAGGGTTAATGTACACCTACAAGGTGGGAGGGGATTGCTGCAATGCTGGTTTTGCTACTTCCTGTCTCCTCCTTCCTCCTTGCTGTTTTACCCACCTGCATGGTGTGCTGACTATGATGGGGGAACCAAGCCATCCCATTGTAAGATAGAAGTTAAATGTTCCTAAGTAAAGTTTTCTTTCAAACCACAAGCGGAGTGTTTCTATTGTCTGTACGCATGGCTACTCACAGGGAGCTGATTCAGTCGACAACAAATCCCCCCTTCCATCTATTGACCGTATATTAAAAATCACTGGTTCTGTCTTGCCCTTTCTTTCTTTTTCCCATTAACATTTTTTACTGGGTGGCAGCACATAGTCCACCAATTTCAGTTCCCAAGCTTGCTTCTGGGTCCCAAGACATTTTGGGGAAATTAAGACAGCAGGCAGCTAGAGCCTGAGCCAGCATGCTCAGCCTGGTAAAAATGTTTTTAAAATAAGCAAGCCTTGGAAGGGGTCCTTAGCAGCGCCATGGGAGGTTACTGCAGGCGTGCATTGGGAAAGGCAGCTCTCTGCATGCTGCCCTCTGAGGGTCAGCCCACTGCCCTCTGCCCTTGGATCCTCCTCTCCACAAGCCACAAGTGAGCCCTTCTCTGTCAGCCTCCGCCTGCCCTGCTGCCACGGTTCCTTGGGGACCTCTGGCACGGTCTGCCCTGGACTCTGGGACCTTTGACATGCAGAAGAAGAATGAGCAGGAAGTGTATCTGCCTCCAGAGAGTCATTAGCCCAGAATTGACCAGCTTATCTCTGTTCTCCTCCTGTTAACCACAGAACACTTTGTGTCCAATTATAGTAAATCAAAGATGAGTTTATTAAGGATCGTAGCGACGGCTGCATAGAGTGTGGTGTGGTGTGTGTGGGGGGACATGAACACAGTGGAACAAGAGCGAAGGGCAGTTGCTGGCTGACACAGCAACACAGAAGCGCTGACCAGGGTCTGTCTGGCTGAGAATTCTGCTTGCAACTGGGGCCAGCCAGAGGGGCACTTCTGGGAAGCCACCGAGCAGGCGTTGGGGGTGGCAGCAGCAGGCCTCCCCCACAGCTTGCCCCCAGTAAGTAGTATTTAGAAGCACACTGCTGCCTCTGAAGACGGAGGCAGTACTAGCACACACACACCCCAAGGACGACAACGCCTCCTGCTCCAGGAATTTGTCATCTTCTCCTTTTCCAAAAGCCACCTGAGGCCCAATTCTTGCACTGCCAGGAACTAGTCACCCGTGGCCTAGTCTTGCCCAGCTCCCACCATGTATGTGTGCAGCAAGGCATTTTGGAAGCAGCCCCACCACCACCCACCACTTGCCTGCTTCCAAAGGGGCTCTTAAGACTTTTTCTTCCAGCAGCCATTTTTCTAGCCAGAGTCTCTGCTGCTGTTGCTCGTGTGTCTCCCAGGCTAACGCTACTGGCCATCAACACTTCTCATGGGAGTCAGTCCCATGAGCACTGTGGCCAAGTGCTGCTTTTTGTCTAGTGCAAACTTGCTGCAAAACACCTTTAGTGGGCATCCTATATTCTAGTTTAGGCGGGCGGGGAGAAAGTGTCACTTACCCTAAACTCTCTAAATAAACTGGCCCCACCCTGTCTTTATTTAATTTTTTTACATTTCTACACTGCTCAATAGCCAAAGCTCTCTGGACGATCCAACTTTTCTCTCAACTAAAAAGTCAAAAAGACCCATCCTCTCCTCCTAGGGAAGGACAGTTGCTCCACTCACTGCCTTGGTCATTTTAATTTCCCTTTCCAAGTCTGTGTCTATTTTAAGCCAAGGACACCCAAACTGGATGTAGAATTTTAAAAGGGGGTGCTCCAAACCATCCGTTTATGCAAGGGCACAATGGAATTCCTGCTGTCATGTTTTCGCTTGCCCAAAGATGCAGCTGTCTAGACAAATGGGGCTTCCCAGGAGGTGAGCTTTCCATTTATATCCACCTTGTTGGGGCCCAGGATTGTGGCAGCAGTTTGGAGTATGAGTGATGCTGGGGACGTCACAGGACACCCTCAATACAGACCATTATTATTATTATTATTATTTATTTATATAGCACCATCAATGTACATGGTGCTGTACAGAGTAAAACAGTAAATAGCAAGACTCTGCCGCATAGGCTTACAATCTAAGACCACAAACGGGCTCCTCCAGCACGACCCTTTTAAGTCTCAGCTCATCACAGAGTTCATTATGTAGCCCTACAGGCTTCTTTAAATGCCCCATTTTCCCTTCTCATGGGAATAGTTTGTGGGTGGGCCTCTGTATTTCAGTTTTCAGGATCTCCTATCCCTCTTGAACTCTTTTCCCCTTCAGTATTTCTACCCATGGGATTCCACTCAACTTTCTCCTGAGCTTTTTGAAACTGGCTTCCCTAAGTCCCGAGGTATACATCCGCCTAAGCTCAGTTTTCACAGCCCTCTCTATCCTGGATTCCAGAATGACAGGGTCCCTTTCCCCTGTGGCTGCTGCCACTTTCCCGTTGGTCAGGATTAAGCCAAGGACAGCAGTCTCTTGATCTTTCTTCCACCTTTCCTCTGAGATCATCACAGTTTTGTGCTTACAACCAACCTCAACTTGAGAAAAGAACCCCCTCCCCCAAAGGGTGTGTAAGGAGCAGTCTCTGCTCAATTGGTCCAATCCATTATTGGATCAAAGACTATATTAGAAACTGGACAATGAATTTGGGATCCAGCCTCCTGTGGTGAGAAACATACACTGCTGAGTTATCAGTATTTGCACTTACTCTTTTTCAGGTTCTTCAACAGGGCCCTCAAGGCAACTTGCATCAAAAATAAACAGCAACTACTATCGATTAAACAAGTCCATAAAAACCAATTTATAAAAGTACCTTTTAGAAGCAGTTCCTAACACTTCAGCAACAGTAGAAGGACCAACACCCCCTCCTACTTTCCAGCAAAAGCCTGGCAGAATATCGGCATTTTAAACCTTCTGCTTCTTCCAAACACCCAGGAAGGAGCCCTGCCCCTAACTTGAGAAAAGGAGGTATGTGGCGTTACACCCCACAAGTCAGTTCCCAAATGTATGTCTGCAGTTTGTAAGTCTGTGGTGAGTTTAGAATGTTGGCCTGAGTGGATGGAGTTAGAATGTCTTGGGAGGGGGAAGAGTGATATATAAGGGAAGGACTGAGGGGATTGTTAGGGACTTTTTAGGTACTCTTAGAGTCTTTAGTGCTCTCTGTGTTTAGAGTACTTAAGCACTGAGAAATTTGAGGTTCAGGGTAGAGAGTGGTGTCTTTGGAGTGTGGTGTGCACATAGTTGATGTATATTAATCCATACAGATAATAAAGAAAGCCCAAGAGTGATTGTGTGAGAGAAAGGAAAGCGTGTATGTGAATGAGTGGAAGGATTGGATGAAAGGTTTCAAAAAGGTTTTTAAATGTTTTATTTGAACAAAGCTTGTGAACTTTTAAAAATAAATTTTAATTATTTTGTTTTTAACTACCACAAAAATCCCATGTGTCCGTTTGACATTTATCATCTGAAGTTTACACATTTAGCACCCACTCTGACAATAATTCACCTCAGTACATATAACTCAGAGTGTTTTATTTGATATATTGAAATCCTTCTCCATTTAACCCCTTTCTCCATATAGTTTGGAGGAAGGTGGTTTTTATCCCTTGCCTCAGGCGTATCAAGCGATGGGGCTTGGCTTGAGCAGGGAGTAGCCGTGGCCAGGCTTGGGGTTCAGAGCCTGTGTCGTGGCAGGTGCTACCGCCAGATCGGTGGTCACCAATCTGCCACGGGAAAGATGCTTCCTTGCATCTCAGCTTCCCTGAAAAAACTCAATTCAATTTGGTTAAATGATTGCAGCATAATAATGGTGTGAGGGTGTTACACCACCATCTGTTTTCAGATATTTGTATCTCTCAGCAGAACTTTAGCATTTTCTTCTAAAGTTTTTGACAAAGGCCTCTTGAACCTCTCTCATTGGATAATTGCTAAACCTAGAAATTCTATCCATCCCTGTAACCTTCTAACAGACCCGGAAAACCTCTGCATAAATGGCCACTCCCAATCACACCTGTGCTGCATGCAGTGGGCTGCTTCTGCCCCTGAAAGCAAAAGAAAGAGAAAAGAACGGACAGTTTCTTTGGACAGACCAGCAGTATGATGGCAAAGCATAAGCAGAAAAGGCGAAGGAGAAGTGCCCAGGAACCCAGCAGCAGTGCAGGCCCTCTAGAGGTCAGTCATAATGCATTTCACATCCACCAAAGGCTCATTTCGGAAAGGATGCATCCTATGGATGCACGAGTGTGTGTGTGTTCAGAATGCACAATGGACGCAATTTGTTTAAGGCTGCCTGGTGGGCTGGAACTTGGTTCCTCTTATATCGTTTCTAGGTATAGGGAATATTTTGATGCAGATTTCCCAAATAACGTTTAACTTTGTTGCTAGAGTGACATTTGGTGGGTGCACACTTTCCAATGTGCATTTTTTGGGGAAGGGAAGCAATGTTAGCTGCAGCCTCCATCATGCCTGTGGGCTGCACTGTTCCCGTGACCGCTGAGCACTCAGGATCCACACGGGTGACCTTCTCTGATATAATGGCCTTGCACACGGCATCTGTGGGATCAATTCCACAGATCATCTCATGGCCCCACAACAGTACAATGCAGCCTTCCATGCTTCACTTTTACAAAGACCCTGAAGTCTCATCCTCCAAATGGCTTCCTGACAGACTCCCCCCTCCCCCATGACCAACTCTGACTTAGCATCTCTGTGGGAGCCACATCTGAACTAGGTTTGGTGCATAAGAACATGAGAAGAACTGAGCTGGATCAGACCAAGTCTGCCTTGCCTGTGGTAAGGGCATAAGTAGGCTGTGAGTGCAAGCACACACACACCGCCCATGTTCCCCAGCAACTGGCATACACAGGAAAACTGCCTCTGATACTGGAGGTAGTATATTGCTGTCAGGGCTAGTAGCCAGTGATAGCCGTCTCCACCATGAATTTGCGTAAGCCATTCAAACTGCTGGCCATCACTACATCTTGTGACGAGAAGCTGTACTACAGCAGAAACAGGAGGACGGAACAGAGGGTGTATTCTGCGTGAGGCTCCATTCCCTCGCAGGGTCTGTTCTCTTGCTTCTCCAGCAGACTTTCTGCCTGCATAGCAGCTCTGGGCTGAGCTCCGCTGAAGCGACTTGCTTGGTGGAGCCTTCAGGGACAGCCTGGCGTGGAGCCTGGCATGTGCTTGGTCTTCCCTTTGTTTTGGATCATGACAGGCTTATCCATCAATAGCAAAGTGTCTGCCAAAAACCGATGTTGCTCAGTAATAAATTGTCCTTGTACCCTACGTAAATAATATTCCAGTCCTCGTTTCCCTAAGACACACGCGTGCCCCAGAGCCATTTTTATGGCAAACTGACAAGATACACGCTGGAAGCTCTGCCTTTGGTTGGCCAAGGGGATCTCTTCCTGCAGCTCCGTGCACAGGTGTGCCATGCCGTAGCCTTTCCTGTCAAGAGGCTGCTGACTCTCCATGCTGTCTCCTCCATCAGAGGTCTTATCATTCGGCCACATCTACCATATTGGGCTTCTTGTCCCTTCACCTTAAAAGACAGAGAGCAGATTAAAAAAGGCACAGAAAGGCCAGCTAAAAAAATTATAGATGTTAAATACATTCTGTCACGGGTATCAGCCGATATCACCTCCATGTGCACATTTGGGTTTATATTGGTAACGACCTGCAGTAAAGAAAAAAACTAAAGGGGCAGCCTGACAGAGCCCCACACCTGGGGGGCAGCTGCGCTGTTGATTACTTTGCACGTCAAAAAGTGGTATTTGGTTTTCCTTTTAATGTTGCTCTCCACACAATAGGGCAGTTACAGCCATGTGCCAACTTGGGGAGAAATCACAAAAATTCAGAAATCCCAGCAGGGGAAGAATAACCTTGAGGAAGACTGTGTGGAGTATGTGATGAAACACAAATGCAAAACAAGTTGTCCTTTCATTTGTATTCTCAGGGCGTCATTTTGGACCAGAAGTAACCCTGGCTCACGCCTGGCAGCTTTTTCAATGCCAGGCTCAGTTCTGCTTTGTATGATGATGACCCAACGGCTGTGCCCGGGGCAAGTGCCAAGCGACCAGACATAGGGGGAAGATTGGCGGTGTGTCCAGTGGGCTGTGGTGTGAGCAAACATCTTTCTGTAGAAGTTTTATTGTCCTGAATTAGAGGCAGTAAGCCTATGTACACCAGTTGCTGTGGAACATGAGGGGGAGAGTGCTTTGCACTTGTGCCTTCCTTCTGGGTTTCTGGTCGACAGCTGGTTGGCCACTGTGTGAACAGAGCGCTGGACTAGATGGACCCTTGGTCTGATTCAGCAGGGCTGTTATGTTCTGGTTGTTGTGAAATGGCATCAAATGGAGGAAGTTGAGTTTGCTTACCGTCGCTTCTTCGCCTGTAATTGTCCCTCATTACTTCCTCTTTGAAAGAGGAAGTAAACAACGTGAACGTGGCCCATTCAGTGGGCTGTTTTGATTGCGCTGCTTCTCCTGCACATAGCAGGAGATAGCTGCCATTTCTGTCTTTAAAAATAAGTGGGACTTCCTGGGGTGTGCTTTTGTGGCCCCAAGAATGCTAGAAGGGGTGGGAGTGCCCAGTAACGAGAGTGCAATGAAACACTCGTCTGATGGAGCGCACAGATGCAATAAATAAAGGGTTATCTCCCACCTTTTATTGCTGTTTTATAACTGTATTTTATTTTTATTACACTAAGTGGTTGTAAGGCCATTTTTGGTTATACTTGTTATTCACTGCCCTAATATCTTTCGAGGAGAGGCGGTTTATAAATACCCCAATAAATATATGCACAGTGTCCCTTGCCTGGGAAGGGACCCTTCCACACTGAAGGCCTTTTGTGGGACATGGTCAGTGCCGGCGATCCCAGGCATGTTTACTCGGAAGTAGGGAAGCCCCGCTCTGTCCGTCCGGGATGCCTCCCGAGTACGCCAAGAGGAGCCCGCGCGAGGCCTGCCGCCCCGGTGGGCCTCGCCCCTGCTTGCCTCACGGGGCAGGGAGGGCAGGGCCGCGAGAGTAGCGCGGGCGGCAACGCTGGCCGCAACGGAGGGCGGCCCGCCCCGCCTCGCCCCCGCCCCTTCTCGAAAGTTCCTCACGAGGCGGAGGGCGGCGAGGCCCTTCCCGGGGCGGCCAGGTAAGCGCCTTCCCGCTTCACGGCCAGACGGCGAGGCCCGGCCGTCCCTTTGCGGGCCGCGTCCCCGGAGCTGGGGCCACCCCGTTACTCGTTCGTGCACTTATTCTCAGCGGTACTTACAGGCCGCGTAAGGGAATCCCGGGCCCTCCGTGCGGCTGGGAGGCAGGCGAGGCGCTGGGGGCCGCCGTCGCCCAGCCCCGCAGACGCGCCGCGGGCCCCCGAGCGCCGAGGAGAGGCCCGGCCGGCGCCCTGGCGCTGCGGGCAGGGCGCGTCGGGGGCCGCCGGGCCTGGCGGCGCCTCAGGGCCGGGCTCAGGCGGCCGGGGGCGCTTCCAGGCGAGGCTTGGGCCGCCGCGGGCTGCCTGGCGGTCCGTCCATCCGCCGCCGCCGCCCTCTGCTCGGGGCCTCCGTTGTTTCCTCGCCGCAGAGAACCTGCCCGGGAAGGAAAATGGGAGCACGCCCCGCCGCTCGCCCTCCGCGCCCGGTCTGGGTGAGGAGGACGGAGGCGCGCAGCGCTGTCCTTCTCGGGGGCGGGTGCTCGGCTTCCCGGGCCGCCACCTGAGCGGAATAAAACACGGTATTAAAAGGCAAGGGGGTGGGGGGAAGCGCGTTATGGAAAAGGCTGAACTGCGTGGTTCGGTTGGGGGTTGCAGCAGCAGCAGCAGCAGCAGCAGCTCCGTGTGCGGCTCAGCCGCTGGGGTTCCAGACGTGCGCACTGGGCAGGCTGTGTCTCCAGGGTGGTGGGCGAGCGAGGAAGCGAGCAACCCTACGGGGGAAGCTGGGTCGACGTGCCAGGGAGGGCTCCTGGGCACGAGTCGGGAGGGGGAACTCTGGCCACGGGCCGCTGGAGCGGGAGCGGCGCCGGCGTTGGGGGTGAGCGTGTCCCGAAGCCGTCGCCGGCTGCGGCCGGGCGCCCCTGGCAACGAGGGCCGCGGCCGGCGTTTGGAGCGTGACGCGTGCTTTTGGGTGCGCCCCCGCGAGGCGCCAAAGTTTGAAGCCCGCACGGACGCCGTCAAGCGTTTGCGCCCCGCAGGAGCCGCCCGTGGTCCTGCAGCCGCCCCGCCCGTGTGGCCCTCGTGTGTGTGAGTAGGGGGGAAACAGAGGCACGGCTACTACGGGCCGCAAGGGCGTCGCAATCTCGCGGGGGAGGCGGTCCTGGGCCTCTGCCCCCCCCACCCACGGTGGTGCCCATCCGGGCCCTGACCCAGCGTGGAGGACCCCTGAGTGGCCAGGAGCGGCCCTCCTGGGCAGGCCCTTCCACTGCAGGCACGGCGGGGCAGCTGGGGTGGCGGGGGCAGCCCGGCATGCCGGCCCGGGTGGAGGTGCAGAGTGCCTCGAGGAATCGTTCCTTGAGGCGGTCTCGCCCCTCACCTTGGGGCCCAGGGAAAAGCTACCTGCAAGCGACGTGAAGGCCAACGCCGAGCCGGGCATGTTTACATGGGAGGAAGGAAGTGGCGCTGACTCCCAGGGGAGCCCACGCACAGGATCGGAGCCCCGGGATGGAGGGTGGCCGGGAGGAAGTGCCGCTCGGCGCGCTGGTGTCGGCTTGCCCGAGACGGGGCGCCCAAGTCCGCGGACGGCCGCTGCGGTGCCGGACCTGCTGCCTTCCGGGGCCGGTCTCCGCTGGAGCATGTGCGGAGCACCCAGGCCCGCCCGGAAACACCTGCTCACCGCCACACCTGTCGGTGGTCGGAGGAGGGACCCCCCCCCCCGGGCCGGTGGGCGGGGATGCGGGAGCCCGCCCCGCTGCTGCCGCCGCCCCCTCTCTCCCTCCCTCCCTCTCTCCGTCTCTGCCTGCCTGCCTCCCTCCCCGCCCCGCCGCTCCCGCGCTCGCTCGCTCGTTCGCCGGCTGGCACTAGTCGGAGCTGGGCTGCGCAGCGCGAGGGAGGCAGGCGGGCGAGCGGGGCGGGCGGGCGGGCGGAAGGAGCCGAGCGCGGAGCCTCCGACGACGGTGGAAGCTGGCGAGGGCCGGCCGGGGACCCGGGCAGCGGCAGAGGCAGGGCGCCCGCCCGCCCGCGGCACCGGCCCCCCTGGATGGCATGTGGCTGTTGGTCACTTCTTGCCTCCTGCTGCTCAACTCCTGGACCAGCCCAGGTAGGCGTCCCGGACGGAAGGACGGACGGACGGCGGGCCAGTTTGCGGAGGGCGGCTGGCCGGGCGCCCCGTCGGGGCGGGGCGGGAACTTCCCTTAGCTAGGAGTTCAGGAATGCGCAGGTGTCCCCGATCCCTCCCCCCCGGTACTCTACTCGCTTGGAGGCCTCTCTCCCCCCCCCCCCCCGGTCTAACGCTTTCCCGGTGGAGACTGGAGGACAGGGGCGGGCTGAGACCTCGGCAGGGGTTTGCTGCCTGCTCTGCCCCCGCCAGCGACGGAGGGGCAGCTTGTGCGTCCGGATTGCTATGGGGCCAGAGGACAGGCAAGCCTGGGCTTGCACTTCGGGCTGCTTTCCGCGTGTATAGATCCTCGTCTTCCCAAAGGCAGCTGATGGGTGTGTGTGTGTGGGGGGGGGGAGACGGGTAATGATCCTAATCCGTTCGGGGGGGGGGCTTTTTGAGTCTGGGGATGCTGAGATCAGTAGGGGCTGTTGGACTGGAAACCAGCCCCCCCAGTCTTCAGGGTGGAGTAGCCTATATTTTGCTTTGTGCTGTCCCCAAATAGCTCACACCCCCATCTGCTGTCCTCCCCCAGAAGAGGCACCATTTGTGGGGCACGATGGGGTCTGTCCAAGAGAAGGTGGGTGTTGGGCTGGCAGGGGCTCTGGGGCAGGAGGGAAATGGGTCTGGGCCCCTGGCCTGGCAGTTGCTGCCGTTAACTCTTCATAGCGTCTGAAATTCCCTCAGCGGGTAAATTAAAAATATTGCAAACCCCCCCCCCCCATCCTCAGCTCATCTCTGCGGAAACATCTTTAATTACATGAGCATTGAATAGATACAAGTGCAGCACATCTTTCTGTGTGTTGGAGGCAAGAATTCCAAGGCTTGAAGTGGAGAGAGCGATAGTTTTAGAGCTTTGTTCTCAAAGTCGACGGAAAGCTGTATTCTAATCCCATACGACAGATAGTCCAAACCTGAAGATGCCTTTAGAGCAACAGCCTGCCTTCTAGGTGTGCTTTGATGCATCCGGCCCAGCAGTTTGATAGGCGTTGGATTTAGGAAAGGGGAGAAATGTGAGCCAATTCAGTTGTCAGGGCGATGCAATTCTTTCAGCCCTAGTTTAGAATCAGAAGCCGGTGTTCGCATCTTGGGTATAGAAACTGAGGCCCAACTAATGAAGCCGTTGAAATGAGGAGGCAATTGGATCTTGCATCGGATGAAATTACAACCCGGTTTAGTGTAATCGATCCCCGCTGCATAAAAGACTGGGCAATTTGCAGCTTCTGCCATCTGTTTGGTGCATGAGCCACACGAACGGCCGTGCAGGCGCTGCAATTTGGGGGTGACCGCCTCCCCTTTCACGGACAGGTTCCAACGTAAGATTATCTTCTCCTGCTGTGCCTTGCAAGGGAAGCAAAAGTGTCCTTCCTTGCTTTGGGCTCCAGTCAGACAAACTCAGAGAAGGGCAACATACAAAAACTGGGCATCCCTTTAGGATAAATACTTTTATTTGTTCATTTTAACATGTTGCAAATGTTTTGCTCGTATTAAATGGAATGGCTTGTTATGTGAAAATCATTTATTAATCTTAAAGTAACTTTTTAATTGGAGCCAGGGCCAGCCTGTTTTGGGGGAACATCCCCCAGATCTCTCTGTGTTGAGGGTCTGCTTGTCTCCACCATCCATAACAGCATCTGATTTGCCTGCATTTGCATTTTGACTGCAAAAAGGAAGAGAAGAAAATAGACACAATGCATTGCCTAAAGCCCATTTGGTTTTTTCACAGCCAAAATAATAACTGTTTGTATTTGATTGATTGATTTTCTATCCCAGTGGTTTGGAAAGTGTCTTTGGTGGCAGCTGCTCAGTCTTTGAGAAGACAAAAATGAGTCTTCCTCAGCAGAATGTTGTACAGCCTCATCCGCTTTTTGGAAGCCATGATTAAAAAAAACATGGACCCCTTAACTGCTTCTTTGTTAGAAAGTGTTAAAATGGAGCAATTCCAGAAATTGAATAATAATGCAATGGAGGTTACGTTACATTAGGGTAAGAAATAGAATTGCTTAATGCATGAAAAATCTTTTGGATACTTAATATATCTGCGCATCAAACCATAACAGTTTAATGGGCTTGCCTTGTAGAGAAAGGGATCCATTAGAATGAAAAAGCAAATAAACATTTGCTCCAGGGGAACACTAAAGTTTGAGAAAAATCTCTCAATGGGTTGGAATTCTTTTTTATTTTTCAGTTTTTTTAAAAAAATCCAAAATAGGCAGCTGGCGAATGTCTAGGGGGATCTCGTGAATGAGGGGATCTCACCGGGGTGGGGAGCTCAGTGTTGCTGCTTTTACGACTTGGGAGCGGAGGGTGCGAGCAAGTCCGCTGGCTTTGCAGGCGTGTCCAGCATCACAGGCTAGAGATACAGGACTTGGCTCCAGCCAAGGGACGCCTGCAATTCCGCCTGCCTGCCTGCCTGCCTGCCTCCCTCCTGTCGGCCCCATCTCTGCCTGCTGGTTCATCCTGGCAGCATCCTATTTATCTCCTCTTCTTGTATTAAAATCAGGCAGCTATGTAGTTCTAATTTGAAAACCCGCTGCTCCCTCTCTCCTGCTCCCCCCTCGTTGTTCTTTGCTTTGTTTGTCTTGGAAATCAAACATGGGATCCTCATTAAGCTGTAGAAAGAACTGGTTTGACATGTCCCAGGTTCTGCTAAACAGCAGCATTAGGAAGGAGCAGCTAACAGATGGGGACTGGGGAGGTTGCTCACCCCCCCCACCCTCCACCCCCCATGACTGCTCATCCTTGATGACCTCCTGCCCTGGGGCTCTCCAAAGCCTCGTGTTGGCTGCAAAGCAGCACACTGTTGAATCCAGGAGGATCTGCTCCCATTCTCCATCTTGCCTGGAACCCATGCCCCTCTCTGGAGGGGGGCAGGGAGGGAGCTGGGCACGACTGGACTCCAGGCTTGGCGCCGGAATCTGGTGACATGTAGCAGTGCCTCCCCTCTCCGGCGTCCACTGTGCCGATCGATGGCCACAGGCAGAATTTTGGACTCGCCTGTTCATGCGCTTAGGCACCCCCTTCCATGCCCTTCTGCTTCCATTCTCTGCCTCCTGCCAGCCTGGCATCGAAGGCGGCAGGGTGTGTGTGTGTGTGTGTGTGCGCTTCACAATGGAGAAGCTCTGTGGGAGAGCAGAAGGCATCTCTCATTTTCTGTGGCTCAGATCCTCCCAACATGGCGGCCTGTGTGTTCTGCAGTGTGCTGGGAGGTGTGAATTCATCCCTTCCCCAAACAGCGTGGAAGAAGCGCCTGCTGCTCTCTAGCAGAGAAGGGGGCAAACGTTCCCAGAGCAGGAGAGAGAAGCCAGGTTTTCAAATTAGGAACAACATGTCGAAAGGCCTCTTCAATTTCACGTCCTTGGGAAATCAGAAACGGGCAAAATCATTTATTGTATCTAAACAAAAGTGAAGAAATCTCCTGGATTTCAGCTTTTTCTTCCAACTGCTTTTGCTGTATGTGTTGTTTTCTTACCACCACGCCCTGCCCCGCCTCCAATTTGTGGGAAATGCCAAGGGTCCACCCCTCTTAATTTTTTTTGGAAGCATAGCTTTAGTTCCCCCCCCCCCCCAGAAAGTATGGCTCAGTGACCTTTGCAGTTGGAGTACAAGGCATTGCTTGGTTGCAATGATGCCTCTACTGGCCCACTCTTGGCTTTTTCCCTAGTGGAGACTTGCCTGAGGTGTACGCCTGTGCTTGTCCGTGCACATAGACCTATTGGTGCATTGTTCCCAAGTGCCAAGTGGACTTGGCCACGTGGCAGGAGCACAGTGCTTGGAGGGAGCCTTCCATGATGCCTCCCCTAGATGAAGGTGGTTCAGTGCTTCTCCCAGCAAAAGAAGCTTGGTAGTGATTGGTGTGCTTAAAAATGGCGGAGCATTGTCCATTGGCTGAGATGGAATGAGAGATGAACCGAAACTGAACTGAGCGCCAGGTATTTGCGCACAGCCCTCCCGTGACTGGCCAGCCCAACTTCAAGGAGGAGGAGAGGATGTGACGTCTCCTGTGTAAGGCCACTTTGGGGGTGTATCTGAACCCCTCTGAATTAGTGTGTCAGTTAGTGAGCTTTCCGTGGTGGCAGTGGTGGTGGTGGTGTCTGTTTTTGGCCAGAGCTCAGGGATCTAACCTTGGCACAAGGCCTCTGGCAGGTGAGGGATGCCAGTGGTGGCGCATGCATGGCTTGGCCGAAGGTGCTCTTTTCTTCAGAGGGTTTTGGATGTGGCAGAGAAGCTGCTGTGGGGACGGGGAACCACGTGCTGCTCTCTGACTTCCCTGCTGGATTTATATCAGTGTTTCATCTGCACTTCATTCTACCTCCCACCCCAAATATCTTCTGTGACTTGCTTCTGTACCAAACGTGTCTCCTCCTTAGTCCCACAGAGGGAAGAGTTATCTGGGCGCTCTTCATGGATTTGGAGGTTGTAGCAAGGTACTTTGAAGCTTGCTGCTCTCTCTAAGAAGAGCAAAAATGGAAAAAAAGACATGGAAAAAATGTAGTCCAGACTTCAGAAAAGAAGAAAAAATCAGACTTGGATCTGCTGAGTCTTCAAGCCCCCGTGCTATGTAAGAGGGTTGTACCATAGGAGGCTGAAGAATCAGCACATGCAAATCTGAAATTTTCAGAAATTCCCTGAAGGACCGATAGGAGCCAAAAGACATTGCAATGCAGACATATTTCTCTCTCTTATTTCCACCAGTGTCCTCCCCCTCAACCCCCCCCACCTCATTTTGCTGGTCAGTTCCGGAATTCCCTATTTGTTTTTTTCTCTATAGCAAAAGGCAAAGGAGTGTTCTGTCAAAACCAGAGCCCAAGGGCCAGCTGCCCCCTGTCTCAGCCCACGGGGTTGAGGGGAATCCCTTCTCCTCTCACCATCTCTCTGGTCGTGCTAATGAGCCACCAGGAGAGGCAGACGAAAGGGGTGAGCACAGCTCGGATCACGGTTTGCCCATTGTGTGGGGTAGTCAAGGAGGCTGGCGTGCCCTTGGCTTGGCCCCCCAACCCTGGACTCACCTCTTGGCTCCCTTTATTAAGAACCAAGGTGCTTACATGCCCCCTCAGCCTAGCAGTTAGAGCAAGCAGATTGCTTCAGGGGTGCCGGGTGGGTGGAGGTGGGAAGGGCCCCCCAGCACGGCCTGTGCTCAGGGTGGCCCTGTGCCCCCAGGGTCGTGCCTCGTGTCGGAAGCCTCTCAAGAGACCTCTGCCTGGGGGTATCCGGAGGACGAACTTGTGCGTTTTCTTTAAAGAAAAAGTCCCAAGTAGCCTCAATGTAAACATGCTTTATTTGTTATTTATTACTTATTTATTATATTTTTATACTGTCCCAACAGCCATGGCTCTCTAGGCAGTTTAGGGAATCCCGCTGTTGCTGCTGTCAGTTCCATGCACCTCTTTGGCAAAGAACCCTCATCGCTTGCTCACTGTTACCTGAGCAAGGCATGTTTGGGGGATCTCGTGGTTCCTTCTGCCACCTTTCCCCCACTGAGCATGTGGCCCAACTCGATCCCATACCTCTGTCCCACAGTTTAATTGCTGAAGCTGCCTCTGGTCCCTTGGGGCTCTTCCAGGGGCTGCTGTTCAAAAGGAAGGAAGAAGAAAGAAGGGACAAAGTGTGTGCGTGTGTGGTGGTGGCGGTGGGGCGGTGGGGGCTTGCTGTCTGAAAAAGACACCTTGCCAAAGTCCTCCCCTTTCCACCTCAAAGAGGTACTTGTGTGGTTTTGCCCAGGGCACGTGCAAATGAGGTGCAGCTGGGAACAGAAGGAGTCTCCGGCATGTATCTGTGTGACTGGGGAGCTGGATGGATGTGGCCCTGTGCCCCATGGGGCGTGCCCCATGTGCCTGCATTGGGCCATCCTCTCTCCTCCTTCCTGAAGAGTCAGGTGCAGCTCCTGCCTTTGTGGAGCACCTTGTTGACCCACGAGCCTGGCCACGGGTGGTGCTCTGTCTCCAGCGGTGTCTGGGCAGGGCTGGTTCTGCTTCAAGGGTTGTCACGGGAGAGGACACTGGTGCGGCCTCCTGAGCAGAAACTCCAGCTGAAGATCTCCTGCCAGGCAGCATGGAGGGCAGAAGTGGGGTGGGCCCCTCGTGGGAGCCGCAGGGCCCTCGCCTGCCAGCATCAACCCATTTTGGCCGCAAGGGGGTTGCTTCCCTTGGGTCTGACCGGTGGGCCCACGGTTCGGGCAGCACAGCGCCTCCAGTGACCATACTCTGAGGGTCGTAGCCGTGGGTGGGTGGGTCTTGCTGAGGAGGTGGCTGCTTGGGAGGGGCTGGGGCACCTCTGTGCTCCCCACCCAGGACGCATGCTGGGTGCAGACGGCTGCTTTGGCAGAAAGAACCGTTCACTTTCCCTTGCTGAGTCCGTGCTAGCGGTTCCACACTTGAAGAAATACGGTGAGGAAAACTAGTAAATATTATGGTGGGGTGATGACAAAATGAATCTCTTTCCTTGGACAAAGCAGAAGTATTAATATTTCAATACCTCTAGGTTGCAATTTACGAAGATTGCCCTGTGAGGACTCGAAATGCGTTTCCCCCAGTGCTGGGGACCCAGGCTGTGCATCTCTGCTGCGCTGCTGTGGTTCTCCGGCCATCCTATCATCCCCCATGGATGAGGGGGCCTCTGTGCGAAGCCCCCTTTCTCTACCAGCATTGAGAACTGGGCTGAAATTAATGCCTTTGATATGTAGGTTACAGCCATGGCTTGTGACCAGATGCCAGAAGTGATTTCTGTTTTAAAAATATTGCACGGCTATTTCTACGTTTTTAATCTCTCCTGGTGATTTGGAGGCAGTTTTATGAAACATGGAATTAGGATGGTGCTCACCGTTAAATGGTAAAGGAGATTAGATGGATTTAACGCTAGGCGTCTGTCTCATAACTACTAGCAATCCTGTAACTTCCATTTTTTATTAAAAATCTATTCCGCCCCTTTTGACCTGCAAAAGCTTTAGTAGCAATTTTAATTTTTCTCCTTATTTATGAGGATTTTTTCTGCTTCCTACCCCCATATCTGCAGCTCCCCTTCCATGGGTTCCCCCCCCCCAATGCTGAGAAAGGGGCTGCCTATCCAGTGGACACTGCTCCGGGGGTCTCTGCTGGACCAGGGAGCCGCCGCCGCTGCTGCTGCTGCTGCTGCTACTGCTGCTGCCGCCACCTCCTCCCAAGGGCCCATTTTGGGCCTCATAGCTGCACCTGGTTCCAGCAGTGCATTTTTGCACTGCACAGGCCGGCCTGCTTGCCTGAATGCACACTGTTTGCCCATTTCTGTGATGTGAACCACTCGTGCCATATTTATTTTATTTATGTATGTATTTATAAGAATGTTTACAAACTGCCTTTCAGGCCCTCATAGGAGCCCCCAAGCTAGCGTACAAAAAATAACATTAAAATCAATGAATCTTTAAAATTCCCCCCATCAACAAATGAGATTAAAATACCTGCTTGATTTACATAATTCTGGGAGAAAAAGGCAGGAGAGATGCAGAGGTTAGATATTTGTTTCTGTATCCTGCCTATCTATAAATTATCCGAGGCATCCAGTGTCTGGCCAGATAAAAATGCACAGACTCTTAACGAAAGAGCAGGAAGTCTGAGAGCATCACATCACAATCCTCCAGAGCTGTGACGCCTGCCCCGCCCCGCCCCGCCCCTCCTCTCTCATGTGCCCGCCCCTGTTTTCAAGCTTATCTGCACAACCCTGGGGGCTCGAATCCCCCTCCCTCCCCTCTCCCTTTCTCAACTTGAAGCCTGGGATTCTGAAGGTGCTGGACCCGTATCCTGCACCACACTCCACATCTGGTGGTGGGATTCTGGAAGTGCTGAATACGGCCTGACCAGAGTGGAGGGGGGCACGTTGTCCCAGGACTGAATGAAGGCCAGGGGGCTGTTGCTTGCTAGAGGTGCCTGGTGCAAGTCCAGCGATGCTGCTGCCCCCTTCCTGATGTTGCCATGTGCCCTCGAAACAGGAAGGGCAGTAGGGGATTAAAGCTGGGTGAAGCAGGGTTGGGCTGAAGGCCGAGCCTCTCTGCCCCCCGCCCCCAGGTTCTGGTGAGACACCCAGGCAGGGCCGGCTGGGTGCTGGCCTTGTTTTTTGTTTTGTTTTAAGCGCTGGACTTGGCGGATCTTGGCCTGAACTAGCAAGGCACTTCTGCTCTTATTTAAGAGTGCAGAATCAGGATATCTCTTATTTCAGAGTGCAGGACTGGAGGAGGGCTAACGTCCCTATCTTCAAAAAGGGCAAAAAGGAGGAACCTGGGAACTACAGACCAGTCAGTCTAACATCCATCCCTGGGAAAATTCTGGAGCAGATTATAAAGAAGTCAATCTGTAAACACCTTGAAATCAATGCAGTGATTACTAGAAGCCAGCATGGATTTGTCAGTAACAAATCCTGTCAGACTAATTTGATCTCATTTTTTGATCGGGTGACCTCCCTTGTGGACTGTGGGAATGCTGTGGACGTCATATATCTTGACTTCAGCAAAGCTTTCGACAAAGCACCCCATGACATTCTGATTAACAAACTAGCTAAAAGTGGGCTAGATGGAACAACTATTAGGTGGATCCACAGTTGGCTACAGAATCGGACTCAAAGAGTGCTTATCAATGGAACCTTCTCAAACTGGGGAGAGGCAACGAGTGGGGTGCCGCGGGGCTCAGTCCTGGGCCCAGTGCTCTTCAACATTTTTATGAATGATTTGGACGAGGAGGTGCAGGGAACGCTTATCAGATCTGCAGACGACACAAAATTGGGTGGGATAGCTAATACCCTGGAAGACAGAAACAAACTTCAAAGTGATCTTGATAGGCTGGAGTGCTGGGCTGAAAACAACAGAATGAAATTTAATTGGGATAAATGCCAAGTTCTACATCTAGGAAATAGAAACCAAAAGCACAGTTACAAGATGGGGAATACTTGGCTCAGCAATACTACAAACGAGAAGGATCTTGGAATTGTTGTAGATTGCAAGCTTAATATGAGCCAACAGTGCGATTGGGCTGCAAAAAAGGCAAATGCGATTTGGGCTGCATTAATAGAAGTATAGCTTCCAAATCACGTAAGTTACTGGTTCCTCTCTATTCAGCCCTGGTTAGGCCTCATCTAGAGTATTGCGTCCAGTTCTGGGCTCCACAATTCAAGAAGTATGCAGACAAGCTGGAGCGTGTTCAGAGGAGGGCAACCAGGATGATCAGGGGTCTGGAAACAAAGCCCTATGAAGAGAGACTGAAAGAACTGGGCATGTTTAGCCTGGAGAAGAGAAGATTGAGGGGAGACGTGATAGCACTCTTCAAGTCCTTGAAAGGTTGTCACCCAGAGGAGGGCCAGGATCTCTTCTCGATCCTCCCAGAGTGCAGGACACGGAGTAACGGGCTCAAGTTAAAGGAAGCCAGATTCCAGCTGGACATCAGGAAAAACTTCCTGACTGTTAGAGCAGTACGACAATGGAATCAGTTACCTAGGGAGGTTGTGGGCTCTCCCACACTCGAGGCCTTCAAGAGGCAGCTGGACAACTACCTGTCAGGGATGCTTTAGGGTGGATTCCTGCATTGAGCAGGGGGTTGGACTCGATGGCCTTGTAGGCCTCTTCCAACTCTGCTATTCTATGATTCTATGATCAGACAATGCTGATCAGTTTCCCTTAACTATTAAGAGATGCTGAACACGCCGTGTAAATTTCACATATGTTGGTGAACCCAGGAGATCATAGAATCCTAGAGGAGTTGGTGGGGGCCGTTTAGGCCATAGAGTCCAACCCCCCCCTCCCCAGCTCTCAGTAGGATCTTAAAGCACCCCTGGCAGATGGCTGCCCGGTCTCCGCTCAAAGAGCTCCCAGCGATGGAGAGCCCACGACCTCCGTAGCTGGTCAGTTCCATGGCCAGACTGCTCTGACCATGAGGAAGTTCCTGCTGCTCACGTCCGCCTGCTGTTTCGTGTCCTGCCGTCTTGGATGATGGGAAGACCCCCTCTTCAGCCTGACAACCGTTTAGGCCCTTGAAAATAATTATTATTATTATTATTATTATTATTATTATTATTATTATTAATATAGCACCATCAATGTACAAAAGTCCCATTATTACTCAGATTGTAGTATAAAACGAGAAAGCGGGGCCATGCAAGGGTGAATTGAGGCAGGGCTGGGAAAGGGTTTGAGAGCTGCTGCCAAGCAAGGTTCACCACATGGGGTTATGGGCCTCCTTCTAAAACAGTCGCCTGATGTTCTCCTAGTTAAGTTTGCCCAATTGCAGCTGTGATGACACAGCCAGGTTGGTGGGCTGGAGAAGAGGAGGGAGTGGATTGGTGGTGGACCTCAGGTGTGACGGGGGCAGCCTGGAGGGAGGCAGCGCATCCTTGCTGCGCCTGGGAGTGGGTCAATGCTGAGCTTGCGTTGGCAGCCTGCCAGTGGGGAGAGCCGAGAGCATGTGTTTGGTCCTCTGTCTTGGGAAGGGGAAGCAAGTCAGAAGCACCGCTTGGTTCAGAGCAGAGAACTTGCAGATCCTGGCTTGCCGTGCCTATTATGGCGCCTAGTAGCCCCGAGGGCTTCTCTGGCAGTGGGTTGCACCCCGTCCCCTAAACAGCACTTCTTTCAGGCGAACCGATGGTTCATAGCAAGGAACCCCTTCAGTGAGAAAGGGAAGTGCGTGGAGACCTTTTCTGTGGGATGGTTCTGCCGTCTGCAGCCCTGTGAACTGCTTGCTTCTTTCTCATATATGTCCATTAACCATCCTGTGGTGCAGAGTAAATGGAAACATTCTGGAGGTTATCTTCTGAATGCCAGCCCAAGAAAGCCTGTTAGAGCTTCAGCTACTGGGTGGTATAAAAATGTAATAAATAAATAAAATAAATAAAAAGCGGTCTGGTCGTTGGATCTGCAATAGCAGAAGAGGCTGCAATGGCTCGCAGATTATGCCCACCATCACGATGAAAACACAAATATTTTTCCCTATCTGGCTTAGTGCGAACGGCCTCATCGCTGCTTTGTGACGGGATGTGAATTGCTGTGCCTAAGAAGGCTTTAATGGCCTTTCCTCAAACGAGCAGTTGGGATGCATCCTCCCTGGAGGGGCGGTGAAGCGCTCAGCTAAGAATATTAATAGATGAGCTGTTTGCTGCTCCTTATACCATTCCAGCCCCCCCCCTCTGCCACCCTCACCCCCCAATGCTGGGGGGCGGCGGATTGAGGCTGTGGGTGCTCCCTTCTGACTTCGTCCAAGTGGCAGCAGGAAGGAAGGAAGGTGGCCAGGCTCTGAGCCCGAGGAAGAGCGGCTGCTAATTCCCTGGCGTGGAAGGACCCGTCCTCGATCTTTGTCCTTCCACCCATTTAAAAGTAGCACAGCTAAAAAAAGGCGTTAAATCTGAATGGATGGCTGTGGGGGCCTCCAGCTGGTTCTCAGGAAATCTCTTCCTCCCCCCCCCCCAAGCATTTGAGAGCCTCTAGCAAAGAGGAGGTTGGTGTGTGTGTGTGTGTGTGTGTGTGTGTGTGTGTGTGAGAGAGAGAGAGAGAGAGAGAGAGAGAGAGAGAGAGAGAGAGAGAGAGAGAGAAGGGGCATGCATGTAGATATGCGTGTGTGCCCCTGGGTTGCACCGGTCGCCTTGGGCCCCCTGCGCAGAGGCCCATGGTGCTCTCTACCCCCTCCCAGGTGCTCCGTTGCCGGATCCATTGCCGGCCGGCCGCTGGAGGGTAGCACAGAGAGCAGGCCAATCTTAAGAAATACCCAGGGTGGGGGGAGGGGTCAGGGATGGGGGGACTGAGGGGGATAGGCTGTGATTGGCTGGAGTGTCTTAACCCAGATCTTGGCTTCTGTGCTTGAGTGGCGCTTTCTCTGACCAGTCATGCCAGACTTGACAGGAGTTGGTGGTGGTGGGGGGGGGGGGGGGCCCTCTTCCCAAACTTTCTCCTTACTGATACCTTTGTGGAAATCTTCCTCTGTGTCTCCCCCACTCCTTCTCAAGAATATGGCAAACTGGATAAATGGGAAGGTTCTTTTCTAGTGTCAGACTCATTTGGCTGTTTGTTTAGTTCCAGGGTGGGGCAGTTGTGGGCTCTCCGGATTTTTGACCTACAGCTCCCATTGTCCTTTATCATTCGCTATTCCTGCTGGGGCTGATGGGAATCATAGAATAGCAGAGTTGGAAAGGGCCTCTGAGGCCATCGAGTCCAACCCCCTGCTCAATGCAGGAACCCACCCTAAAGCATCCCTGACACAGGGTTGTCCAGCTGTAGGCCAGAGCACCTGGAGGGCCATGGGTTGTTCACCCAGCTCCAGATGTTGTAGCTGGGTTTTGTTTAGCGGCATGGATTGAATAGTTTTGTAAGAAGGCCCCCTGGAAAACACGTCCACCCACAGGGAGCTAGGCGGACCGATGGACCTGCTGTTGTCCAGGCCAGTTTTCAGTCCTGAACCTTTGGCCGGTGCTGCCTCTGTGAGGTTTGGAGGATGTTCGCAGCTTCCCTTCTGGGCTCAGCGACACTGCCAGAGTTCTTCTGCCTGTGTTTCTGCGGCGTGCCAAAAAGGCCGGCTTCTGCAGCTCCCCCTACCCTTTCTGAGGCCCTTTCTACACCATACAGGTGTAGAGGGAGAGGGGCGATCCTGGACTTACCTCCTGCCAGGATTGCCCCCCCCCCCGCCACCGGGAGTCCCTGTGCGTCATTTGGGCGCACAGGGACTCGGCTGTGACCAGCCCGTATTTTCGGGCTGGTGTAGAAACAGCCTCTGAGGGGGTGGCGGGTACCAGCCCCTGTTGTAGGGCCTTGCGGTGGCCGTGGAGGCTGTGAGCTGCCTCTTTTCTGGAGCGGGTTGCTTAGTCAGTCCTGCTAGGGAAGAGCCACTGTCGGGCTCATGGCCATGGTGGTGCTGTGGGGCAGGCGCCTGAGATGTGAGATGGGGTGGGAAGGACCCCGTGGCGGGAGCTGACTGGGCCGCCTTTGGGGGTTTGTGTGGGGATGCTCCTGGCAGCCCTCCTAGTAACGCTTGGCCTCCGCCTCCCTCCTCCCTCCTCCCCCTCTCTCTCCACAGCACACACCGAAGATGTTGGCACCAGCCTCTACTTTGTGAATGACTCCATCCAGCAGGTGACCTTCTCCAGTACCGTGGGGGTGGTGATCCCTTGTCCAGCCGCAGGGTCCCCCAGCGCCACCCTTCGCTGGTACCTGGCCACTGGGGATGACATCTATGATGTCCCGCACATCCGCCACGTCCATGCCAATGGGACGCTTCAACTCTACCCGTTCTCGCCATCTGCCTTCAATAGCTTTATCCACGACAACGACTATTTTTGTACCGCAGAGAATTCTGCTGGCAAAATCAGGAGCCCAAATATCCGGGTTAAAGCAGGTACTGCTTTAGTGCTGTTCTTTTATTGTTGTGTTTTTAATGGTGTTTTTAATGTATTTGTTTTATGACTGTCTTAATTATGTTTTTATTTTCAGTGCTAACTGCCTTCAGTGGCATTTCCTGGTGACATAAATAAAATAAAATAAAAACATGCGTACATAAATAAAATGCTGACTGACTAGCGGTGGGTGGGTTCGGTCTGAGTTGTGTCTTCTGGAGAGGGGTGGGTGGGGCAGGAGGGTGGCAGTCCTTAACTAATGGCAGCCAAGGCCAAGGAAGAGGCAGCCAGTGCCTGGCTCAGGCCGGCCTTTCCTGTTGGATGGCTGTCTGTCGATGTAGACAATCACGAGCTTTTGAGTTGCATGGAGCATCTTACCACGCTGGCTTCTCTAGGCTCTGAGCAAGCCCTGCTGGTGGGGCCTCATCCTGGTTTCTGAGCATTGGATCTGGATGAAGCCGGTTGTGTTCCCGCAAGGGTGGGGCTCCTTGCAGGAACATGACCCCCCACCCCCCGCATTGGCCCTCGTTTGCTGCAGCTAAAGAATGTGCCGGCTAATGAAGGCGAGGAGAGCGCCACGATGCGCCGGGTGCTGGAGGAGCTCTCCTGGTCAATGATTGACGGAGGCCAGGTGGGCTTGAGCCCCCAGTGGTTCCATTAGGTAACCTATTAAGCACGGGGCTGGCAAAGCGCGCCACCTTGGAGGCGGCCGGCGGAGCTGGCTTCCTCCCTGGCATGACGGGGGAGACTGGCATGAAACACCCAGAAGTGAATTATTTACCTAAATTACAGTGTTGGTTACGAAATGGGGGGCATGTTGGTGGGGAGATAGAACAGGAAGGGAGTGATTTTATTTTAAAGGCAGAAGGGCGAGGGCAGGAACTACGCTTGATAGAAGGAGCATTTCTCTAGAGTTCTCAGCATGTGGAGGGACACCCCACCCCCACCCCCACGCACGCTTTGTACCCCACACCTGTGGGAAAAGACTCCTTTTCTTCTTTCTTTAAACAGAGGGTGCTTGGTGTTGTTTAAAGATGCTTATATCCTAACCCATCCGAGACACATTTCTAGTTAGGATTTTACCTTTAAGGCTCTGAGATGTGGGGTGGGGGGTGGGGTGGGGTGGGGTGGGGGGTGGGGTGGGGTGGGGTGGGGGTTCCTTCGACATCCACAGCATCCAGTGTGGTGTCGTGGCTAAAGTGTTGGACTGGGAGTTGGGAGATCCGGGTTCTCGTTCCCACTCAGCCATGGGAATGCATCCCAGTGGGTGGGTGAGGGGGTGGGCAGGAGCAGGCTGCACCCTCTGGGCCAGGCTGCCACTTCCATCCAGAGGAGCTCCTGCGTTAGCCTGGGATGGTGCTTGCGTGTGGGTAACCGAGGGAGAAACTGCCAAGAGTGGATCCCAGCCTCTCTTTGGTGGCTTCAGCTTGGCAGCCTTTGACTTTCCAAAATGCTGCAGTGGATTCTCCGTGCTGAGTGAAGTGGCCTGGCCACGGCCATGCGTGCCTCGGCCACGCTCTGTTGGGATGACTGCAACCTGCCCCCCGTGGAGCTGCCTTTGAAAGCTCTTCAGAAACTTCAGCCAGTCCAGGATGCTGCGGCTGGACTATGACTGGGGCTGGTTATAGTGAGCATCAGGTGACCCCCTTGTTATCGCTGCTTGCCTGTTTCTGGGCGGAATGAAAAGCGCTGCCTATGGCCGATAAAGCCCCCTACGGCTTGGGACCAGGCTGGCCGACAGACTGCCCCGCCCAGGTCTTAAGGCCTCCGTGCGAGACCGTTGCCTCCAGGGGCCCGTTTGCTGGTGACGCGCGAGAGGCCCCCTCTCAGTAGCTCTCGTGCATTTTAAATGGTGCCCATAATGTACAGAGCGGTGGGGTGGGGGATGGGGGATGGGGGAGACGTGCTCATGGCCGGACTTTACCTGGCCTCCGTCGAATGGGATCCTGTGTGACGTGCACTGCCGGCCCCCTGACCACCTGCCTGTCCTTTTCTCCCCAGTTTTCAGGGAACCTTACACAGTCCGGGTGGAGGATCAAAGGTCAATGCGTGGAAACGTGGCTGTTTTCAAGTGCCTCATCCCTTCTTCGGTGCAAGAATATGTCAGTGTCGTGTCTTGGGAGAAAGATACCGTCTCCATCATTTCTGGTAAGAGAAGAGGCCCTGCTGCCCCACATGCCCCCTTCCTCCAATGGCTGTTGGTTGTCTCCTGCAGGAGGAGTCCTTTGCAGGGTGGGTGGGTGGGGGAGTCTCTCTCTCTCTCTCTCTCTCTCTCTCTCTCTCTCTCTCTCACTCTCTCTCTCTCTCTCTCTCTCTCTCTCTCTCTCTCTCTGTCTCTCTCTCTCATTCATTGGCCCATGGGCACAATGTGTGATGCAGGCTGTAGTAGCTCTTGCCCAGCCACGATGGGGGGCAAACACTTCCTTTGGAGGAAAAGAGACCTGGAGTGGGTGCCCCACTGACGCCCCACAGCCTGCTTCCTCTGTGGGACATGGATTGTGCAGGGCCCCTTGGAGTGTGCTTTTGGTTCTGGGGTGGTGGGAATGCAGTGGCTTTGGTTCTGTGCCCGTGCCAAAGGACGAGGGGAGTGTGGGTTTTGTTCCCTTCAAGCTGGCGAGGTAAATGCTGCCTTGGCCGAGGGGAGCTGAATAGGCCGAAGGTCGTGTGTGGCTTGCAAGAGCATCGGATGGCCCCAGCCGGCAGCCTCGAGCTGTCTTTGGAAGGAAACACTCAGGTGGAACCGTCTTGTAAGGCCTCGACTGGTGCTTAAGGCCTGTCTGTCTTCCAACCCAAGGAAACCTTTGACCCAAGGCCCAGTCCTGCAGAGAAGGTCAGGGTTTGGGCAGGCCCAGAAGAGGGGGAAAGGCTTGCCAAGGGAGCCCCCCACCCCCACCCCCACCCCCACCCCCACCCCACCCGTTCATCTGACCTTTTCAGTGCACGCTCTGCATTATTGGAAGGAAAGGAAAACTGATTTTATAAATTGCTCATTGATTTGTGAGCAGTGTTCGCCTGGGGCAGCGTCTGCTTTGGTCTGTTGGATAATGTTCCTGTGCAGTTTTCCAGTTGGTTCTCAAAGGCTGGGATGAGCTTTCTGGGGTGCACACATCTTGTGGTGGTATACCACAATTTGAGTGGCTTTCTGGAGTTGAGGTACTGTATTAGGGGACTAACTCAGCCAACAGCCTGAGACTTCGGGATCACGGGAGTAGAAAGTGTGCCCCGATTTCTTCAGCACAGAACATGGGGTGGCTACAGAACCTGAGCAGGAGGTGGCCGGAGTCCAGTCAGGGGAGCTAGCAGATTTCTGGGCAACTGCACCCCTGCAGCATGAGTGCAGAGCCCCCCAAGACCAGCCCTAGTCAGGTGTGATGCTCTGGGGATTGGGTGGGGCGCAGGCTGTCTTGACAGAGGAAGAGCCCCATGGTGGTTCGGGGTCTGTTTTACTGCTGTTCCGTGGCTCAAAGTGCCTCAGCCTTGCAACAGGCGTCGCAGTGAGGTTGTCTCCTCCCTGGAATGCAGTTTCCTCTACAGGATGTTGGCCTCCGTGTGTGCCTAGCCTTTGTTCTCCAGCTCCCTATGGGCATCTGTTTTGGGATGAGCCCACTCTCTCAAAAGCAATTTTTGCCTCGTTGCATTCGCCTGCTTTGCATCGCTTCCAGGTTGCTGCAGCTGCAATGACCCCGCTTCTTCCTCCTCCTCTTCCTCCTCTGCCTCCTCTTTCCTCTGTTTTTGAAATTGCTGGCTGAATTATTTGGTTAACTTGGCAACACTGAAATGTATCCTGAAATCAAAGACGAGTTCTCTTACAGAAGGTTATCCTACACATGCATCGCGATTAGTCTGCTTCAGTTTGGTTTAATGCCTGCCTAACTGTGCTGCTGTCTAAAAATGTGCATTTAGTCAAGTCAAGGGTTGCGGAGAAATTACAGGTTTTTCAAAAACCCATTTGCTTTGCTGGTGCTCACATCCAAATCAATCTTGCCTTTAGTTCTTGGTCACCCTGCACACAAAGGGACCCACTCCTTGAGTTCTGGACTTTAATGAAGAGTCCCGTGATCGGTGACTAAACTGTGGTGCTTGCAGGATGGGGGCAGGCCGTCTGTGCAATGGCGCTGCACGCCAAAGCTGCAATTTCAAACTCTGTGGCTGGCCGTCAGTCTTGATCTGTTGAGGTTTAAAAATTCATTTCGGTGGAACTGCAGCACAGCAAGCCGGCTCCGGGGCTTCCCTCTTTCCGGCAGGAGCAAGGAAGAGCTGATGTCATGAAAATCCTACAGCAAAATTTCATTTGAAGCAGCAAAATCTGGTCACCTGTGCTTGCGGGGAGAGCTGAAGCACAGGTGACTTAGCAAACTGTAGAAAGGAAGGAAGCAAATCCAGATATCACCTATCTAGAGAAGTGCAGAAATTAGAGGGATGGACAGGTATATTTATTTATTTTTGATATTTTAACACGTCACTCTATAACCAAAGGTTTTCAGGGCACACAATAAGAAAGGAAAAAAAGGTTAAAAAGAATGAACACAATCAAAATTTAAAGGCCTTGAGAAATAAAATCCCAGTAATAAAAATCTAAAATACCTGGGAGAGAGGAATGTGTTTGCAGCTGAAAATGTAAGTGTGGATGCCAGGCTTCCATGGGGAGTACTTTCCATAAACATGGTGCCACAATTGAGAAGGCCCCATATCTGGCCGAGTGGGGACTAGAACCCAGATCTCCCGACTCCCAGTCCAGCACTTTAGCCACTACACCACACTGGCCCTCAAGCTGGACATGAGTGCAACAGCAACCTCATGATTGTGCTTCAAGCCACAGTCTTTGTGAGGGTAACTGAAGTAACCCATTGCTACAACACTTCGTCCTGTGGATGCCTCCCTGATTTCAGTCTCCATCTCATGATCACCCAGAGCACTTTGTTGTGGGGACCATAGCAAGTCCTCAGTACTAAATGACTGTTGAGGCCGCCTGGCAGGGATTCTGTGCAGGAGTCTGCCCCTTTTATGTCTTCTGGCTTGCTTGACACGGTGCCCTCTTGCACTTGCAGAGTGGCAGCTCCTCCAGGACGGCCTTCCTTGCCTTCTCTGTGGAGTTGGGCTCCAGAGATGAACAAATCCCACTGGTTCTCTCCGTTCCACCAGGTATCCATTGTGCCCAGCAGACCCAAGTTCTCCTTCCAAACTAAGCACTGCAGTACTCCCATCGTGGCTTGGAGGCTTCTTGCATCGGCACAGAAGCACCTATATAGAGTGCCCTTCTTCAGATGTCTGTGCCACGTGCATCTTCCCCTGTGGCTCTTTGTCTCTTTGACTGGTCATCATGTTTAATTCGATGTTCGTGGCCAATTTCCACCCTGTACCCATTCGGGCGATAAGAAACATTTCCCCCTCCATCCCCAAGGGGTGGGTCATCCTGAACCGGAAGCTCCCCAGCACCTGTCGCTTTCCCTGAGAGCTCAGTTTAAAAACTGCTCGGCCACCTTTTTGATGCTAAGTCCCAGCAGCCAGCTTCCATTCTAGTTCAAGGGCAGCCTGCCTCTTTTAGGCTCAGCTTGTCCCAACCTTTCCCCAGCGCCTAAGAAATCTGAGCCCCTCCTTGCTACACAACCGTCTCATCCATGCATTGAGACTCCTCAGCTTCGCCTGCCTAGCTGGCCCTAAGCACACAGAGATGACTTTTGTCCAGCAGGCCAATAATCAAACATGTGGCACTGGACAGCTTTTCCAATACTGTTGGATTTTCACTTTTTTCTGTTTTGTTTTATTATTGAGTTTGTTTATTTGAAAGTCTATGTTGTTTACTAGCAGGTGGCAGGGTTAGGGTTAACTGCCGTGGCTCCTTCGCCCTGTTGCCCGACTTGCGTAGCTGCTTAACTTGCATGTGTTCTTTACTTCTTTTTACTTTGATAATTTTTCCCCATTAGATAGATAAGACAAGGCGGATATCCACAAACTTTTCCCACCCTCTCCCTTTAGGCATTTATTTGGAGTATTTCTATTGAAGTCCATTCTCCACTGGGTGGGGTAGGCTCAATTAAAACATTACAATATTTCCTGTGCCCACTTCAGAAGCCCCAAGGCAATTTGGGGTGGGCGTCACAAGGGAACCAGTCTTGCTTTCCACGAAGAAGGGCAGTCTTTCTTTCACCTACGGGAAAGTGGGGTGTTTTCTCCTGGGGTTCAAGCTGTTCACCAGGCACTGCCTTGGCCATGGGTCAGTGGGATGTGTTGAGTGGGAAGGCTTTAGGCATCCTGTCCTGTATGTGTTTGGCCTCGTGTGGCACTTCGACGTGGGTGGGCAGCCTGAAAAGTGCTCTCTTCATCCTCCCTTCAGAATCCAGTGGCTTGCCACACAGCGCCTTGGAGCTTTGTCTTGTAGCTGCTTGCTTTGCTTGGGCTCTTGGCCTGGAGCATGAAGTCTTCTCTTATGATGGATCTCTTCACGTTATGCCAGCTGGTTTGGGGCTGCAGGAGCAGGAAGCATTTGTGGGGCAAAGAAGGAAAATAGGGTGGAGAACAGACCCTGAGCACCATTTCCCACAATGCTTTGCTGCTGCCATGACAGCTTTTGGATAAAAGTTTAGAATAAATAAATAACGAAGTCCCCCCTCTGGACTCATGCGGTGCTCAGAGCAGGTTGGCTGGGGCTGCAATGCACTTTAGACCCTGATGGTTGTGGTCCTTCATTAGATGAGGGCAAGGGGTCAGTTTTGCAAACTTCAGAATCGCCTGTTTGCCATAGGGGGAAAAGGGGAAAGGACGCCTTTGTGGAAGTCTGGCAGCTTTGCATTGCCCATTCGTTGGTTTGAGGCTTACCGGCATTCTTGGGGTCTTTGGCCCGGCGGAACCATTTCCTGGTCCTGTGCATTATAAGCCTCACTATAGTTCATAGTACAGGGGTCCCCCCCTCCCTCCCTCCCTCTCTCCCTCCCTCCCTCCCTCCCTCCCTCTCGTGAGATTAGAGATTGATCCAGTTAATTTACCTCATTGTCATGTGTTTGCTGGAGAGGTAAAATTAACCCGTAATTTTATGGGAGAAATCCCCTTTTCTGCATTAGTGGTTTTTTACTCTCCCTTTTCTGGCTCTGTTGTGTGTTAACATTTCGTCTTTAATAATCTGGAATCAAATTAAATTCCATATTTTTAAAAATCATTTTATTTTCTCTCCAAATGTAATGAGCGCCTGGAGACTCAGCATGAGGCTACTCCAAATTAAAGCTACCGGGCATATTTATGGCTGTGGTGCTCCCATTCATATTCCGCCGCCTGCTCTGAGCCGAGCCTTTGCATGGCGGCTTGGCTGCCAGCCCCAGCCAGGTGGTGCGCACAGGCCCCGAGCCGTGCCCGCGCGCTGCCTCGCAGACAGAGCCAAGGCACGGCTGCGCCTTCGCGGCACAGAGAGGCCACTTTGTCCTCGCTCAATGCACCCTCTCTTTCGAGGGCAGTGATCCGCTGCCGCCAAAGCCTGGGGTGCTGAGCACCACCGCGGGCGCTGAAAGAGGGTTCTTGTTTGCTGCCTGTCCCATCGCCCCCCTCCCAACCCGAGGAAAGGCCATCGGCAGCCGAAGACCCTTTCCAGCGGTCAGTCGGCTTTAGAACTCTTGGCTCACCTGCTCACTGGTCGTAGTACTTGGCTTCATGGAATCCCTTTCTGGAGCGACGCCTGCCTGCCTGCCTGCCTGCCTGCCAGGAGGTCAGGACAATGAGCGGCAGTTTTGCCTGCCTTACCTGGCTCCTCCCAAGTACATCACTGGCTGTTCTGCATTTGTGTGTGTGTGTGAGTGAGAGAGAGCGAGAGCGAGAGCAGGGCAGAACAGGCAGCCTTCGTCCAACAGCCTTGGTGCAGGAGCCTTGCCTGGGGACCCCCAATGGAATGGTGGCGGGAGAAGGAGGCAGACGTGGCCACAGAGGCAGGAAGGCGTTTCCAGTCTTAGGCAATTAGACGGCAGCTGCGTTTGTCCTCTTGGGAGCTGCCGGATTAGAGCAGGTGTGTTGGGAAAGGTAAACAGCCAAGGAAGTGGGAAGGGCTCCCGCCCCCCCTTGCTGATAGCAGCCGCAGCAGCAGGTAACTGCCCAGCTCTCTGTGCATGCGTTGCACAAGCACAGGCAAGGAGTTGCTTACCAGGCACGTGTCTGACTTGTGTGTGTGTGCTGGGGTGGGCGGGTGCATGCGCACGTCGAGGCCCCCCCAGGGAACGTTGCGGGATGATCTGGGCTGCCCTCTGCAGTCTCTTTGGGCGGCTCCCTGTGTCGACCCCAACAAACAGCGTCTGGCCAGTTGCCACTGTTTGGGTGAGCAGCTGCTGCCGGACCGTGCCTGGCTTTCCTGCCATGATCTCTGCCTCTCCCTGCACCCCCCTCACCACCACCACCTGCGGTCCTGCCTTGGGATAAAAAGGATAAATCTCCACAAAGAAAAGCCCTTGCAGCGCCTTCCCAAAAGTGTCCACGGGGGCTCCACGGGGCTTCCCTTCTCCGGCTCCCAAATGTCCCTCACCCCCTCTGTTAGATGCTCTTAAGCTGGCTTGTGAGGGGCTCAAGTGAGAAAAGAAGGGGGCCCCATCCCAGGAACTGCTGGGAGCAGACTGGGCTGGGGGAAGGCTGAGGATGTCTGTGGTAGCAGAGCATGTGCAGTGGGGCTGGGGGATGTGGGGATTCACAGTGGGGCCAGGCGTGTGCTCCTCCCCAGATCTGGCTGGGATCTTTGGGGCGCCTGGCCAAGAGGTGCGGTTGTCCAACAAGGCCTCTTTTGGGAAGACCGGAGGCAACCTGTCGCTTTTCACTGTGCGCTCTCCCCCACCCCCACCAGCTCCTTTTCCTGCCTAACGAAGCAGGAAGCCTTGACGTGGCCCTTGGTGGGAGAGTGTGGGGGACGTGTCACGAAAGGCCACTGATCAGCCTTCATTGCAAGACAGGCAGCACCTCCTTGGGAATTTCTCGTTTGCCTTTGAGGTGTTAAAGGGACCTCTTTGGGGCCTCGCGTGGGACCAGCTCCGTAGTCCCTCGTCTTGTGGTGCTTGGTTGGCTACGCCCCCTGCCCTGCCCTGCCCCACTTCCAGAGCCCTGAGAGATGGTGCTCAGGCCAGTGACGTGTTTTCAGCGCTGTTCTTGCCAAATGGGGTGAGATTCTGTCTGAAATAATTCCATCCTTCCCCTGGAGCCTTGGCGTGAATTTTATCTAATCACCATGGCAACAGATAAAAAAGGTGTGAGCACCACATCTCTCTTTTGCTGTGATAATTCAGATTTAGATATTCAGATCAGATTGGAGATGGAGATTTCAAATGGAGCTGGAACAGCAAGCTGTGGACGGCTGCTCTGGGCCTTGGTGGGTGATGCTCCCTGCCCGTTTGGAGAAGGGCTGCGTGTGACACGCTGCCCACTGCTGTGTTGGAATAATGAATTTGTCAGATGTGCCCTGATAATTCAGTTTCATTTTTGATGTAACCTACATAAAATGCACGTCAGCATTGCCAGGGAAGAGTGGCTTTGCTTCTCCTCAACGCACGCCTTAAATAACACAAAAAACAAAGGCAGCTGTGTCGGCCATAAAACAGTTCCAAAATCCACACCAGGGCAACAAGGTCACAAGCTTTAGAGTTCTCCAGAATTCTTCATCACGTTAGATGGTAAGCAAAAGGGGCGAGGGGGCAGGGGCAGGAGATCTGCCTGGTGCTGAGGCTGCAGAGTCTGCATTTCGCCACGCTCTTAAGGCGGCCTATTGGGGGAGATTTAAGGGGCTGGACCCCAGCCCCCCATTAGCAGTGTCAGCGGGCCCTCGCGTTTGCCAGGGCAGCTTCTCCGCCCTTCCCACTGATCCGTCCAGCTTGCTCCTCCGGGGGCCCCCATTATCAGCCATTTCTGTCCCCCTGGCAGGCCCCATTGCTTGGGACACCCCTTGAACCCCCCTCCAGAGGGATCTGCTTGCTCTCGAGTGTTCACGGGCAAACGGCTCCCCTTAGCTCTTGCGTGGCAGGCTCAGGCACCCCTAGGTGGCGCTGCCTTTGACCCCTGGGGATGGGCCTGCCCCCCCTCTGCCAGCAGATGTGTGTTTAGCCACCTCCATCTCCCCTTCTAAGAGGAGCGTCATCGTAAGACCGCTTCCGACCAGTAGGCACACCAGGGGCGTGCGGTCTGGCAGTGGGAATATGGACTGGGGAGAGCCGGGTTCCAATCTCTGCGTGGTGCGACGCTTCCTGGGCTGTCTCGTGCTCAACAAGGCTGTTGTTGTGAGGACAAGAGTGGAGGGCAGTGGTGGGGGGAGAGGTTTGCCGCCCTGAGCTGTGGAGGAAGAGCGGAAGATGGTGTAAAATGAAACCACGTCAAGTAAGAGCGTGGCTGGAGCAGCTTCTTCCATCTTCTGTCCTGTGGACCCTCTTGGGGGTTCTGGAGCGAGAGCTGCAATTCCCCAAAGACGGCTCCCTGTTCTGTCATATTCTTTATTTACTGTGATGTTTCACCTTTCCTAGGAAACTCAAGGTGACCTTTAATATGCTTAAAATACATAGTCAGATGTTTAAAAATTCAGCAAAACATTGCTCAAGAACCCTAAAAATAGTATCACTTAAATAAAGATAATTTTAAAACCGTAACTATCTTAAACTGAGGATACGTTTAAAAACCAGAACCAACTCTGTTTTTCCGGTTTGGGGCAGCAGCTCCACAATGTGGCTGATGCCACGGCAGGAAACATCCTTTCCTTGGTCTCCTGCCAATGGGGATTTCACTCCATGTTGGTGTCTGGAGCAGTGCCTTGTCTCTTGCCATTTTCACCTCTGCAGCGTCTAGAATGCATGACTTCCGATCTTTCTCTGTGCCCAGGACTGTTGAAAGGCCCCGTCAGGTCCACAGGGCCTTTCCCCCCTTGCACACTGCAGGTGAAGGTGATGGTCTAAAGCCGCAGCAGTCAGAATCTAGGTGGAAGCTGAGGTGGGGAGGGCAAATGGGCCATCCAAGAACGCAGGTCCAGAGGGTGAGATGATGCGGGCCTCCCTGGTCCTCTGGAAAGTCTTTGCAGCTAGAGTGGGCCTGTTCTTTCCGGGTGATGGGATAGATGGATGGACGGACGGAGTTTTGGAATAAATAACACCCCTCCCCACCCACCCCGCAACTCCTCCTTCTGTCCCCACTTGCTAGGGGTGTGTCCTCCAGTGGCAGCTGCAGAGCTCTGTGAGAGGCTGCTGGGATTGTTGGCTGAGAGAGAGGGAGGCTCCAAACTGGAAAGGCCCAGGCAGAGTGAACGGGTTTCGGAAAGCCCCTTTGTCTATGTGAGCCAGGGGAAGGTCTGGGTCTGGGTGTGTGTGTGTGTGTGTGTGTGTGTGTGTAACATCGCCACCTGCATGGGACCGTGGGCAGGCAGGTAAACACCCCTCTTGCAAAACACGACACTGAAAGGCCTTTGCTTGGCTCCCTTAATTTCTCTCTGTGTTAATCTCGCCGGTTCTGGAGAGTGATGGTCTGGCGTGGGTGCGTGGGGGGATGACATGCTGAGCCAGGAATAGCAGGTGGCTGTAGATTACTGGATCTACAGGGAGCTGATGCAGGAGCCCAGAAGCCAGTAAATCTGTCTGCCACCGCCGCCGTCTTCTGCCTTTCTGGCTGTGGAGACATGAAATGGTTCAGACCCCCTTCGGGAGGCACTGCTCCATATTCCCACTGGGCTCCAGTCCAAAGATCGCACCTTGGGTTGTGGCCTGAGGGAGGGCTTGTGGCGTTACACCCCACAAGTCAGTTCCCAAATATATGTCTGCAGTTTGTAAGTCTGTGGGTTTTAGAATGTTGGCCTGAGTGGGCGGAGTTAGAATGTCTTGGGAGGGGGAAGAGTGATATATAAGGGAAGGACTGAGGAGGGGATTGTGGGAGACTTGTTAGGTCCTCTTAGAGTCTTTAGTGCTCTCTGTGTTTAGAGTACTTAAGTTCTGGGAAATTTGAGGGTCAGTGTAGAGAGTGGTGTCTTTGGAGTGTGGTGTGCACGTAGTTGACGTATATTAATCAATACTGATAATAAAGAAAGTTCAAGATTGATTGTGTGAGAAAAAGGAAAGTGCGTATGTGAATGGGTGAAAGGATTGGATGAAAGGTTTCAAAAAGGTTTTTAAGTGTTTTATTTGAAACAAAACTTGTGAACTTTTGAAAATAAATTGATTGTTTTGTTTTTAAACTATCACAAAAATCCCACGTGTCCGTTTGACATTTATCATCTGAAGTTTACACGTTTAGCACCCACTCTGACAATAATTCACCTCAGCACATATAACTCACAGTGTTTTATTTTATATATATAAATCCTTCTCCATTTAAACCCCTTTCTCCACATAGTTTGGAGGAAGGTGGTTTTTATCCCTTGTCTCAGGCGTATCAAGCGGTGGGGCTTGGCTTGAGCAGGGAGTGTCCGCGGCCAAGTCTGGTGTTCAGCGCCTGTGTCGTGGCAGGGCTCCCACCTGTGCTTGATCGGTTGTGCAGGTGCACGTTCTCCACTTCGGAGCCCAAGCGAAACCCTCACTCTCTCCCATGCAATGTGTGCTATTTATTTATTTATTTATTTATTTATTGCATTTATATACTGCCCAATAGCCGAAGCTCTCTGGGAGGTTTACAAAATTAAGATAATTCTATAAAACAACAGTATAAAACCATAATATAAAATACAATATAAAAGCACAACCAAGATAAAAACAGCAGCAATGCAAAAATACAAATTTAAAATACAAATTTAAAACAGCAAGTTCAAATTAATTTATAGACCGTTAAAATACTGGGAGAATAAAAAGGTCTTCTCCTGGCGTCTAAAAGAATATAATGTAGGTGCCAAGCGAACCTCCTTAGGGAGCTCATTCCACAGCCGGGGTGCCACAAAGGCCCCTGTCCTCCTGGTAGCCACCTTTATTAACGCTTTCATAAATGATCTGGCTTAAGCAGTGAGCACTGAAGTGGCCAAGGCTGTTGATGGCACCAAATTGTTGGGAGTGGTAGTATTAAAAATGTTCAGCAAAGTGCTCCGAAAGGATCTCTCTCCAAAATGGGGGAGTGGGCATAACAATAGCAAATGTGGTTCCATGTTAAGCAAGTTTAGAATGATGTATGCTGGGGCGGAGCAATCCCAAGTTCACAGATGCACTGATGGGGCCTGAGCTGGCAGTGATTGGCCAAGGAAGGGGTCCCGGGGTTGTGGAAGCGTCAGCCCAGGGGGCGGCGGCTGCTGAGAAAGAGGCAAATTCCATGTGGAAATGTGCCAGGATCGTTATGCCTGAATACACACCGTGTGCTGGTCTGGTCACCACACCTCAAAAAGGATATGGCACCAGCTGGGAAAGGCAACCCAAATGACAACAGCCCAGTGAGGGGACAGCTGCAATGCCTGGGGCTTTTTAGCTTAGGAAAAAGGGTGCAAAGGAGCGTGTACGTGGGCGGAGAGAAGGTTTTTTCCCTCTCTTGTAATACTAGAACTAAATGGAGACGTCCCATGAAGATGAATGGAGGGAAATTCAGGACAAATCAAAGGAAGGACCATGTTAAATTATGCAATTCGCTACCACAAGTTGTAGTGATGGCTGCCAATTTGGATGGCTTTAAAAGGGGATTAGACAAATTCACGGCGGACGAAGCTATCAGTAGCTACTGGTCACAATGGCCATATCTTGCATCCAGTATCGGGTAGTATCAGGCCTCTTGATACCAGCTGCTGTGGAACTTGGAGGGGAGGGAGGAAGGGAGGGGGCTGTTGCGTCCATGTCCTGCTTGTGGGCTTCACTTCCTTCTCTTCTCTGGAACTCTGTTGTGGCGTTCAGGCCTCCCATTCCAGCCCCTTTCACCACTGTCTTCCCTGTGTCCAACCCCTGATCACTTTGGTGTATGATTCTTTCTCACAGAATCATAGCATAGTAGAGCTGGAAGGAGCCTATAAGACCACTGGGTCCAACCCTCTGCCCACCCAAAGTATCAGGGGCTTCCAGGGCAGTAGGCAGCATATGTGGCGGTCAAGCAGATAGAGGGCTTTTGCCCGGGTACAACGTGGCCAGGCGTTGGCAGAGAAGCCGCTCCACTTCCACTGAGAGCTGCACGGCTCCCATTCTAGTCCTCAATCGGCCGTGTTCTTTGGTGCCTGTCCTGACAGCACCCTTATGAACACCCCCCCCCGTGCACCTGGCAAGGCCTTCCTCTGTGTTAAATGGGCAGAGGGATCGTGGCCTTGTGGTGCAGAGCAGGCATTGGGGACTTACAAGGCTGGCAGTGGCTGGTTGGATCTCTCTCCCTCTCCCCCCGATGCAAACCCAGTTGTGGGTGACGTGGGCAGTAGCTGCACAGCGACACACCAGCCAGCCTGCCTCCTTGCCTCCCTTTGAGAACAGGCAGGGCTTTATTCCAGATCCTCTGCGTTCAAAGTCTCTTTCATTTTGCATGAGAGGCAGATGTGATGGGCTGCAGGCCTTTCAGTGCTAAGAAGAGAGGGCTGGTTGTTTGTAGGACAATGGTGGTCCTCTCCCTCTGATTTCCTCTGGTGAGAAGAGACCCACTCCTGGGCAGGAAGCTGCCCCAACAGTGCGCCTGTGTGGGTTTCCATCCTCGCACGGGATATGTGGTAACCAGATAATGGCCCTGAGGGAAGCTTCCCAGTTTAAAAGAGTTCCACAGGCTCTTGTCAGAGACCTGTATATTACTTACCTGCCAAAGCTGCAACATCTGGAGGGCAGCACAGCTGCATGGACGCTGCAGAAGCTTGGAGCCACAGGGAGAAAGGGGTGCAAGCCTTCCCCAGTGTCATCCCACGGCCAGCTGGCCCCTGTGGGGCCTGCCCCACATTCCTATGTAAAATCCCACCGTGGGGCGTGAAGGGCTTTGAAACCCAATGGCTTGCGGAATAGCCTTTCCTGCCAGAGCCTTGAGTGTTTGACTGTTGACTCCCGACTGGGCTGGGCAACTTGTTTTGGACTCCTGATCCCATCATCCATCACCATTGACTGTGTTGACTAGGGCTTATGGGAGTTGGAGGCCCAAAGGTCTGGAGGATCACAACTCTTGGCCTAGACCAAGAATTGCAACTGGCTATTTCCCGGCTTGTCCCATTGGTGGTGAAGCATCCCAGACAGGGCTGCTCAGCGTTCTTGGTGCCTTGGCTTGGGTCCTTGTGGCTGGCAGCGAGGATGGCCGTGCCTCCTCCTCGGTTCTCCTGGCTTTGGATTGGAAGCCAGTGCAGATCTCAAAGCATTGACATAACTTTATTGGCCAGTCCCTGTTAACAATTTCACTGCCCTGTTCTGGTCCAGCTGAAGTTCCCGTGCCGTTTTCAAAGGCAGCCCCATGTATAACACATGCCAGTAACCCAGGCAAGATGTTGTGACCACAGCGTGGATCACTGCAGATGGGCTCCCTCTGTCCAGGTAGGGATGCGCTTGGCATATCAGCTTAAGCGGATAAGAGCTGCTCCGTGCCATGCGTGCCTCCAGCGGCTGTGCTCGTATTACTACATTCATGGTTATGGAATCTCCCCAGAGCAGCATGAGGCCAGGCAGGGCTGTGCTTGGCAGGTGTGCCTCTGAGATGAAGTTCTCAGCGTACTGGACTGTGGGCAAGGGAGGCCCTGAAGTCCATGAGCCGGGCTGTTCCGTGCCCTGCCAGAGCAGCTGGGCATGGCAGAATGCACACCCACCTGCCCGCTGAGCTTGGGTTGGACACAGCCGTCAAAGCTAGTAGCCATTGGTAGCCTTCGCCTCCAGGAATTTATCCAACCCCCTTTTAAAGCCATCCAAATGGGTGGCCATCACTACATCCTGTGGTAGTGAGTTCCATAATTTAAATATGCGCTGTGTGAAGAAGTCCTTCCTTTTATTTGCCCTGGATCTCCCACCAATCAGCTTCATGGGATGTCCCCACTGGGTTCTAGTATTTTGGGAGAGGGAGAAAAGTATCTCCCTCTCCACATTCTCCACACCCTGCATAATTTTGTACACCTCTATCCTGTCTCCCCTCAGCCTCCTTTTTTCCAAGCTAAACAATCCCGGCTGTTGTAACCTTCCCTCATAGGGGAGATGACCCAGACCCTGGATCGTTTCAGTGGCCCTTTTCTGCACTTCCTCCAGCTCTATCATATCCTTTTTCAGGGGCGGTGACCAGAACAGTACACAGCATTCTCAGTGTGGTCGCACCATAGATTTGTGCACACAGCCACTTCCATGCGCATGGCTTCTGCTGCATCTTCTGAGCATGCTTTGCTGCCAGTGCAAGTAGAGCACAGTCATGGATAGGAGGCAAGTCACAGATTCCAAAGCTGGTTTGTTGTGTATGAATTGGTGTGAGAGGCAGGGTTTCCACATAGAAATTCACAACTCAAGAGAGAATTCAGCTCCAGTTTCTTGAAAAAATAAATTGCATCCAATTATTAATAATTTAAAAGAAAACAATTAGCAATTTGCATTGGGGGGAAAAGAAGGTGCTGACATTTAAATACTGTCTTCCCAACTGGAGAATTTGCTGAAATTTTATTTACTTATATAACTATTTTATTTGTACGCTGCCTTTCACACCAAGGAAATGGCGCTCAAAGCAGCTAGCAATCTTAGGAGGTTTAAAAAACAAACAGATAAAAACTTGGTTAGAAATAACAACAACAACAACAACAACAACAATAATAGCAACATATTAAAATCACAGATAAAATGCACACTCAACTGTGGCCTCCTAAAAACAAGAAAGGAAGTCTGTTGAAGTGTAAAGCTCACCTATTGCATCTTGGAATCCAAGCCTTGGGTTAGGAGATGGAGGCTCCGCCCCACCCCATTTGAATGTGCACCTGCCTCCCTCTTTGAGTGCCTGTCTTCCGTCCCCCTTCCCTGCTTCCGCTGCCTGGGGGGGGGGGTTCTAGGCCTCAGAGCTGGCTCCTCCAAGCCCTGGCCCTGGCCGCTGGACCCCCTTTCCCCCACAGGCAGGATCTCTGAGAGTTGGCGGGGGGGGGGGAAACTGTGGCTCTCCAAGGCCCCCCGTGCAGCAGCCAGGTGGTGAGGCTCCTGCTCTGGGGGCGGTGGCGGTGGCGGCAGCTCCCGAAATGCCAGCGGCTCCCTTCAGAGCGAGCGAGAGCGTGCTCTTCATTTGAATCTCATCTCCATTTCATCAGAAGGCAGCTCCTTGCTGGGTGCCAGCCTTGTGATGTTCCCTCTCCCCTTGCTGCCGCTGCCTTGAGTGCTCCACTCTGGGAGCACCGCACTGTTTCCCTGGCCATGCAACCAGCTCTTTGGGTGGCAGCGGAACCCACAGCCCTCCTCCCCTAGAATCGCTCCCCCGAGCACGTGCAGGTGTAGAGGAGGCTTTTCCCAGCAACAGCACTGGGCCCTTGGCGATATTTGGGTTGTGGTGCGCTGATCCAGAAGCCCCCCAGCCGGCTCTGCTTCCTTGGCCCCCCAACGACAGCATGGCCTTCCTTGCAGGCGCCACGCAAGCCTAGGACTCACCCCTGCCGCTGAGAGCCTGCATGGAGCATGGCTGTGCTGAGCACTGTGCGTCCTCACTGTGCTCAAGGTGCAACAATGCCCCCCTGCCCCTGCCCCGCCCTGCCGCCCGAGGGGAGGCTTCTCTGTGCCTGGGATGAGGAGCCCCATCTGGCCTGTGTGTGACGCAGGCCTTGGAGCAGCGAAAGCGCCTGACTTAGAGGGAGCCTTTGGCTGCTGCTGCTCTGAAGGGGCTGTGTGGCTTCTGTTGCTGCTCGCTGTCCCCTGGTAAGTCCCTGACCTTGTAGCCTTTGCTGCGGAAGAGTCTGGGCAGCGGCGGCGGCTGGATTCCTGCAACGTTCACAGCCGTGCCGCCTCTGCCGCCTTGGACGATCCAAAGAAATGACCGAGCACAGTGGTGCTTTGAATGTGTGGCAGGCGCCGCCCCTGGGCACTGGCCCACAGCAGGAGAGTGGGCGACCTGTGGAAATGCCAGCCAAACCAGGTGAGGCTTCAGCCTATCCAGCAAAGCCCCTACTGTTCTTATTCGTAGGCAGGAGAAATAAATTCGGGGGCAGGGAGGAAGGGATTCCTTTGGTGAGAAGGTGACAAGTGGAAATGTGGAGGGGGGGGACACTTCCTCTTTGCACCTGTTCATTTTCTTACATGTGGGCACGTGACAGGATGTACGTTTCCTGGTTCTGAGGGGCTGGAGGGGTGGGGGGGAAGGGCACCTTGAATTTCCTTCCAGGTGGGGGTCTCCACTTCTGCAGGGGTGGGCATGGGCTCGGTCCATCTGAGGAGGAGGAGGAGGAGCCTGGCAGGAGAGGGGGGAAAGCTGTTCATATCTCATGGGGGTGGGGAGAGCAAGCAGCCAGGCTGCTGCTGTGCGGCACCCGGGAGCGTTCTCTGCCCAAGGAGCTGCTGGCATCTCACCCTCGGTGTCTCAGGGGGCTTCCGTGGCAGGGCTTCGGGTGCCAGGGGTCCCTGGGGGATGTTTCCCGCTTGCGTCTCTTCCCTCACCCTGCCTTGGATCCGAGCCCTCTCATGGCTGATCTGCCTCCATGTCCTGGGATGGAGGGTCGGGTGGTTTGCTCAAGCGGCAGGCACGGCCAGGCTGCTTCCACCTCACAAAAGGCCCATGGGTCTTGCAGAGGTGGATGCAGGATGGGCTGCTCCCGCTCCCTGACTGCAGCCTGATTGTTCTGGCTCCACCTGCCCAGAGCGGGACGGAGGAGGGAGCACGTGCGCCTAGCAGCTTCTGGGGAAGAAGAGCTGGGCGGCTTTGGCTCTCTGTGTGTGCTGAAGGAGGAGCTGCACAAACAAGGCAATGGCGGCGGCGGCGGCGGCACCATCTGCCATCTGGGCAGGCGGAGGTGCCCTTGGCCTGGCGGAGCTGCGTGTAACGTGGCAAGCAGGAGGTGGGGAGCACAGGCAGCTGTCAGAGGCGAGTGAGCGTGCGCTGGCCTTTGTTCAAAGCGGCTGGGTGTGGCTCCACCCCTGGGACACAAGCCACTGCTCTCGGCAGCCCTGTTGTCCCTCCGCTCTGCCTTTTAAAACTTGATGTTGTGCAGACTTCTACTGTTACTTTCTACTGTTAGTTTTACCCTACCCTGTGCCTGCTTACCCTACCCTGTACCTGTTTGCATTCTCTTCCCCTCCTTATTGTTTTACTATGATTTTATTAGATTGTAAGCCTATGCGGCAGGGTCTTGCTATTTACTGTTTTACTCTGTACAGCACCATGTACACTGATGGTGCTATATAAATAAATAATAATAATAATAATTGTCCCCTTGAGCTGCGTCCGCCTCCTCCTCCAGCCTTGAACCCCATCACCCCCCCCCTTCAGCCACAGCTGAGGAAGGCCAGCCGGCCACGGAGGAGGCTTTGGGCTGCAGCAGCACAGTGTTGCGGCCTGACACGCCCTGCTCCTGTGGCTGGAAGGGAGGCTTCCTCGTCCCTCCAAATAATCATGGCCCGTTCACATGGGAAGCCGGCCGCAGTTCTTGTACTACTGAAGGATGCCGGCCAGCGGGAGAAAGGAGGGGGGAGGAGTTCACGTCGGAGGTTCAACTTGGCCACAGATTCTTCCTTATCTTCTCTTTGCCCCCCCCCCCCCATTTATCCAGCCCATAACAACTGGATGTGAATTCATGGCCTTTGTGTTGCCTTGTGTGGGAGGAGCCAGAGAAGCTGACACGCAGCGGCCGAGTGCTAAGGAGGGTGTTGAGAAGGCCGCTCGAACGCTCTGTGGACCGGCCGGCCGGGACGTGCTTGACCTTTGCTTGCCTTGTAAGACATCCGGCTTCCCTGGTCGGGGATTATTTCCCTTCCTCTGGCTGAGTCTTGCAGCCCTGACTTTGTTCCAGTGCTGTGATAATCCTCACTACACAGGACCTGATGTGATCTTGTGCTGCAGCCACAGGTGATGCCCAAGAGAGAGGGGAGGCCTCCACCTTTTCTTCGGGGCACATCTGGTGCTCTGTGCCTCCAGTCCCCGGCTCCCTCCGTGATTAGAGGAGTCCGAGTGTCATCTCTGAGCTTGTTTTTGCATGGCAGCAGCCCTTTCCCCCTGTGTCCGCTGGTGCTGGTGCCGTTCCATAAGAGCGAGGTGGTCTCCAGCTTCTCAGGTAGAGCCACGTTGTCTCTTAGCACCCATCCGGCTGGATGCCTCCTAGGCCTGTTGTCTCTGTGTATCTGGAATATGCTTCTAGGAAATGGGTTGACTCCTGTCATTGTCCCCAGTGTGTGGTCACGAGTGGCAGTCACAGCCTCCTCTACAGGTGGGATCAGGGAGGGCTGCATCGAGTTGGGTTTAGAGTGAACATGGCCGGCCTCCTGCAAAAATGCCATGGCAAGAGTCACTCACATGGGGATCGTGAGAGGTTTCCTACTAGCTGATGGATGGCTGTTTTTAGATGGCCCCAAGACCTTGGGGATCTCTGCCTTGGTTTTCCTTCGAAAGAACACTGGGCCATGCAGGGAAATCTCCATCCTGGTCCAAGGGCGAGGCGCTGACAACTTTGTGTGTGTGTGTGCGTGTGCGTGTGCGTGTGTGCGTGCGTGCTTCACCAATGCAAACCAGGCCCTTGGCCTTCCCCTTAAGCCTCCAGACCTCATGCCCAAGGGCAAGGGCAGTGCAAGCCCACACAGCGCCCACCCGCTTCCCCCTTGCTGTACTCGCTGCGTTGTCTCATTGTGCTCGCCACCTCTCCACTGCCACACCTGCTGCGTGGAGGAGTCCTGGCCCCTGGCCGCATCTCCCCCTACCCCGGGTCCCCTATCTACCACCTGCCCTCCCATCACTGCTGCTGCTGCTGCTATAAAATGTGGCCAGCGTGGCCCACTGTGTGTCTGTGTGGAGTCCCTGGAGATTGCCTTTCTGCAAGCCATCCCCAGGGACACCCCCAACCGCAGTGCCTGGCTCTGAGGAAGGGCCCATCAGAATCAGGCATTTGGGCCCAGCCAGCTCGGTGCAGGGCTGTGTGGGCTGCTTGTGGCAGCAGACGTGTCTCTTCAGAGAGCGGTCTCCTTGCTCTGGGGGCATCCTGAGAGCGAGCCGGCGGTGGAGGGTGCTGCCTGCTCTGGAGAGCCCTGCTGGCCCTTCTCCCGCTGTGGCATTTGCCACAGGGGAAGTGTGGGGCTGGAAGGGCTCTTTGGGGCACCCAGTGGTGCCCCTTTGGCTCCACTCTCCCGCTGTGAGAGGAGGAAGGGCTGTGCCCGGTTTGCTGCCTGAGATTGGGAGGGGGGGTCCCCCTGCCTCAGGGGACGGCCAGCCCTGCCCGTGGGGGGCATGTCTCCCCCATGTAGACGGAGCCACACGGATTTCTCATGGCAACCCAGGGACCCTTCCCTGCACCTATCTTTGATTTCTTTGTAATCTAGCTAATACTAGGTTGAGAACTTGCCAGTTTCATTCCTAATGGGGGAGGAACAGGGAGCGTGCTCTCCACAGATGGCAGCTTCCTAGCTGCTAAATGAGGCTGTTTATGTTGCCGCCAGATTAGTGCTCTGTTCCTTCTCTCTGCAAGGAGCAGGTGCACCAGTGAATCCCTTTCAATACCTGCGTGGGCTGCGGCTCCCTTCCCTTCCAGGGCCCTGGGGGGGGGGGGGGCTCATGGAGTCTCTCGGAGGCTGAGGAGAGACTGCCAGGGCTGGACGCTGCTGCGTGTCGTGGCCAGGCGGAGCCTTGTCTCACACGTTTCTGGAGGGCCACGGTGGCCACGTTGCCCGGTAGGTGCGTCTGCTCTAGGTTGGCAGCATCAGCTCTGCCAAGCGTGCAGAGGGCAGATGGCGTTTGGCTCTGGAGTGCAGAGATGCTTTTGATAGCTTCGGAAAGGTTATCCACTCCCAGTTGCCTGCTGCCACTGCCAAAGGTTCAGGCTCCTGGGTCTGCGGACCCCCCCTCCCTCCCAAACGCACGCACGTGTGTGGTTTGCTGTTGATCCTGCAGACAAGGGCGTGTGGCACTAATGCACCAATCTGGCCCACTCTGACGCAGGCAGTGAAATCCTCTGGACAGGGAGGGGCTTCATGATGCTATAATTAACCATCTTTTCTTCCCGAGTGACTTGGCTTGATGCCCTGGCTGGGAGGTGCACGTGGATGGGCTTCCCTGCTGCATCCTGTGCGTGAGGTGCTGCCCTGGCATGCTGTCCCTCCCCCCCCGCCCTGGTCAGGAGGAGCAACGCCTTGGGGATGCTTCTGGGTGGGTGGCGGAGGTGCTGGCGGTTGGAGTGATGAACCCCTAAGAACTGGTTGGTCTCATCTTCATGCGTTCTCCTTAGGCTGCCGGGGTTGGGGCTGGTTCTGAGGGAGCCTCTCGTTTGGCACTGCCTCCCCCCTGTGCATAGCTTGCTCTTCTCATGCCTGGGCTTCTTTCTGTCCTGGAGCCAGCCCCCTAAATAGGGGCAGGGTGTTTTGCTTGGCTGGTTCAGTGCAGAGGCCTTAGGGCCTGGCCCTATGGCACACACTGTGTTGTGTTTAGTCCATGTGCTTGTGCCTGGCTTAACTGGTGCATTCGAGTCTGAGACCTTCTGACCACCCTCGTTTGGCTCCACATTGCAAGGGGAAGGAGGCTTGCAGAGTGTGCACCCGTTTCTCTGCATGTGGGTGGGGGAGAGGAAGAAGGGGTGTGTGTCTGCTTTTGGCCATGGAGCATGCAGGGCTCAAAGACCAGAGGACTGAACATCCACAATGCCGGAGTCCCGAAGCCTTGGGCTGGGGTCTTAGAGAGATGTTCCACCTGTCTTGGTGGCGCTCCTTGTTTCTGAGCAAAAGGCTGACAACCCCCCTGTCCTGGTCAGGGTTCTTTGCTTTCTCAGGCTCTGCGGGTGGCTTGTTAAAGCCTGAACGAGAGTGAGAAAGCTGCCTTCTACCAGTGGTTCTCCTGGCCCTGTTTGCTTAGCTCTGGCTGGCAGGAGCAAGCAAGGTTGCCTGAGGCCTGGTGCCTGCCAAGCGGGGTCCGCCGCCCCACTGGGTCGCTGGCATGGCTGCTGCTGCCCACCTCAATGCTCACACACTTCCCGTTTGGTGGGTGGTTTTCGGAGAAGAGCAACTTTGGGAAGCTGCCCCTGCCTGGACGGGCACTGTGTGGTGAAGCCCTCTTTGCCCCTGGCTTCCCTGGGCTGCCTCTTGCCCAGGCAGGGAAGTCATTTTGTAAGAAGGGTCTGTAAAAGCTCAGAGGACTGTTGCTATTGTGGGCTAAAGATAATGATGATGTTAACAAGGGAGCCATGAGTGGAGATGCAGAATGCAGCTTTTGTTCAATTTTTTTGTAATGCAAATGTGTGCAGGCATAAAGGAGGAGAGGAGAAACCATCTGGTTCCCCTTAATCTACACAGCCATCCAGCTGTGAGCTGCCTTGGAGGGTCCTGAGGTGTGGCTGCCCCTGACCTCTTTGCTCCTTGCAAGGCTGCCAGTCATGGTGGGCATCCTGGAATCGGTGGTCTGCTCCTAACAGCAATGCTGGCTATGGGAGCGATGGAGAGGTCTCCCCCTGAGCCCTGAGTCTCAGGGAACAGGGTCTTTTTGAAACTGGAGGAGCTGAGCGAGGGAAGGCCCCGCTCCGGGCTCCTCCACCTTCCAGCTGCTGCTGAGCTCCTTCTGAGGGTGAGCCAAGGCAGAGGGCCTCTGGCATGGGTGGAGGGTGCCTCACGGATCTGGTGCAAGGGGTGGGGAAAGGCTGGAGCTGGAGGCCCCCCCAAAATCCCCCTGAAGCGGGAGGGAGGGCTGCCTGCCAGGGCCTGATGCTGGGAAGAGAGGCTGCTGGCACTAGCACTGGCCTGCTCCCTAGAAGCCCTCGACTTCCTCCGTGGGGGGCAGGCAGGCAGGCAGGCAGGTGTCCCTCCATTCCTACTTCCACCCCTCTGAATGAGGGCTCCTTCCTAACCCCACCCCACCCCCAGATCCAGAGAATGAGAGGCACAGGCCAGTCAGGTGAGGCCGGTGCCACTGTCTGCCCTGTGCTTTCTTGGGGCTTGATGGAGAAGCCTTGCCCCTTCTCACCCTACGGAGGGGGTTGGCCCTTGTGTCGGAATGCCCACAAGGGATGCTATGTAGAAGAACTCTCACTACAGATATATGAAGGTTTGTTCACCCCAGAGATCCTATTTCCTCACGGACTTCTTAAATTTCACCTGTAACAGCAACACAAGCACAGATTCAACCCTAGCTATGTGCTGATTATGCTCCAGTTACTTCCTCGTATTTGCAGTAGGCAACTCTGGTCTCTCCAGAGCACAGAAATTAAATAATGTCTTCTTACACAATGAAGAACTAGTCCCAGCAACTCAACAACATCTCCAAGACACCCCTCCCCAAATACAGGTGTGATTTTATGAACTTGGGTGCATGCCCTGTTTTTCAGCAGGGCTCCCCCTTTCTCTGCACCAGCCTCGATTGTGGGGCTGGCGTGGGGGCGTGGGGGGCGCTTGACAGCAGGCTGAAGGAGGTGCCGGGCTGAGGTGCACAGAGGTTGGCAGCTCTTTGCAGCAGTTCGTTCCCTTCTCCTTCCTCCCTTCCTTTCCTTTCTAGGAGTTGGGGGAAGGGATGGGGGTATGTGCTAAAGCGGCTACCTTTGCAATTTATAGCTTTTAATTAATCCAAAATTGCAACATAGCCTTTTATGATGAGTGGAGGCATTTCAGCAAGTCAGGAAAAGAGGCTTACAATGATCCAAGCCAAATCTTGCAGGACTAAACATAAATGCAATAAACAAGGCCGCACAAAGTTGAAATGCAAAGGAAGAGAACAGCCCAAGACAGTCAAGAGAAGCCTAGAAATAAGGTGAATCTGTCACAATTCCATCACCACCTACAACTTTTTAGGAACTGAACTCTCTGCTTTTTCATCTTGACATGGGTTTGATTCCTCTGCGTTAACTGCCAGCGAGCACTCGCTACTGAATTTCCGTGCTTGACTTGTGGGAGCCCTTGATAAATCGCTGGCCAGAACCCCATCTCACTCCTGGCCTGAGACACGGAGCGTGACTTGTGTTGACTTCCGAGCCTGACTTGCTTTTGAGTGATTCGCAGGGGCTTGGATGATTGCAGCACGCGCCCCGAGGTCCCTCGGGGCAGAATGCTGTCCGTTGTAGTGTAAACTGATGCTTGCCAGCCAGGCTGCTTGCCAGCCAATGGGATGTCCTCATTTTGGCCAAAGCGAGCAGTATTTCCGGGGCTCGGGGAGCTTTGCACAACAGCACCCCGCAGATGCTTTTCTGCCAAGAGTGAAGCAATGTGATTCTAGAAAAATTGTTTTTGATTTTCACTTCCATTTGATAGGATGGGAAGAGTGGGGATTTTAGTGCAGAAAGAAATGTATTCAACAAAAAGTACACTGGAGGTATTTTTTAAAATCCGTGTTTTCCATGTATGTTTTTCTAAAACCTTTTATGCGGGATTGCATTTTCTTAGCCCCAAATGTGAGAGGAATACAAATTAAACATCATTATAGGTTGATAGGTTTGCTGGGAAAGTTGGCCCACATTCCCCTGTGGCGGAGGGGGCGGGGACAGTCACACCTGCGATTTTGTCCTGTCCATTCCAGTTGGAGGCCAGCCAGGACCATGATGCATTTGCTCTGGAGGAACATTGCTGGTCTGTGCTGCCTCCTCCTGGTACCCACCAGCGTTCTCATTGGAGTGCTCTTAACCCACTTTATTTCTGCAGCATTAAGAGATTCCAGTATTCCCCCCATCTCTAGCAGTAATCGTCAATCATCAATCTCACAGCATCACCTAATTATTAAAATATTGCATATCCCGTGCTTTCTATTTCATTTGAGGAATGCTCAAGCAGCCCTACAAAATTTCCATTAGAACAATGACAAATCATTTGAACAATACAGACATGAAAAGTCTACATCGAACACAGCACCAAGTTAATACCTCTGGGAGAGGAGATGCTCAGTCCCGTTCTCTGGTGCTGGAGTGTCATTGGGAAGGGAGCTATCTGTACTGCTTGTGGCAAGGAGTTCCAGAGCTAGGGTGCCATGGCGAAGGAGGCGGGTGGTAGGATGTGGAGCAGAGCTTCCCTCCCAGACAGTATCTGTTAGGAGAAGGTACTCCTAATCCATTTTAGAAAATGCCCATGGGCCCACAGACCTGGCTGCCTCAGCAGTGCCCAGGAGAGAGCTAAGGTCATCCCTGTTCCTCTATAGACATTGAAGAGTGATACCTTTCTGCTACTGCTATAATTTACCATTTCTAAAAATGCATAGTTTCATAAACTCAGCAAGGAATGCAACAAAGCCAGTCAAACTGGCTCAGTCATCTAGAGTATTGCGTCCAATACTCAGTCATCTAGAGTATTGCGTCCAGTTCTGGATTCCACAATTCAAGAAGGACGCCGACAAGCTGGAGCGTGTTCAGAGGAGGGCAACCAGGATGATCAGGGGTCTGGAAACAAAGCCCTATGAAGAGAGACTGAAAGAACTGGGCATGTTTAGCCTGGAGAAGAGAAAATGGAGGGGAGACATGATAGCACTCTTCAAATACTTAAAAGGTTGTCACACAGAGGAGGGCCAGGATCTCTTCTCGATCCTCCCAGAGTGCAGGACATGGAATAATGGGCTCAAGTTAAAGGAAGCCAGATTCCGGCTGGACATCAGGAAAAACTTCCTGACTGTTAGAGCAGTACGACAATGGAACCAGTTACCTTGGGAGGTTGTGGGCTCTTCCACACTAGAGTCGTTCAAGAGGCAGCTGGACAACCATCTGTCAGGGATGCTTTCGGGTGGATTCCTGCATTGAGCAGGGGGTTGGACTTGATGGCCTTGTAGGACCCTTCCAACTCTGCTATTCTATGATTCTATGATTCTATGAAACTGGGCACTATTCCAGGTGTCATTAACTTTCTAAGGCAACTCTTTCAGAATGCTAAAGGTGATAATTTAAACAGTTCTCAGTGTTTGTGATCCACCTAGAGAGTTTCAGCTATTGGGCGGTATAAAAATGCAATAAAATAAATAAATAAATGGCTGTGTGTTAAAGTATTTCCCAGTATCCCAATAAAAATTATTTCTAAGTAAAGCTTTGCATTTGTTTGAATAGAACATTTCAGCCACATTAAATACACTTTATCGGATTATCCCTAATAAATATTTCAGTTCAAGTACTTTGGGTTATTGGGAAAACTTTTGTGAATCAGTTCCTGATCAAAAAAATTCCTAGAAAACTCGCATTATTGGCAGTAGTTTCATTAATCCTGATCTGGTCACAATGGCGGGTAGATTGAGGAAGGACCCCGCACTGACAAATGAGCCGGGTGCTGCCACGGCATGGCTGGCTGGCTAGCTTCCAGCTGCTGCTGCTGAGGTCTCCCCGGCTACGTGATGTATGAAGCGAGAGGCCGGGGTGACGTTTATTGCTCACTCCTGGATCTGTAATGCACGTTTATCTGTGTTCCAGCATGAGGGCATTTCCTGGGCAATTTTAACCCATTGAACTGTTGCTCCCCCAAGGGAACCCCCCTAAATGCAGAGAGAAGAAGTGGATTATTTGATGGCTACCATAAAGCAATCCTAAATTGTTTGCTGTCAGAGAAGGGAAGAGAAATTTGGAGACTTTACAGGACAGCTCTGAGCAACAGGAAGCAAATGTGCTTCTTGCAGAGTCTTCTGTGGCATCTCAGGCTTGCTGGCTTGCTTATTTATTTATTTATTTATTTATTGCATTTCTATATTTATTTTTATTTATTTATTCCATTTCTATACCGCCGAATAGCTGGAGCTCTCTGGGCGGTTCACAAAAATTAAAACAATTCAAAGTATAAAACAACAGTATAAAACCATAATATAAAATACAATAAAAAGCTCAACCAGATAAAAACAGCAGCAATGCAAAATTACATATTTAAAACACCAAGTTAAAATTTATTTATAGACTGTTAAAATGCTGGGAGAATAAAAAGGTCTTCACCTGGCACCTAAAGGCATATAATGTAGGTGTCAAGCAAACCTCCTTAGGGAGCTCATTCCACAGCCGGGGTGCCACAGCAGAGAAGGCCCTCCTCCTGGTAGCCACCTGCCTCACTTCCTTTGGCAGGGTCTCACGGAGAAGGACCCCTGAGGATGACCTTGGATACCTCAAAGACATCTGCAGTGGATCATAGTGACTTAGTGCTTTTATGGTGCTTGATAATTGTTAAAACATGCCTTCTACTTTCTCAGTTCAATACTTTCTCCCTACCTTCATTGTTAAAACAATTCAAAGTATAAAACAACAGTATAAAACCATAATATAAAATACAATATAAAAGCACAACCAAGATAAAAACAGCAATGCAAAAAAAAATTAAAATACAAATTTAAAACAGCAAAGTTAAAATTAATCTATAGACTGTTACTGGGAGAATAAAAAGGTCTTCACCTGGTGTCTAAAAGAATATAATGTAGGTGCCAGGCTTAGAGAAAGTGCTGGGTGGCCATCTCCCCTCCCCTCCCCCGGGGCTGGAGATAGTGCTTCTGGTGCTGTTGAGTGATGAGAGGCTTTGTCAAAGGCAGGGGTGTGTGTGTGTGTGTGTGTGTGATAGCAGCTGTGGGGGCTGTGGTCTGGATTAGGTCATGAAGTGGGGAGGGAGGGGTGGCCCTTTTCCTGCACTGCAATCCCAGCAAAAGCTGTCCGCGTTACCATTTGCAGCTTCCCCAGAGTGGGGGGTGTTGTTGTTTGGGAGTGCAATGTGCCGGGGGGGGGGGAGGCAGGGGGGCTCCTCCGCTCCTCCCATCCATATCAGTGACTCCTGCAGCTGCTTCTTTTGAAACCCCCCCCCCCCACACACACACTCCAAAAGAAGCGTTTAATGGCTACGTTGGTCCTCTGCCCATGGGGCTGCTTCTTTCACCTGCCTCTGGAGCGGTTGGCTGCTTCTCTCTTGCCGTTTGTGCCAGAAGTGCCTCTGGGTCCTGACGGCGCTTGCTCCTCCTCTGTTAGAGACGGGGTCTGCTGGCGGCGGTGATGGTGGTGGTGGTGGGAGCCGGGGTGGGAGTTGAGCCGATGGGGTGTGTGTGAGGGTGAGATGGCTCAGTAGGCAACTGGCTTGCGGAGAGGGCAGGCAGGCAGGCTGGCTAGCTGGCTGGCTGGCTGGCTGGCTGGCTTAGCGAACTGAGAGGCTCTGTGTTGTAGGTGAAGTTTAAAAGCCCACAGATGAGATGGGTCAAGAAATGCCGGCAAACGGAGAGGCCTCTGCTGACCTTCTAGGACACCAAATAGCATGTGGGCGGGGCAGGGCGGGCTGGGGGTCCTGCTCTGCTGCTCTCGCTTCTGTTCCGGTGAGGATGAGGGAGAGGCCCAAGATGACGGTGTCGCCTCCCAGGACGACTGCTGGGCTCCTCCGGCTCACGGCGGCCACTGAGGCCTCGCTGCCTCGTGTGAGCTGCCTCTGGCTGCCTCTGGGGCACACGTGGCAGAAGGGATCCTGTACAAGGACACAGGGCCTAACTCATGGCTGCCATGGCCCAGCCACAGAATTGGATGCATTCACTCAAGTGAAGTTCATGGCATAAACTGCCTTTACTGGCATTTGATACGTAGTTCTGAAGCGGAAAAAGGGTACTCGGTTCTCAGGTGATCCATGTAGCGATGTGAAGGCCTGGAGAAAAACCAGGGGGAAAGCTTCCACCCCACCCCACCCAAATCCTGCCCCCCACCCCCGGTCCAAATCCCTGGAAAAGAGCAGGCTCATTCAAAATTAGAATCTGGTGTGCCCCACCCCCCCACCCCATCCCGGCCCCAAGCAGGCCATCCCATCCCTAGATCTGTGTATCTCTTGCAGCAGGAGCCCTCTAATAATAATAATAATAATAATAATAATAATAATAATAATAATAATAATATTCTCACAACAGTGAATATAAAACACAAAACCTGATTAAAAACATAGTATACTGTACATGATTAAAACATTCTTAAAACATCCTAAAAACATTCTAAAATTTCACTGGCTAGGCTTTCCCTCCTGGGAGGAAGGAGAGAGGGAGGTCTCCTGCCCCCTCCTGTTTCTACAAAGATTCTTGTTAAAAAATAAGGACATTAAAACACACACGTGTGTGCGTGCGTGCGTGCGTGCGTTGCCTGTTTTATTGCAGGCAGTGGCAGGGGTGTGTGTGAATCCACTAAGTGATGAGTCCACCAAGCGTTGCAGCCATAAGCAGAGGTGGCCCTTGATGGAAGAGGGCCACACACGTGGTTTGGGGGCGGGTCGCCCCTTTTCTTTTGAGGGAGGGAGGGAGGGAGGGAGGGAGGCTGAAGGGAGCTTGGGGTTGGGAGCACTTGAGAGCAGGGGAGATGGCATTGGAGGTGCTGCAGAAAGTGACCCCCACCCTGCATGGTGCACCAGATCCCCCCAAAGAGGGAGCAGCTATGGGGGGGGGGGGAGATGCCAGGTTGTGTTTGGTGATGGTGGTGGTGGAAATCTCACCATCCCCCTTCCAGTCCTGTACGGTGAAGCTCCTTGGCTCCCTCTGGCCTCTAACGCATCCGGCTTGGGTTGATCCGGCTTGCTTGAGCTGTTAAGTGACCGGGGGTGGGGGTGGGGCTGCTGCTTCTGGGGCAGAGCAGCTGCATCTAGGTCGGTGGGTTCCGGGGGCTTTGGACCCGTGTGGCTCCACTGGAACGGGGTTCCTTGGGGTGTGAAAAGCCAATCTCGGAAGGGAGTGGAGGAGGAGGCGGCCGGCCTTGGAGTGTGCTTTTAGCATCAATATTTAGAAACTGGGGTGTAAATAATGGATCAGCTGTGGTTCTTGGGGGTGGGGGTGGGGAGGCACTGGTGGCAGCAGAGTCGTCTAGGTTGGTATTTTGCTCTCCTCCGACGGGGAGGAGGGGGAGGTGGCTCTCGCTCTCTGCTCCTGCCACTCACAGCCCATCCGCCTGGTTTTGGAAACAGGCAGCAGAGGGTGGGGAGGGCTTGTGGAGAAGACCTGGGCCTCTTCCTGTGGCCTCCTACTTCTGGGGGTGTCAGCGGACTGCAACTGCAAAGGTGTAGCCAGGCTTGAGTTAGCTGGCCGTTGATTTTGATCAAGCAGTTCTTGCGTGGTGCTGAGTATGAGAGGACAGGGACTACAGATCTTTGCGGTGCACATCCTCTTTTTCCAGATTTGGCTAGTAAGCAATCTTCCGTTCAGCTGGGCCACGGAGCCCACCAGCTCTTTCCTGCCTCTCGTTAATTGCTCCTTTCTTACTTCTTGTCAATTGCTCCAATGTGTATGTATGGGGCGGGGGCAGAGTTCAAGAATAATGTGTCTAATTTTACTCATTTTATTTATTTATTTATTACATTTTTATACCACCCAATAGCCGAAGCTCTCTGGGCGGTTCACAAAAATTAAAACCATAATAAATCAACCAACAGGTTAAAGACACAAATACAAAATACAGTATAAAAAGCACAACCAGGATAAAACTACGCAGCAAAATTTATATAAGATTAAAATACAGAGATAGAACAGTAAAATTTAAACTTAAGTTAAAATTAAGTGTTAAAATACTGAGAGAATAAAATGGTCCTCAACTGGCGACGAAAAGTGTACAGTGTAGGCGACAGGCGGACCTCTCTGGGGAGCTCATTCCACAGCTGGGGTGCCACAACGGAGAAAGCCTTCCTCCTAGTAGCCACCTGCCTCACTTCCTTTGGCAGGGGCTCACGTAAACCGCTTATTATTAAATATAATTTCTAAGCTGTGTACAATAGAAAACAAGAATTCAAACAAGATAAAAACAAACAAAAAATATCAATAACAAGGAAAAACCTGAGCAGAAAGATGTCTTCAAAGGACATCCCAAACGTGTCCCTCCCGCTTCTGGGTGTTGCTTGTCCAATTAAAGAATTTTCACTTATTGATCTACTGCCCAAAGCGCAATGCCCCCGCCCCCTCCATTTCCCATGCCAGGGCACATGGAGAGGCTGCTGTGCTCTTGACTGGGCACTTGGAGGAGTGAGGCTGCTCCACTGGTGGGCAGCAGGACAAAAAGGGACTGGTTGGCTTGGAAGGACTGATGGGCAATGAATGTCCAGCCGCGTTTGGGCTTCCTGCCTCTTGGGAAGAGGCACGTGGGGTCTGTCATGGTGGCTGGGCAGGTTTCAGGTTGGGTTGCCATTTGTTTTGAGTTGCTACGAGCATCAGCTGAGTGGGCCACTTGGGTGGCAGCCGGAGAGGGGCTGGGATTGAGGTGGAAGAAGCCGCTGTGAAGGGAGAGCCCCTTGAGCCAGCGCTGCCACTTGGATCATCTCCTTCTCCTCTGACGTAGCACACTAGAAGTGAACGCCTTTTGCTTCCTCCTGAAGCAGACGCTTCTTCTGCTCTGCCCTGGCTGCAAAAAGGCCCGTGGCAAGCCGTGGCGGTCTCTCGGAAAGAGCATTTGAGCTGCCTTTTGCAACTGCAGGATTGACAAGATAAGCTTCCAAATGCCCGGGAAACTAATCTCGTGAAACGTTTGAAACGGATGACCACGTCATGTAACACTTTCCCAGCTGTTTGCATTTTTCACATTATGTCCTTTACCTAAAACATTTTTGACAAAGAGGAGTCTTGTGGAAACATTTCAGTCCTTTTTGTCCTGAAAGCTCTAATCTTGGCCTCTTCTGAATCAATTGGGACAGTTGCTTATCCCCTTACGTGATGGAATTTGGGGCAGGTGAAGGGAGGTAAAATGTGGTGCAGCCCATGAGTGGACATACAGTCGCTCTGCCTGTCTTGGAGCGTGGCAGGAAACTTGGCCACCAACTCCTGTGATTTACACCGCTTTCCATGCAGTTAAGCCTACTAAAGAACATCAGAAGGGCCCTGAGGCTGGATCAGACCAAGGGTCCATCTAGTCCAGCACTCTGTTCACACAGGGGCCAACCAGCCATCAGCCAGGGAACAACAAGGCAGGACATGGTGCAACAGCACCTCCCACTCATGTTCCCCAGCAACTGGTGCACACAGGCTTACTTGTTCCCAACCCCGTGTGTGTGTGTGTGTGTGTGTGTGTGTGTGAGAGAGAGAGAGAGAGAGAGAGAGAGAGATGGATGTGACGGTTGAAGAGACCGTGAGGATGTGCAGGCAGTGCCGGGTGACTTTCTTCTGTTGAGGCTGCTCATGGTGTCTGTGTCTGGCCATCTCTCCCTTCCTCTGCTCTGGCATTGAAGAAATGTCTCTTGGGCCGTCCAGAGAGGTGTGTCTGCAGGGTTTGCTGATCCGCACCATCTTTTTAGCATCTCTTCCTGCCATCCCCAAGAATCGTGTGCTCATGCATGGCAGCAGCATCTGTTTTCCCATCAGCATTGGAAAACATTTTCTGTTGTGGTGGCTTACATGAGAGAGTCGATTGCCCATTGAATTTGCAGGGTTGTGCAACTACAAACAAGACCTACCTTCCCCTTAGCCGACATTTTGGGCCCTGTGAAAGAGCTGATGGCAGAGGAAATAGCTAGGATGCGGAAGCTCCAAATGTGCCCCCTCCCCCTCATTCAGGGGTACTTCTTCCCAAGTGCATAAGAAGAAGAGCCCTGGGTCCATCTAGGGTCCCTCCAGTCCAGCACTCTGTTCACACCGTGGCCGAACAGCTGTCGAGCGGGAGCCCACCAGCAGGGGGCAGGGGCAGCAGCACCCTCCCACCCATGTTCCCTAGCCACTGGCATATGCAGGCGGACTGCCTCTAATCCTGGAGGTGGCACACAGCCATCAGGACTAGTAGCCATGGAGAGCCTTCTCCATCTGCAAGGTGTGTGTAGCTGAAGTTCAAAAACCTGTCCGCGATTCGAACGGGTCCTTCTTCAGCCTGCCAGTGCTGGGCAACTCAGTGCAGCTGGGTGGACCAACTGTCAGGTGAGCTTCGAATTGGCCCAGGTCTAAAGTAAAATGTTTGTTTCCAGGATACTTTCCCCATCTTCAGTAGGACCGAAACATTTTCTGCACGTGGGCATCAGCTGGGCCAGCAGAGAGTTGCTAGGATGGCTGCTCAGGATTGGTCATACAGGCCAAACTTGAAACCTCCTTTGCGATTATTCTCTGCTGCTCTGAAGGGCCTGAAAAGGACTTCTGTCTGATTCAAAAGCTGTCTCTAATATTTTGAGGATTGGGGCATTGCAAGAGGACGCAGAGTCCTTCGTATGTGCTCAGAGGGACGCATGCTTTCCCCCCCCCTTTTTCGAATTTGGCAAACAGACACTCTGTGTGTGTGTGTGGGGGGGTGACTCTGTGCAGGCAAAGAAGGACCGTCCTTGAATGGCATGGCGTTTGGTCGCAGGGCAAGACGGAGGAAAAGGTCTTGGGGGCAGGGGCTGGGTGGCCCTCTCCTGGCCTGCTGGCTGGAGAATAGCACAGCTACCAAGGCTTCAGGCGGTGGGCCGCGTGGCCTCTGTTCCCTTCCTTGCCCATTTCACTGGGACGGCTTCACGTCCGCTGTGTCTCTCTCTGCCTCTCTCAGAGCAGGCTCCGGCGACTGACACAGGCAGGCTATTTAGTACAGGAGGAAGCCCTTTGCAGTCCCCACTTGATTCTCTGTGGCAGCCAATTGGGGCCTGTGGAGGCCCAGCTGCCCCTCAGCCAGGAAGCCCCCCCCCCACTTTCCCCCTTAAGCAAATGGTCTTCTTTGCAGTCACACCTTCAAAGCTTTGTGCTTGAACTGCATAGAGTACTTCTACGTTTTTGGTTGAGAAAGAAGTCAGAGCGGCTTGGGGGGGGTGGAACGACGACTCTGCAAGGCTGCCAGAGCTGAAATCCTGAGCGGAAGGGAGGGCCCCCGAGGAGCTCCCGCAGTTTCATCGGAGCAGCTGTATGAAGCCGCCTCCCAGCTTGGCAAGTGAGATACAGTCGGAGGGTTTAAAGCGGCGACCTTAGCAAATGTATTAGACGGGAGGAGGAGAGGAGCCGTTTTGTTCCTTTCTCTCTGCTAGGGTGTCGGGGCAGTCGGGGCTTTTAAACCGCATTACATGGGCTTGTCAGCCAAGATGAAATGTTATTAAGATTAAATGCTACATGGAGAACAGTTGGGGACCTTCCCGCTGTTGTATTTCAGCCTGGCGGAGGGTTGCCGTCTGCCGCATGTGCCTGAGCAGAGCCTGTCAGCGGTGGAGGAGGGGATCCATCACTACTAGCAGCAGCAGCAGCAGCAGCAGCAGCAGCTCTCACTGACTCTGGCTTTCTTTGCAGGTTCGGTGGGGGGGGGGGAGGCTGTGTGTGTGGTCTGGCTCCCCCTCGGCTGATAATGCGCTTCCGCGTGATCCTTCTCTGGCACTGAACATTCACGGTTTTCTTACTATTATGACTTCTGAAATGGACCTGCGTTCTGAAGCCCTCCCTGCACCTGCCTGCCAGAGGACGGTGCACCCGGATTGGTCTTTTTCACACTGCTAGTTTATGGCCTCTTTGGGACTTGGGGTTCCGGGGCCTTTGCCCACTGGCTTCTGGGTCCCAGCAGTTCTTGGCACAGGGGGAGTTCCTCAGCCCAGGCCTGGTGCTTCAAGTGGCAGAAGAAGTGGTTACCTGTCCTTGCCTGGGAGTGGGGGGCGGGGGCGGGGCTGGCCTGCAGGTGCGTGTGGGGGAGTGGCTTCTGCCGCTCCCTACAGGTTTCAAAACCCTGGCGCTTTCCTCTGAAGCAGCAGTGGGCAGTGTGGTGCCCCCAGGGTTGTTGGCACCTGTCAGCCTCCCCCACCCCTCGGGATGCCTGCCAGTTCCCCCTACTCACTCCCACTGGTGTCCGTGAACCACCTGTTCATCTCCGATTTCTTCCTCTTCCTTCTCTGCTCAGGATTTCCTTCTGTGCTTCTGCTCCCGCCTACCTCCTCGCTCACCTCGACAGTGAGGAAGTAGGCAGACCAGGGAGCACAGAAGTGGGATGGGGGACAGAAGTCCCAAGTGGGGGATGAAAACTGAAGGGAGGGGAGGAGGAAGAGGGAAATCCGGAACAGGGAGCCGGAAGAGGGGGGATACCCAGGCAAGGGCAGGGGAAGGGGCACCTGCCCTCCACAGCAGTTAGTGATGGGGTGTGTGGACACTTTTCCAGCATGTGAAATGTGCCTGCAGGCTCAAAAACGTGCCCCCCCTCCCCTGCAGTCCTACAGAGGCAAGAAGAGGTCTGCTGCCAGATCAGCCTTCTCAACGTGCTTCGGAGGAATGTCTCTGTGAGGCTGGTGCTGATGGGGCAGAGCCTTCTCTGCTGTGGCTTCCCGTTTATGGAATTTTCTCCCCTGACTTGGTGGCTCCTTTAATATCTTTTGGGGTACCTTTCAGTTTTTCCAGGCTTTCACTCTGTGCGGTTTTTAACATCCAATTCCTTTTCTTGCTACTTTTGCCCTGACATTCTAACCCTTGTTGAAGTTTGATTGTCGTTTGATCTTCACCTTGTTTTTATTCTGACAATGACCCTGCAACTTCTAAATGGGAGGGTGGGATACACATTTGGTTGACAAGTGCATAGAGATGGGCCTCTGCCACGGCCCCCTCCTGTGGCATTCTAGCCACCAGTGGTTTTGGCCACCTGGGTGAGGCCCTCTTATTCACTGACCCCAAAGTGAGGAAACTGTTGTGCCATTCCAGATGCCTCCTTTTTCTTCTCTTTGGAGATTCTTGTGAACCGCCCAGGGAGGTTCAGTTATTGGGGAAGGGGGTATAAAAATGTAATGAATAAATAAACAGCTGCCCTGCTAAGGACCCTTGCCGGGGTGCTGGGTGGCTGGACCACTGCCTCAGTTGGGGGGCTTCTCATGCCCCTGCTTCTGAGGGTGGGGCGGGCTGCCGGTGCGAGTTCCGTGGAGTCGTGCTGGCTGGCGCTCCAAGGCAGGGAAAAGAGCGGGCAGAGCCGTGTTGACCTTCCGCCAAGCAAGCGCTGCGTGCTGTAGCTACGAGGCCTGCTAATCCCCCTGTTGAACTGGCGAGCTTGTAACTGGAGCTTCAACTTGTAAGGGATGAATAGAAAGGCAAAGGCTGTTAGCTGCCTTGTTAAAGGCACGGCAGGCCTGAGTGAATGGGCACGCTTCCCCGGGGCTTCGTGCTGTGATTCGGAGAGCTGCTTTTGACACGCTTCCCACCAGGAGTGGATGCAGCTCCTCCTGCCTCTCTCCCCTCTCCTGAGAAAGAGGCCTTGATATTTGGGGGAGGGGTTACAGGAAGGTCCTCTAGTCTGGCATTCTGAGAACCTTGGGGCTCTCCCACCCACCTCCCCCACCCCTTTTGCTATGACTTGTACCCTAAAGGGGCCCAGAGAACGGCTTTAAGGCTACAGGCAGAACTCTGTGCCTCTCCAGGTTGACTTCATAGTGGTCGAGACCAGGACTTCAGGTGTCCCTCTGGCATATATGGCTTGACTTGTAGCCTCTGGTTCTTATTTATTTATTTATTTATTTATTGCTTGCTTGCATTTCTATACCACCCCATAGACGAAGCTCTCTGGGCGATTTACAAATTTAAGACAACTCAAAACAAAACAATATAAAATACAATATAAAAGCACAACCAAATAAAAACATCATAGCCTGTCTGGGGAATAAAGAGTGTACTTCTGTAGCAGGAATTTCTGGAAGCTTGCTTTTTTAAGGAATTGGTCTCCAGGTCTCAGTATAAATCCTATCCTGGAAGGGGATCTGGACTGGCAATTGGGCCCCCGGATCTTGCTTGGAGGGCTGGTGGTCTTTCCTTTTACCAGAAGCTCCCATGGCAATGGCTTTTGCCTGAGGGGAGCTTCTTCCCAGTTCTTGTGACATAGTGGCCCATGCAGACGTATCTATGCAGATATGCCTGACGTGCGAAGTCCCAGTTAAATGAAGAGGGTCTGGAGATGGCTGCTTGTGCAAAATGCAGTCACCTGGTTGTCGGCTGGTTTGGCTGTGGGACAATATCACACCGGTCCTTAACGTGCTACATTGGCTACCTGTTTGTCATGGAGTCCATGTCGAGGTGCTGGGTTTGACCCTGGTAACCTAAAGAACAATGCCTCTCTCCATCATCCTGCCTGTGAAATGAGATTGACTGGGGAGGCTCTTTTGGTTAGATCATCACTGATGAAGTCCAGACTTCCTGAACACGTAATAGGGCCTTCTCATTGGTGGCGCCTGGCTGTAGAATGCTCTGTCCCGGAAATTAGACTGGCATCAACATTGGTCAGCTTTCAGGGCCAGAAGAAAATCCTTTTTTGACAAGCCTTTTGACCAGGCAGTTGTGCTATGTGTTAAGATAGTTGACAGGTGGTGCCTATGAGATTTTTGATACTGATCAGTTGCTGTGCAACTTTATTGGTTTTATTATGATCCATTGTGTATTGTGGCCAGCCCTGGGATTGTTTGGTATGAAGGGTGGGACATACTTTTTTATGAATAAATAAATAAATACATAAAAATAAAATAAACAGTTCGTCATGTGGTTGCTGATCAGGGCCCTGAAGGCTGCGTGTTCTTTCCTATCTCCCCCAGATATCAGCAGGGATGTAATTCACCTCCACCCCAAAGAAAGGGGTGGGCTCCCAGTAATCATTTTGTCAGGCAGAGGTCGACTGGTGGGGCTTGTCGGTGTGTCCTGGGCCTCCCCTGCCCCAAGTGCCAAGGGCAAAACTGATCATGCTGAGGGTAAAAAGCTCTGCATGCCCAGCTCCGACCCAGCTCCAGGGAGGGAGGGAGGGAGACCTCCTTCAGCCCCTGGCCATTGGGCCTTCGCTACATCACTTGGAACTAAACAGACACATGGAATTGTTTGTATGCCTCCTTGAAATTAAGTTACTGGCAGCGAATGATTGATCGGCGTATTGATGGATTGGAATTGATTGGCTTGACATGATTAGGAGGCAGCTCAGAGGAATCTTGAGTATTACCTCTCTGTCATCACTTTCTGCTGCCACCAGGGCTGAGCCTACAGAACAGTTTCTGTCCATTGCTGGAATCAGGAACAGGAGACCTCGTTGATCTAATCTCAGCCCCAGAAACTGCAGCTCTTAAGCTCTTCCATGCGCTGGCCCTGACTATTGAAAGCAGGCACAGAGGGGCCTCCAGTTTAACATTTTACTCTTGATGTCATCAGAGGTTGTGGGTCAGTAGTTGCTGCTTCTGCTTTGTGTCATGGTTGAGGTTCATCTTGTTGGGCCTTGGCCTCTTGGGCCTGAAGCAGTGTGATTCCGCAGCTGCAGCCATGGCCTTCATCAGGGGGTGGCCGCAGCCGCAGCAGCAACTGTGGCAGGAGCAGTGAGGGACGCCTGCTTTTCTAGGCTCCGTTCTTCTTTGATATTCTGGCCTCCGTTTCCATCATAACCCACACGCTGTGGGAGCAGAAACCCAAGAGGACTTCTTGCAAGCTTCTGTGCATCATAGAATCATAGAATAGCAGAGTTGGAAGGGGCCTACAAGGCCATCGAGTCCAACCCCCTGCTCGATGCAGGAATCCACCCTAAAGCATCCCTGACAGATGCTTGTCCAGCTGCCTCTTGAAGGCCTTTAGTGTGGGAGAGCCCACAACCTCCTAAGGTAACTGATTCCATTGTCGTACTGCTCTAACAGTCAGGAAGTTTTTCCTGATGTCCAGCCGGAATCTTGCTTCCTTTAATTTGAGCCCGTTATTCCGTGTCCTGCACTCTGGGAGGATCAAGAAGAGATCCTGGCCCTCCTCTGTGTGACAACCTTTTAAGTCTTTGAAGAGTGCTCTCATGTCTCCCCTCAATCTTCTCTTCTCCAGGCTAAACATGCCCAGTTCTTTCAGTCTCTCTTCATAGGGCTTTGTTTCCAGACCCCTGATCATCCTGGTTGCCCTCCTCAGAACCCGCTCCAGCTTGTCTACATCCTTCTTGAATTGTGGAACCCAGAACGGGACGCAATACTCTAGATGAGGCCTAACCAGGGCCAATTAGAGAGGAACCAGTACCTCACGCGATTTGGAAGCGATACTTCTATTAATGCAGCCCAAAATAGCATTTGCCTTTCCTGCAGCCATATCGCACTGTTGGCTCATATTCAGTTTGTGATCCACAACAATTCCAAGATCCTTCTCGTTTGTAGTATTGCTGAGCCAAGTGTCCCCCATCTTGTAACTGTGCATTTGGTTTCTATTTCCTAAATGTAGAACTTGGCATTTATCCCTATTAAATTTCATTCTGTTGTTTTCAGCCCAGCACTCCAGCCTATCAAGATCACTTTGAAGTTTGTTTCTGTCTTCCAGGGTATTAGCTATCCCACCCAATTTTGTGTTATCTCCAAATTTGATAAGCGTTCCCTGCACCTCCTCATCCAAATCATTAATAAAAATGTTGAAGAGCACTGGGCCCAGGACTGCCTCTCCCCAGTTTGAGAAGGTTCCATTGATAAGCACTCTTTGAGCATTCACTCTGTAGCCAACTGTGAATCCACCTAATAGTTGTTCCATCTAGCCCACTTTTAGCTAGTTTGTTAATCAGAATGTCATGGGGCACTTTGTCGAAAGCTTTGCTGAAGTCAAGATATATGACGTCCACAGCATTCCCACAGTCCACAAGGGAGGTTACCCGATCAAAAAATGAGATCAAATTAGCCTGACAGGGTTTGTTCCTGACAAATCCATGCTGGCTCCTAGTGATCATCTGCTTGCCCAGCCAGCGCCACTGTCATGGCTGCCATGATTGGCTGAGGTTTGGAAAAGGGACTGTGGCTCAAACTCTCCAAGTTGAGGGCAACACAACAGCTGTAGCATCATCGCAGAGGGTTGGATGTGCTTCCTGCAAGTTCAGTGCTGCGTCTTTGAAGTCTTGTGTCTTTGTGGCTCTTTGGGTGGACGGGCATTGAAACAGCACTTTCTTCATGCTAGCATACTCTGCTGAGACTTGCAGAGACCATGAAGCAAGGGAGGGAGACGTGGATAGGCAGGGGGACCAAAGCGCTTGTGAAATAGTAGAACAAATTTCAACACAATACAAAAACCGGGGGTACAATAAAACAAGTAGATCATAATCAATAAGGGGAACACACACACACACACACACACACACACACACACACACACACACTCTTAAAAAAACAAAATAAAACCTAAATCAAAAGCTAGGCAAAATTAAATGCTTTTAACAGCTCACCCAAGCCTGAAAGGGGGAAGGAGTCAACTCCAGTCTGCCTAGGGCAGGAGTTCCATTATTCAAAAGAGGAAACTTCTCAAAATGAGGGGATTGGTAAAAAGGAAGCCGAAAGGGATAGTCAAGAACGTCAAATCTCACCAGAATACTTCCAGGTTACTCAAAACTGCAAGAATAGTAGCCCAGCTAGAATGTATACTGGAGGCCAGGAAAGGAACCATAAAGTATAATTAGCAAGCCGTGTCAAGGCAACTGTTAAGAGGAAAGAAAGTTTCCTTCAGAAAATGGCAGTCCTGTCCAAACAGGGAGAACAAAAAGGACACTAACTTACACTAAGTAAATTGAAGCAAAGAAAAAGGAATGCAAAGGATTTTGAGGAACATATTACTAAAAACATTAAGACCAACATTAAACAATCAAAAGTGGCATTGATACTTGGCACTTCTAGGGAGGTGGTTGGACCACTGGCTGACAAGGGTGTTAATAGAGTATTAAAGAAGGGTAGGGAGATTGTGGAGAAGCTGAATGAATTCTTTATGACTGTTTTCCCTGAAGAAAATACCTGTGCTTAAACTGCTATTTTCAGGAGGGGACTCTGAGAAACTTAAGCAAATAGTGATGATAAGAGATGTAGTTCTAGACTTTACTGACAAATTGAAAACAAACAAAGCACCAGGCCCAGATGGTATCTCCCATCAAAAACATCTTAAATAACTCCATTCTGAAATGGCTGAACTTCTAAAAAAAAAAAGTAACATGTCCCCAAGTTTGGCCGTTGTACCAAAGGACTGGTGCATGGCCAATGTAGCAACAATGTTAAAAAAGGGATCTGGGGAAGGGGGAGGGGATCTAGGAAATTACAGGCCTGTTACAGGTAAATTGGTGGAAAGTATTACTAAAGATAAAATTAGTAAGCCTACAGAAGGACAAGTCCTGCAGAAAAAGAATCAACGTCACTAACCCCTCCAGAATTCCTTGAGTGTGTCAATAAACAAATGTGCAGGAGTGATCTGATAGACATTGTATACTGGGATTTTCAAAAGGTTTTGACAGAGTTGCTCACCAAAGACTTCTGGAACTCTGTCAAAACCTTTTGAAAATCCAGGTATACAACTTAGCAGCGGAGTGAGGGAAGAAACGGCTGGTTCTGAGAATGGAGGGATGTAAACAATGGGGTCCTCCAAAGATCTGTATATTAGGAGTGGTGCTTTTTAATTTGTTTATAAATGATCTAGAGTTAAGGTTTAGCAGCGATTGGCAAAGTTCTGATGTTCTGATATTCTGATGATATCAAAATAGTTATGGTTGTTAAAATGAAAAAGGGCAGCAAAGGCCTCCAAAGCGACATCTCCGAACTGGGGGAATTGAAATGGCAAATGCAGTTCAGTATAAACAAGTTTAAAGTGATGCACATTAGAACAAAAAAATCCTAACTTCATGGCTATGCTGAGAGGGTCTGAGCTGGAGGTGACTGACCTAGAAAGGTGCTCAATGAAAATGTCAGACAGAAGGGCAGTTGCTGTGAAAAAGGCAAATTTCATGTTTGGAATCATTAGTAATAGAATTGAAAATAAAGCTGCCAATATTGTAATGCCTTTATACAAATCTATGCTGCAGCCACCTTGGAATGCTGTGTACTGTTCTGGTCGATGCATCTCAAGAAGGATATTGCAGAGCTGGAGAAGTTGCAGAAATAGACAATCAAAATGATCCTGGAGCAAAACTCCCCTGTGAGGAAATGTGACAACATTTGGGGCTCGGTAGCTTAGAAAAATGGCAAGTTAGTGGGACACGATGGAGGTGTATAAAATTATACATGGTGTGGAGAAAGTGATGAGGATAATACCAGAACCCCTGGGTTCATCCAGTGAAGCTAATGATGGGAGAGTCAGGACAAATAAAAGGGAGTTCACACAGTGCACAGTTAAATGATGGCATTTGCTGCCACAAGATGTGGCAGTGGCCACTGGCTCAGACGGCTTTAGAAGGGTTTAGACAAAATAATGCCCCCGCCCCACCCAGCCAGGATGGCTGAATTTTGCCTCCTGTTTTCGAGTCAGTGTGCCTATGTAGACCACTTGCTGGACAACATCAGGGGGAGGTGCGCTGGGGCTGTCCCTGGACAGTGGGACCTGGGGGCTGCCTGTATGCCCTATTTGCCCTGTGGTGGCTGCGCAGTGGCGCTGCGTCAGTTATACGCTGCCACCAACCCACGGCCACCACGGGGCTTTTCCCTGAAGCTGTGGATTTGAAAAGTCGGGGACTTACTGTGTCTTTTTTGTTTGCTGTGAGGTTGCCACCACCTTCCCACCGACTGTTGGTGGTGACCTCGCTTTGGCTTTGGTCCGGGGGCATTCTGGGGGCGGATCATGACCACTGACAGGCCACCAGAAGAGTGGGAAGGCCGGGCAGAGGGTGAAGCCCGATGAGCCAAATGGCCACTGGAAAGCATGCGCTCCCTCCTGCCGTGGGGATTGACGGTCCTCCCCCCACAGCTGTGATGCCGTGGGGTCTCAAGGGAACGCGGGTCCGAAGCGGCGCCATGATGGCAGCCTCCCTTGTGTTTGGGAGTGAGCCTGCAAAGCGATTCCCTTGGGAAGAGACCTAGAGTTTTCCAGCAGCCCTGTGACTTTGCTGCCAGAGGGCTCCATGGGGTCTAAGGAGTAGCCCAGAGTTCTCAGAGGGGCTCCAGGCTCTTGGGCTGAGCCATCAGAGCAGCCTTCCTCAGCCTGGTGTTCGCCCATCAGACCTGGCCACCATCACCACGGAATGTTGCGCGTCGTAGTCCAACACATCAAGAGGGCACCAGGTTGAGGAAGGCCATTGACGCCCTCCGATGGAGAGGATGCAGTGGCTGGGCCCTCCCCCCTGTAGTGCCTAGAGTCCGCTCCTGCTGAGAGCCCTCTCCCCCTCCCTCCCTCCCTCCCTCCCTCCCTCCTGAACCCAGGGCCACGGCTGAGGCCCTTGGAGAGAGAAGCAGCAACTGCCCTTCTGCTGCTGCGCTGAGATCCATCTCCAAGTTTGCAACTCCGCATCTTTTCCCTCCCCCCCTCAATCCCCTTCCTTTTGTACGTTGTCTTCTAGCTTGTGAGCCCGCGGGCAGGGAGGGAGCCCTTTCTGATCTTTGCAAGCCGCTGAGTCAATAGACCCTAACCGAAAAGAACGAGACTGCTGGGTGCCTGTGTGTCAGCCTGGGCATCAGCCTGTCTCTTCCGCGGCTGGGCCCAGTGGCCCTCCAGGCTTCCCGCCAGAGAAGAGTTTCTCCTGGCTCTGCCGGGGCTGCACGGGGTGGGGTGGGGGCGCTTTGGCTGCAAGTACACCGTGTGCTTCTGCCACCGAGCTGCAGCCCAAAGCAGCTCTTGTGGCAGGCATGAATGCCGGCCGCTGAGCCTCTTCCGTGGGGCGGGATGCGCCTTCGCTTTGCGCCAAGGTGCGTCGCGGCGGTTCTGTGTGCTGCTTGGCTGCCGCTCCCTCCCTGCCTCGTCTGTGTGGGGTTTTGGCTTTGGCGACCCGGCGTTCCAGCAGCTCTTTGCAGCGCTTGCTCCAGCTCAGCAGGAAGGCTTCGGCGCTCAGTAGTTGCAGCAGGGAAATAAATGTTTCAGTTGTGCTATAAATAATGGAGCGGGTAAAGATGTTGTATAAGTGGTGCTCTGGGTTTTGCCAGAAGGTACGACTTCTCTTCTTTTACCTTTTCCTTCTCCCCACCCTCCACCCCGTACTCCTGTCCAATACTGAAGCCTTGGCACTAGGGAGTGGCGGGGAAGCAGCAGCCCCTCCGCTGGGGAAGGAGCCAGCCTGGGGAAGCTCCTGCAGCAGCCTGGCTGCCCGTGTGGGAGGCCCTGAGATGGGACGCAGCCCCTCCAGAGGGGAGAGGGGTTTCCCTCCCAGGGCTGGGAACGGCCCTCCAGGCACGGCTAGGGGAGCCGGGGCTCTTTGGCAGTCTCGGCACAGGCCTGCTGGAGGGAGTCTGGGACGGCCCGAGTCCACGGGCGCGTCTGGCTGAGTTGGATGTCATGTGGGTTCACTCGGTGGGCGCCTCCCACTAGCTGTGCACAGGTTGGGCGTGCGCAATTTAAAAAATCGGTGCAACTCGGTAAAAGTCCTACGTTTAGTGGCTTCGTGACAGAGAGCTGGCAGGTGCTGCAGTGCCTCTAAACGACCAGGGGCCCCTGCTGCCGCTGGGGGACAGTTCCATTGCATGTGGTGGGGCGAGAGGGAACGCGTCCGGCCTGCTTGGGGCTGATGAGAGTTGAAGTGGAAAGCCCTTGAGAAGTAGCAGAGGTCTCACCCCCACCCCACCCCCCGCAGCTGCCACTGAGCCTTTCTTCAAGGCTGGAGTTGCCAGGGATTGGAACAGTGGGACGGGGAGGGAGCGTGCTAGGGGGCTCGGCCCCAGAGCTCTGGGGGAGGGAGAGCGGTCCCGGGCAGCGGCTCCTGGAGGGTTGGAAAAGCCCTTCCTCAGGCTGAAGCCCTGCAGGGACCTTCCGGCCAGTCCGTGTAACAGACCCTGTCGGGCGCTAGAGGGACCGGAGCCTGTCTCTGCAGGGGGCAGTTTTGCTCAGGGAAGGTGACCAGGATGGACTGGGAGGCCTGCCGACCCGACCCTGTTCAGCCTGGAGGACGGAGGATGAAAGGGCGATCTGGTGGCCATCTTCAGAGATCATAGAATCATAGAATAGCAGAGTTGGAAGGGGCCTACAAGGCCATTGAGTCCAACCCCCCACTCAGTGCAGGAATCTACCCTAAAGTATCCCTGGGAGATGGTTGTCCAGCTGCCTCTTGAAGGCCTCTAGTGTGGGAGAGCCCACCACCTCCCTAGGTCACTGTTCTGAGTGAAGAGTTACCCGGAGGAGGGATCTGAGTCATGTCCTGTTCCGGAGAGCAGGAGCTGAACCAGCAGGACTCAAATGGCAAGAAGAGGGACTTGGCTGAAGCTGGGCTCCACCTGCCCTGCCCTGGAAGCCCTTGGGGTCAGCTCAGCCCCCTCTCGCACCAGCGAACCAGGGCTGTGAGCTCTGTCTTGTCTAGCCTCCAAGTAGGGAGGCTCTGCCTGCCATGGGCCCCAGCCCCACCTTGCTCATAGCGGCAGGATCCCGGACTCCTTCTCCTCTCCAGGAACTGGCCACTGTAGATGCATCTCCCCGCCGGCCTTCCCTAGGAAGATGCATCTTCCCCGCCGGCCTTCTTGAGCTGGAGACCAGGAGGGGCTGTTCGCCCCCACTTTGTTCTGGATCAGCTGTCCTGACTCCTGGATGCCTGCTGGTGTGCCAGGGCGGGTGGGTTTAGGCAGCTGGCATGAAGCCCAGCTGTGGGACCCGGTTCTCTTGGGGGGCCCAGCATGCCATGGGCTGTGTGGGAGGCCCAAGTGAGTTTGCTGAAGTGCCGTACCTAGGCGCCGGCCACGTCAGGAGGCCCAGGGTCGGGGAAGGTGTGTGGCTGCGTGCTTTTCCAGGAGCTGAGATGCAGCTGGGCTCCTTTGGCGGTCTCCCCCGTGCCACTGGTGGGCTAGCGGTGCGTTGGCCCCTTGCCTTTTTCACTGCCTGCTTGCCTGCCTGCAGGGGGATTGGGGCTCAGCTTTGGCCCAGAGGGCTCCTGCTCCTGGCATTGTGCTGCCTTTGTCTCTTCTTCCCCCCCCCCACCCCCCCGATCCTGCTTTGCCTCTCCTGGTCAGCAGAAGTTGCCCCTCCCCACCCCCTTCCTGGCCTGATTCTGCCAAACCTCCGCCTGATCTTGGAGCCTGAATGTGCAAGGCCCTTCTGCCCGCCCTTGCCCGGCAGCATCGCATGGGGGCTTGGCTTCAGGCTGAGGAACTGGAGAGGGGCTTGGGGAGGGGTGTGTGTGTGTGTGTGTGTGTGTGAGGTGTCCTGAACAGGTCAGTGACGACTTCCCACCACCTCCTGTTGGCTTGCAGACAGCCAGGATCAAATCTGTGCCGCTCGCTTCTCCCAGAAGCTCCCTCCTCTCAGATTTGTTTGAGGAGTGAATGTTCTGAGCAGGGCTAGAAGTGGCAGTCTGGGATGGAGCCTTTTAATGGGAAAGGCAGGGCCCACATGAATATTTAACCTCCGCCTCTGGGCTGCGTTGCAGATGGACGTGGCTGTGATTTTGCTTGACAGGCGACACCCTTTGAAGGGCCCCTCCCTCCCCCTTCCCTCCCCCAGGCCTTTCAAAAGTGTGTGGGTGGCTGGGGTGGCTAGGCCTGCTGGCCTGCCCCATCTGGGCTCAGTTTCCCTGTGGGAGATCGGCTCCAGGCCGTCTGCACCAGAATGCAGAATCGAGGTGGGCGGCCTTTTGAGGGCAGGGATGATGATGGACTTAAAGTCGTAGTGATTGCTGCCAACTTGAATAGCCACTTTGGAGGTAGGGGCGGGAATTAGACAAGTACACAGAGGAAAAGGCTATCAATGATTACGAGTCAGAGTTCTGTATCTGGAGAGATGCTGAGAGATGTGACTCTGTTGATTCTTCTGAATTTCTCCACAGCTTTTGAATCCACCAACTGGTATTCTTCTGGATTTCTTTCACACGTTGGGAGTATGAGAATTTCATTTTTGCTCCCAAAAGGTGCAAGCATGCTCCGTTCGTAGACCCAGATGCAAGCGGTAGTACGTGCTCACTGAAACTATTCACAAATTGTTGTATATCTTGTTCCTGATTCCCAGTTCAATTTGTGCAAATTTCTTCAGTGGACGGAATCAGCCCAGTCTTAGTCTGTGGAAGAAATTTGCACAAATTTCTGTCTGGGGACACTTTCCGGCAGCTGCCTCGGAATTCCACCTTGTGTCCTGTTCTGTGCTCTTCAGCGTGAGGGTCGTTTCCCCCTCCCTGCACGACTTCCTGAGGTCAGTCATTGGCTGGATGAGGCTGAATACACTGGAGCTCAGTCTGGACAAGGTGGCGGTGGCGAGTGTGTGTGTGTGTGTGTGTGTGTGTGTGTGTGTGTGTGAGTCCGTGTGCCTGATCCAGGTACGGGAGGCTTCTCCTAACGTGCTCGCCCTCGCCCTCCCCCCCCACCCCATGAGGAGTTGGCATGCGGCTTGAGAGCTCTGCAGGGGACATTATTGGGAGCTGCCTTTGACCAAGTGGGGCAGCCATGGCTCTGCAGGGCTGAGGTGGAGAAGGGCCTTCCGCAGGCCTTCCTGGGGATGCCGCCAGGGATCAAAGCCGGGCCCTTTAGCCTGCAAAGCGGGAGCACCGCTGTTGCGCTACGGCCCTACCGTTGACTGGGAGCTTATTCCTTAACCTCCTGCAGGATCACCAGCTGCCCTCCTCTCAACGTGACATGGCCGCTGCCGCTCATGCTCTGGCGAACTCTTGACTTGACTGAGGTAATGCTGCCCCTGCTGGGCTGCTCCTGAAGCCCATTTGGAAACGTTGGTCTCAGTTTCAGCAGCTTGGCTTTTAGCTAGACTGAGCCACAGCGAGCCTCTCACCTGGTTCTCCCTGGACTTGCTTTGTTGGTCACCCGTCTTTTTCCAGGCCAAATTCATGGTTCTGGCTTTTGAACTATAAAACCCTGGCCAGCCTGGGTGAAAGATACCGTCGGCAGGGAGTGCAGTCTCTTGTCTGTACACTCTGCCTGTCATTTTAAGACGGCAAAGGGCCTTGTGCCACTTTAAAGTCTAACAAGTTTATTTTGGCATAAGCTCCTGTTGTAGCCTCTAGTCCACTTCATCAGATATGTGGAGCATCATGGAGAGTTTTGGGGCAAGAGAGACAGAGTGGTGGGCCGGGGGCGCAAACGGTGAGGCCAAAGGCAAATTCAATGTAAGAAGTGCGGAGCTGACGACCGCATCACCGACAGAGGCCGTTCACAAAACAGTTGTTGCTGATAACACAGACGTCCTGGCACTCGGCAAGCCGGTGAATACATGTGGTGCGCGGGGAAACGTCCCGGCCTCAGAATGGGCCCTCTTGTTGAATGGCAACCCGGCAATCTCGTTCAAGAGCCGTCTTATAAGAACTTCTCCAGGTCCTGCTCAGAAGCCCCGGTTGGTTTACCAGCAGAGCGGGGGGGCGGAGGGCCCCCCGGGGGGGCTTTCCCACCCTGCCCCGACCCTTTCGTGCTCCCTCAAGCCCCCCACCCTCGTCATCATTGCTTGGCTGCTGCTTATATTGTTCTGAGGGCTTGAACTGCTCTTCTTTTAGGACTGGTTTTCTCCAGCTGCCTCATAGAGCCGGCTGACCCTCCTGTGCCCTTTAGTCTTTGGGCCACTAACTGCCCTCCTGAAGGGTTTGCCGGGGGGGGGGGGGCTGCTTTGACTGATGCCCCATTGTGGTCGGGGCTCCCGGTCCCGCTCCTGCTGCTCTTTCAGTTGTTGTTCACCCTCCAGACCGACGGTGTTAAAGTCTGACCGCCCGTGAATTGATTCTGGGCTTGGCTTCATAATGGGCTGCCCTGTTTGTGCAGGGCGCTGCCAGGGCCCTCGTGGAGGCAGGCTCTGGCCTTGGAGTCCAAGCCTAACCAAGTCATGGAAGAGCCAAGCCTCCCTGCTTCACTGTGCCTGTGCACATTCGGAGAGGAAAGTTGGGGCTGGACAAGGCTCCCTAAATCGTGGCTGACCTTGGTAGCCAGGCACAAGGTGGGCTGGCCGGGCTCCTGTTGAAGAGGAGGGACTCGTCCCCGACGTCCCCGTGAACTTCCGTGGGGCCTGGAGCCCCTCTCCTCTTGCGCAGCTCTGGACTTGGGAGGAGGGTGGGCTGCAGCTTGTCCATGCTGTGCAATGCTGCCAGGGCACTCAGAGCGCACCCAGGAAGAGCCACCGCTCTGGTCCACGTTGCTGCCATCCCGCAAAGCACGACTGCAGGAGTGGCCCCTATCCCCTCCTTCTTGCCCAACTCAAAGCTTGGGGGTTGGTGTGCTTACAAGGGCAGGGTGGGCTGGGGCTCAGGAAAAGGCAGAATGTCCGTGTGGTTCTGTCTTTCTGGGGCCCCACACGGATGGATCCCCTTGGCGTGGTGCAGAACAAACGCCACCCCTCAGGGTTGCAGAGCGCCCCACTCCTGTGCCGCCCAGCTGACTTCTCCTGGCTTTATGGAAGCTTTACAGTCTGGTGTTCTCCCGCCGCCCCCTGGTTGCCTGGGTGTGTCTCAGCACCCGCTGTGCTGCCAACTTGGGCTTGGTGCACAGAATCCCGAGAGCTCGTTTCTGACTGTCAGGTTGGATCCTCGTCGAGGCGGCTGGCGGACAAAGGGAACGAGGCTGAGAGGTTTGTCAGCCGGCGACGGCAGCGGAGGAGGCATCGGTCTGTTGGCCATCACTTTGTGTAGCCAATCACTTCACTTAGCCAGATCCAAGCGTACAGACAGGCCGCCTTCGGGCTGCCCTCCGCTCTCCCTGGGAAGACGGAGACTCTGACGCAAATAGCTTTTCACGCTCCCCTAATTGAAACTGTCAGATGGGCTTCACCTATCCTCCCCCACCCCCACCCCTTGGAAATGCCAACATATTAATCCCCGTGCAGATATCCCAGCAGTCGTGGGGGATCAATACAGCTCGGTTCTGGCTCTGGCGTTTCTGCAACTGCAGCTGCACCAGCTAAGTGTGGCTGAAGACGGCTGGGGTGCCGTGTGCCACCGCTCCAGACGGTTCCTTTTGCGCACAGTCAGTGCGGAAGTGCTACTCCTTCCGGCTCTGGTTTAGTGAGGCAACTGCCCAGAGAGGAGGCGGCAGATGGCAGGCAGGGCTGCCTCGATGGACCACAGTTTAGAAGTTGTAACCCTTGGGCGCTGCCTTTTATTTTATTTATTTATTTATTTTATTACATTTATATACTGCCCCCCAGCCGAAGCTCTCTGGGCGGTTTGCAACAATTAAAATAGTAAACATTAAAAGTACACAAAAATTTAAAAAAACATAAAAACAGTATAAAAACAACAACAGTATCCATTTAAAACAACAATTCTGGGGTCCATTAAAAACAAACTTAACGTTATTAAATGCTGCTTAAAATGCCTGGGAGAAGAGAAAGGTCTTGACCTGGCGCCGAAAAGATAACAACGTTGGCGCCAGACGAGCCTTATCGGGAAGATCATTCCACAGTCGGGGGGCAACCACTGAGAAGGCCCTCTCCCTTGTTGCCATCCTCCGAGCTTCCCTCGGAGTAGGCACTCGGAGGAGGACCTTAGATGTTGAGCGCAGTGTACGGGTAGGTTCATGTCGGGAGAGGCGTTCCATCAGGTATTGTGATCCCAAGCCATGTAGGGCTTTATAGGTTAAAACCAGCACCTTGAATTGGGCTCGGAAACATATAGGCAGCCAATGCAAGTGGGCCAGAATCGGTGTTATATGCTCAAATCTTCCTGTTCCAGCTATCAATCTGGCCGCCGCATTTTGCGCAAGCTGCAGTTTCCGGACCGTCTTCAAAGGCTGCCCCATGTAGAGGGCGTTGCAGTAATCTAATTTGGAAGTTACCAAAGTATGGACAACTGAAGCTAGGTTATCCCTGTCCAGATAGGGGCGTAGCTGGGCCACCAACCGAAGTTGGTAGAAGGCACTCCGTGCCACCGAGGCCACCTGTGCCTCAAGTGACAAAGATGGTTCTAGGAGAACCCCCAAGCTACGAACCTGCTCCTTCAGGGGGAGTGCAACCCCATCCAGAACCGGTTGAACACCCCCCATCCGATCAGAGGAACCACCCACCAGCAGCATCTCAGTCTTGTCTGGATTGAGCTTCAGTTTATTAGCCCTCATCCAGTCCATTGTCGCAGCCAAGCACCGGTTCAGCACATCCACAGCCACACCTGATGAAGTTGAAAAGGAGCAGTAGAGCTGCGTGTCGTCAGCGTACTGATGACAGCGCACTCCAAAACTCCGGATGACCGCACCCAACGGTTTCATGTACATGTTAAACAGCATGGGGGACAAGACCGACCCCTGTGGAACCCCATACCGAAGAGTCCACGGGGCCGAGCAATGTCCCCCAAGCACCACCTTCTGGAGCCGTCCCGCTAAGTAGGAGCGGAACCACTGCAATGCAGTGCCCCCCACTCCCAGCTCAGCCAGACGTTCCAGAAGGATACCATGGTCGATGGTATCGAAAGCCGCTGAGAGATCAAGGAGAATCAACAGAGTCACACTCCCCCTGTCTTTCTCCCGACATAGGTCATCATACAGGGCGACAAAGGCTGTTTCCGTGCCAAAATCAGGCCTGAAACCCAACTGAAATGGATCCAGATAATCAGTCTCATCCAAAAGTGTCTGGAGCTGTCCCACCACCACCCGCTCAAGGACCTTGCCCAGGAATGGAACATTTGCTACCGGCCTGTAATTACTAAGATTTTCCGGGTCCAAGGAAGTTTTCTTCAGGAGTGGTCTCACTACCGCCTCTTTCAGACGGCCTGGGACCACTCCCTCTCGTAGAGAGGCATTAATCACCTCCTTGGCCCAGCCGGCTGTTCCATCCCTACTAGCTTTTATTAGCCAAGAGGGGCAAGGATCCAGAGCAGAGGTGGTTGCGCGGACCTGTCCAAGCGCCTTTCCCAGACCTCGTTGCTGTCCCGCATGCCGCTCCCCCCACCAGTGTCCCCGGCAAGCCTCAGCGTTGGGATTGCGCCACGGAATGGGGCGGTGAGCGTGTCCCGGCCCCCTTGTAGAGCCCCTGCGGTGCCACGGCTCATCCTCCGTGGCTGTGGCACTGCACGGCTCAGTGGAAGGATGCTTCAGTGGAGTAGCTCTGGTGCGATGAAACAGGAGCCGTCTCAGTACAATTCTGCTTGAAAGGGTGGAAACAGAGTCTCTCTTATTTCTCCAGTTGCAAAGGCGTTGCAGGCACCACCACTCAGAAGAGAGAGCTACGAAGCATTCGAAAGCTCCCTGTTTAGTCAAAACGACCTCCCAGGCAAGAATCCACACTTCTGCTCCAGAAAATGCAAGAGGACTGACCTTGAGCCCCCCCCCTCTCCCTGTGCCTGCCCAGGGGCCTTAACGTGGCCTGTCGCTTCCCCCATGGTTCTCTGGGGCTGCGTGGAACTGGGCTCCTGCTGCTGCTTGGTTCTGGGCTGCAGCCTTTGGGAGCAAGGGCCCTCTTGGAACTGCTGCCACCTGTGCCCTGGGGCGTGGGATGGGGGGGGCTGCCCTGCTCCTCGGCCAGCGCATGTGCTTGGACAGGGCCGGTGGCAAGCGGAGATTCCTTGGCCTGGGTACTGATGGCTGCTGGGGAGGCTCGCCTTCTCTACGGCTTTGCAGCCCTTTTTGGTCCATGTGTGCAGGTGGGCGCTGTGCTGCAGCGTGAGGCTGCATCCTGTGCCCTGGCTCATGCCTCCTTCTGCAGAAACCTCCTCCCTCTTGGCCTTGGTCTTTGGCCCTTCTCTGAGTGCCCTGCCGAAGGACAGGACCTTTTTGGTGGTGGCAGCCTGGCTTGGAATGCCCTCCCCAGAGGGCTCCACCTGGTGCCCATGTTGTGGTGGTCTTTGGGGCATCAAGTGAAGATCATTCTATTTTCCCAGGAGTTTACATTTTCTGATCTTAAAACATCCTTTAGTAATTACAGTTATTTGTTAGGATTTTAAGAAAAGTGAAATTTCCAGAGTTGTTTTGGGTTTGCTGCATTGATTTTAACCTCTCTAGCTGGTTTTATGCTGTGTTAGAGTTTATGGTTTTATTATGACCTTTTTTGCATATTTGATGCTTTCAAACTTTTATTGTAAGCTGCCCAGAGAATGTTTTGTTAGTGGGTGCCTAAAAATGCCATCAATAACTAAGAAAATAGGACGGCAGCTAGGTCTCATGGCGGGCGCTTGGCTTGCTGTGGCTGATGTGGAGGCCTCCTCGGGAGGAGGACAGCCCGATCCATGGCAGGAAGGCTGGGGGCAGGGAAAGGGCACACGGGCGGAGGTCTGTGTGGGCCTCCGTGCTGCTCCTGAGGTCACTCGCGTGGGGTGGGTGGGAGTCATTTGGGGTGGCTCCTCCCCGTGCACCCTTCCCTTCGTGGTGCCCTCCTCTGACGCGTGTGCAGGGGGGCAACTGAAGGGCCCGCGGCTGTGCTTGAAGGAGGCGCTAGATATTAGGCAAGATGCACGGGCAGTGTGTGTGTGTGTGTGTGCGTGTGAGAGAGAGAGAGAGGGGGGGGGGGCGTTTCCAGGCGGTTTGCCAGGCAGATGCTTGGGATTCACTCCAGGCTACTCTTTCTCTTGCATCCAAGGGGCTTTTTGTTGCTTTTGCCCGGTTTGTTTTATTGCTGCTTCGTATTGCTGCGTTGGGAGAGAAGCGAAGGGGTTCTAGTCCCCACTCAGCCATGAAGCTCACTGGGTGATTTGGGGCCAGTCACTGACTCTCAGCCTAGCCCACCTCACAGGGTGGTTGTTGCGAGGATAAAATGGAGAGTTGGGTCATGTACGCTGCCTTGGGGGAAGGGCAGGAGATAAATGGAACAAATAAATAAATGGTAAATAAACCAGCTCTGAGCCGTATCGAGAGGCGGGGCCCTGCTGGGCATGTGTGTGCTGTGCCAGCCTCCTGCCCCCTCTCCCCCCAGCTGCCCCCTCTTCCCACCAGGCTGGCCACGGTGCTTCGGCCTGTTCTGTGCAGTTTGATCCGAGGAAACGTTTCCCTCCCCCCACACCCACACATCCGGCAGGGTTGAGGCCGCGTAATCCCTCCTCAATCGCCTGGACAAGGTTTGCGTTGCAAGGTTGGCATGAGACTCCCGCAAGCGAGGGGATTAGCTCCGCAGGGTCTCTGGGGAAACCGGCCACGCTCCGAGGGCTTTTGGCGCAAAGCAGATAAGAGCTTGGCGGAACAGCAGGGCCGTTTTAACCCAGTTTCTACGGCTGCCCCCTTTTCGGCCCGTGGGCCCCCTCTCCTGCTTGCTGCCTTCTGGTGTGGTCAGGAAATGGCTGCTGTGCTTTGCACCAGCTTCTTTGGTCTCCGTGGGGCTCATCCTGCCAAGGCTCCCGCATCCCGCGGATGGTACTGAGTGTCACGGTGGTTGCTTGCGCTGCCTCGCTTGGAGGGTGGGTCCTGGGTCCAGGAGTTGGGCAGTTTACCTGTCTTGGGTGGGGCCAGGTGTATAGCCTGGCGGGGGAGGGTGGGGGAGCGTTCCTTTTTCTGGCTTCGGTGGCCAAACGCGCCCCACCACCGGCTTCGGCTGGTGCAACACTGCAACCATTCCTGGACAAGGACAGCCTGGCCGCAGCAATCCGCACATTGGCACTCTCAAGATTGGACTACTGTATTGCGCTGGATGTGGGGCTGCCCTTGGGTTTGGTTCTGAAGCTGCCGTGAGTGCAGAATGTGGCAGCTGGATTGCTCAGTGGCGCTTCTTGCCGTGCCCGTGTGGTTCCTGCGCTGAAAGCTCTGCGTTGCCTGCCAGTCAGCGACTGAGCCACATTCATGGGGCTCAGGACCAGCTTTTCCTGTCTAGGCCACCCCGGAGGGGGAGGCCTTGCTCATCGACAGCTGTTTGTTTGGCCGTGGTGTGCAGCAGGGCCTTCTTAGTTGTGGTGCCCCATTATGTGTAATGCTCTCCCCATTGAGTTCAGGCGGGCTCCTAGGGTGGAGTGTTTCTGCTGTCAACTGAAGACCCGCCTCAATCCAAGTGGCGAGGCGGATAAGAAATTTATTATTGTTATTGTTATTGTTTTGTTTTGTTTTTGTTATTGTTTTTGTTATTGTTTCCCTGACTGCTAGCATTGCCAGCATGCCCTTGTAATTTTAATGAGATTTAATTGCTTTATCGCTATTTATTGTTTTAATGATTGGTATTATTGAATTTAATCATGAAAACTGAAAAGCAGGATAGACATTTTCTGAGATGGAAATAAAAGGACTAGGAAGAGAGTGGGTCTGGCCCTTTCTCCCTGCGTGGCCCTGTGTCTGGCATGCCCCGTGGGTCGCTTTCTTGGCTGACTCTTTGCTGAAGGTGGGGTGAGGTGGAGGGCACAGGCCCCATGGGGTGCCTGCAGCCTGCACACTGAGTTGACCAGAGCCCAGCAGTGCTGAGGCGTCTCTAGGGGTGCCTGCCGATCTGGAGAATGGGCCGCAGCTCCGTGGCAGAAGAGCTCAGATCGTGCCCGCAATGGGAGAGGGCTGGAAAGCCTCCCGGAGTCCCCACCACCACTCCACCGCCCCCATCTGTGCCTGGCTGTTTTGCCTCCTGGGAAGGAGTCTGCCTAATACCTAAGGCGTTGTGGCTTGACGGCTGGGGTGGGGGCCGTGCTTAAACTCCGGCATTTGCCGTTTGCTGACGCCAGAGTGTCCAGGGATGCATTAAGCGCCCCCTTCCCCATCTGCTGTTCCGTAAAGGGCCCGTTCCGCTTACCAGCTCTGCCCTCCTTGTACGCGGTTCAGATCAATTACTGCTTAAAGCCCTCTGATTCCCGCCTTGGCCTGATTGCTCCACTGTCTGCCGTCCAGCCAGCCGTCCGTCCATCCGTCCATCCTTCTCGCCAAAGCACGGGGCACTGCTTTGCGGGGGAGGCCGCTCCTAGCTCAGTGCGCGAGGGAGGGTTGGTGAAGGCGGGCCACGAGCTTGGTTTCAGGGAGAGAGAGTGCGGAATGCCCACGGGCAGGCTTGAGATGGGCCCTTTCGGTTGGCACAGAGTTCGTTTTGTTGTTGTGTTGTTTTGTAAGCAGCTGTGGATTTTCTACAAGAAAAAGAGGCTATCGTTATTTAAATAAAAATGGAATATAAAATGCACACACACATGCACACACACACAAAGACTTTGGAGACGGCAAACATGGATGCCTTTTTGGACAAGAGACAGACTGCAGTAAAATCTGGTCGGCTCGTAACTTTTGCCCTCTTGACCGGATTGCTGCCGGTGATGCTGCCTCGGGGTGTGCGGGGGAGGCCAGGAGCCCCCTTCTGGGCCAGGGGTGACCCTGGCTGCCTTGTAGGGAAGCCTCCGGCTGCTCAGCTAGAGCCACACAGAGTCGGGCTCGAGGGAGGCTGCCGTGCTGGCACCGTTGAGGCTTCACGGATGGTGCCAGGAGCCCTGCCCCACAAGGCTGGCACTGATAACAGTGGCACTTCTTCAGACAGTAGGGGCTGCCCATTGTGCTGGACAGAGGAGGGGCATGCACCTCGGGGGGCCGGGGGGAAGGCAGAAGCGTGGGTGGTAGCAGGTCAGGGTGCTCACAGCCGAGTCGGGCAAATGGAGAAGCTCCAAAGAGCGGCTTGTTCCAGAGGTAGGCTGAGGAGGCTCCAGTCCCTGATGGGCATCCCCACACGGTGAACTTGGGGCGGATGGACTTGGAAGCCCATGGGCTCGGCTGCTCCAGTCTGGCCACGTCTTGAGCTAGGGGCTTTTGGCCCCTGCATGGCCCCTGGTGGAGACGCTGGAGTGACTGCAGCCTGGCTTTGCAGTGAGTGCTGTTCCAGCAGGGTCATCGCAGCCGCAGGCCTTGGCACAACAACGGTCTGTCGTCGTCATTGTCGTGGGTCTTTGGGCGAGGGAGGCTGTTCCGAAGGCTACCCTCTCTTGGCCCCCTGAGCCCCCTGGACAAGAGGCTCATCCAACGTCCCAGCGCCCACCCTCGCTCTGTGGGCTCCAGGCTGAGTCACAGCAGATGGCCGGGCCTCTTGGAGCTCCCTTGGCGGAATGGGGCCCTTTCAGTCTGGCTCCAGGCCTGGGTGTGGCACCGAATGGCCTTGGTCACCTCGATGGGGAGAGACGGAGCTTGCTGCCTGCCTGGTGAATTCTCCTGGATCTCTCGGCTGCGTTCTTCACCGTTGACCACTGCACCACTGTGGAGTGGGCGTGGAGGCAGGGTGCTGCTGCTCCGGCCTGCAGGAGCACTCCCACAGACTTCTGTTCAGATCCGTGGCTCTTGTGCTGTGGGGTCCACTCCATGCTGTGCAGCATCTGCATGAAGGTGTGGCAGCTGCCCTCCCAGGGTTTGGAGCGCAGTCCCTTTCCATTCTTTCTGAATCAGGAGAGGCTGTAGAAGTGCCGGAGTGGGGCTTGGGGCGGTGGCGGTGGCGGTGATTAAGGGCAGGGTCATGAACAGGCTGGACTTGCAATGGGTGTGGGTGTGGACCGCTCCCCGCTGAGCATGGCTGTCTGGGTGGCTGCACGGCCAGGCTACGATCCACGCGGCCAGTGTGGCGTGGCAGCCTTTACAAGGCCCAAGGGGAGAAAAGCAGGGATGGGATGGAGCAGGTACAGCTGGGTGGAGTTGGAGGGGGCTGTTCTGAAACCTAGCATTGGGATGTGGGGAGAGACTGGGAGCTCTCCCTAGGGTGGGGTGGGGGGAGGCAGCCTCCTCCTTCTGGAGCCAACGGAGTGGTGCTGAGGGAAGCCCCCTCGGGGGTGAGGCCAAAGTTCCTAATGACTTCAGTGAAGGGGTCATCCGTGCATTTGGCCCTCAGCCCTCCTGGGAGATGCTGTCTCCAGGCCTGTGTACAAGCATCTGTGACCTCAACGTAGCACAGCAGGCCCCTGCCTTGGGCCTGGTGGGAGGGAAAGGCACTCCCCATTTGTTGTGCTGGAGTTAATACCGAGATTGCAAATAGGTGCTGGGGCGAAGCGTGGAAGCGTTTGAATCAGCAAGGTGGGGTTGGAACGCGGGGAAGCAGGTGAAGGTTGCCCGGAAACATAATGAATCGCACTCTCAAAATGATTTGTAGCGGGCTAACAAGAATTAGGAAATTAATTACCTCCCGTAATTCGTGTAATGACCTACGCTATTAGAGGTTATTTACACTGGGAATAAAACTCCTGGCCATAAGTGCTGGAGTGCCTCGTCAGGCGGGTGGGCTTGGCCGGGCGTTAGAGAGCGACACCTCTGGCTACCCGTCGTGTGCTAGAGCCTGGGGAATGGTGCCCGTGCGCCTCTCCCGCTTCCCCTTCTGAGAGCTCTGCCTCTGCACACCTTGGCCATCCTAGAGCTGCCAGGAAACCAGGAAGGGGTGGCGTCGTCGTCCTTGTCCTCGTTGTCCATTTCTTTTTGCCATGTCGATAGTATCTCTGACACTTTGCAGGGTTCTGTAGGGCTACTTGGGCGGGTTATGGACTATAACAGGCAGGCAGTGGGCAACCGAAGGGGGTGGGAGGGAGGAAGGGAGGGAGAGGCAAATGCTCCAGCAAGTCCTGAAGCCTTCCTCTTTGGGGGTCCTCTCTGCAGGTCCGCAGGCCAGAGGGCAGAGCCCCTGCGCCTCAGCCTCGACCTCCCAGGGGCTGTTGAGGGTGTTCCCTGGGTCTCCCTGGAGTGTGCGTGCGAGGTAGACGGCCATCCCCATGTGAGCCAGCCCACCTGCTGCTCTGTCTGCACCTGCTTTTGGCTTCCTGGTGGAGTTAAATTTCATGCTGTTGTTTTCAGCCCAGCGCTCCAGCCTATCAAGATCACTTTGAAGTTTGCTTCTGTCTTCCAGGGTATGAGCTATCCCACCCAATTGGGTGTCGTTTCCCTGCACCTCCTCATCCAAGTCATTAGTAAAAAAAATTGAAGAGCTCTGGGCCCAGGACTCTCTCAACATGACTACCCTCTCTTTTCCCTCTGCCCTGGGCTGGATTTTGCCTCAATCCCTGGCAAATTGAATAAAGAGAGAAAGTCTCAGGATAAGTGTGGTTTTATTCCAGGAATTAGCCCTATGTGTTTCAGTCCCAAGTATAGGCCTTGTTCAGGGGCTAGATTAGAGGAAGACAAGAGGGACAAAAGCTCACACATGTACAATAAAAATACGTTTAAGAATAAAAGATCCATTTAAAAACATGGAAATAATGTTAATTATCACACTGCAAAATTGCCTGTGATTACTTGCTCGGTTTTCCTATATAAAATGCCTGCAGAGACCTTTGAAAACGATAGTATCCAAGATGAATCCTGCGACTGGTGATAAATTGTAGTATGCAGTAGTTTTTTTATATATATTTCTTTATATTCAGGGCTGAAATGTACAGTGTGCTACTTCGTGTGTGTGTATGTGTGTGTGTGTGTGGGGGGGGAAACTGCATTCTTATTCTTATTGTGTGTGTTTTTGTTTGTTTTGGGGTCTCTTTATTCCATTTGATCATTTCCCCCAGTTTTGTTTTACTCCAACCTTTGGCAGTGAGCAACTCGATCTTTCGGGTTAAAAAGACCATGGCAGTAAATGGAACGTTTTCACAAGGGGAGTGAAGGTCGAGGCGGTGGGGTCCCCTGAGGGTTTCTATTGAGACCGGTGCTTTTTAACTTCTATCTGGAATTAGGGTTGGGCAAGGAGGTTCAGGTTTTTTTGTCAGCATAAAATGATACACAGTGGGGCAAAAGGTCATAACTATGTTATTGTTGTTGTTATTGTTATTGTTATATTTCTTTATTTGTATCCCGCCTTTTGCCCAATACTGGGCTTCAAGGTGGCCTTACAAAGTTTAAAGCATACATTGTAAAAACTAGGAAAAGAAATGTAAAAAACAACAACAACAAACAAACATAAATGTTTAAAATACACAACAAAATTATAAGTCCTTAACATAGATGGAGGACCAGATTATTCTCCAAAGGCCTGCTGGAACAAACAAGTTTTTGCCTGCTTCCGAAAGCCCATCAAGGAGGGAGGCAGCCTAGCTTCCCCAGGAAGAGAGTTCCAAAGCACTGGAGCAGCCACCGAGAAGGCCCTCTCCCATGCTCCCACCAAGCGCACCTGTGAAGATGGTGGGACTGAGAGAAGGGCTTCTCCAGAAGATCTCAAAGCACGGGCAGGCTCATAAGGGAGAATACAGTCTTTCAAATAACCTGGACCCAAGCCGTATAGGACTTTATAGGTCATAACCAGCACTTTGAATTGTGCCCGGAAACAGACTGGAAGCCAGTGGAGCTGTTTTAACAGGGGAGTTGTCTGCTCCCTGTAATCAGCCCCGGTCAACAATCTGGCTGCAGCTCTTTGAACCAGCTGGAGTTTCCGAACACTCTTCAAAGGCAGCCCCACGTAGAGCGCGTTACAGTAATCCAATCGGGATGTAACTAAGGCATGTGTCACCGTGGCCAGGTCCGACATCTCTAGGAACGGGCGCAGCTGGCGCACTAGCTTTAACTGTGCAAATGCACTTCTGGCCACTGCCAAAATCTGAGCATCCAGGCTCAGGGCTGAATCCAGAAGTACACCCAAGCTGCGGACCTGTGTCTTCAGGGGGAGTGTAACTCCACTGGGAAATGATGATAATTTTATATACACAATGTATGGTGGTTTTTTTTTTCCGTTTGCACAATGTATTTTCTGTTCTGTTTGTTGATATTCACAATAAAAAAAGGTTTATTTTTTTAAAAAAAACCTACGTTGTTGAGGTCTGAGCTGGTGGTGACCGATCAGGAAATAGATTTGGAGTTGACAACTTCATGAAAATGTTGACACACTGTAAAAAAAAAAGAAAAGAAAAAGAAAAAAGCCAGATTCTACGTTGCAGATCATTAGGAAAGGAATAGAAAATAAAATTTCCTATATCGCATTGCCTTTATACAAATTTTTGATGCACCCACACTTGGAATACTGGGTATAGATTTGGTCACTGCACCTCAAACATGATATTGAAGAGCCTGAACAGGTGCAGAAAAGGTGACTAAAATGATCAAGGGATGGGACAACTCCCCTGTGAGGAAAGCTCACAACATTTCAAGGGTTTTTAGCTTAGAAAAAAGGCAAGTGAGGGAGGAACGTGATAGGGTTGTATGCAAATATGCAGGTGTGGAGAAAGTGCTTCAGGCAAGTCTCTCTCTCTCTCTCTCTCTCTCTCTCTCTTTCTCTCTCTCTCATAATATTGAATCTGAGAAAGCTGGTTGGTGGGAGATTTAGGACAGATGGAAGGAAAGACTCACACCGTGCAGAGTTACGCTATGGTATTTGCTAGGTGTAGTGATGGCCCCCAACCTGGATGTCTTTAAAAGGGGATTAGACACATTCAAGGAGGCTAAGGCTGTTCTAAGCTGCTAGACCTCAGGGGCAGCATGCCTCTGGGTACCAGTTGCTGGGGATTGTGCTATGGCACCCAAGTCCATGCCTGGGACTTCCCAGTGGGGCATTTGATTGGCTACCGTTTGAGCTAGCCAGGCTCTTGGTCTTATCCGGTCCAGCACTTCTTATGTTCCTATGGGATGTTGTAAACGGTGCTTTATGTGAGTTATCATGGGTGGAGTAGCTGGTTTGGCCCAGATCTTATGGTTGGATGCAGCCCTCACCCCGCTGTTCCTTATTGTTTCCTTCATTGGCTGTCATTGGTGTGGCTACCTGCCCCTGAGCATGAATCTGGCACTCCCGCAAAGCACTGGGCTACTGGAATGTCATGCCATCTGATAGGGGAGGCTCTGCTGGATGTTCGAACATATTGTTTGGAGGGCCCTAACGCTTATTCTGGGACACACAGCTGCAGTGACTTAATTGTTTTGTCATCTGGAGTCATCACACATTAAGAAGTGTTGTGCAAAAAAAGCTTTTAATTGTAGAGAATGATGGCAGGGGACTGTGGCTCAGTGGTGGAGCACATGGCTTGTCTGCATGTGGTGATGTGGGGCAGGTATTCTTCTGACTCAGATTTTCCATTTCATAAGTTCGTTCGTAGCCATTAATGGATGCCAATTGCAAATGCAATGCTAGGCCAGGTTTTCTGTTTCAAAGTTGTAATTATTGATTTTCAGGTTCTTATCTCTAGCAACAAGTATGTGAGAGACTGAAATGGGACTCATGAATGCCGGCAGTGGAGTGGAAGGTGCCCCAATAAGCAGCCCGTGGTGGAAGAGCATTGAACTCTGCTGAAATAGATGAGGGGTTGTCAGCACATCAGGCACAGTTCTTTGGGTTGCTAAAATTAATTAGAGTGTCAACAGTTTTCAGTACCTTTCTGGGTTTTTCTTAAATTTAAACAGTGGTAAGGGAAGTACATGCTATTTTCTTTACATTTTTACAAGTATTCTGTGTTTTTTTGTGTGTGTGTTTTTTAAAAACCAACCCTAGATGATATAACATTGAAATCACATTGAATGTGATTTAATTTCCCCCTCAAATAAATAAGGGAAATACTTGTATATTTGGACCAAAAAATTAACAAAGCTTTGGTTACAAAATCCAAGTAAAATGAATGTGCTAAATTAGATCTCTCTAAGGTGGAGGTGTGTCACTTGTTTGGGCCTGCCACGCCCGTCACGCCTAGCCAGCGTGCCCAGTGCTGAGGGATGATGGCAGTCGTGGCCCTCCAGAGGGTTTGGCCTACAAGTGCTCCCCCCCCCCCACCGCTCTAAGGCATCGGAACATTTCCCGATGCAAATTGAAATGTTCCTATGCAAATAAACCGAATTTGGATTGAAAAATTTTCTGAATGTTTTCCAGTACAAATGACTCTATGTTAATTACTTCTACTTGCATTGGACTCCTCCCTCCCTCCCTCCCTCCCTCCACCCCCCCCCCGAAAACCCACATCACTGCCTGCACGCAGGAGTTCCCAGGTGCGAGCCCCGGCAGCATTTTCAGGGGGAAAACAGCCTTTTGTATTTGAGACATGGAAATTGATCTGAATGCAGGAACTGCACTGCTGCTGCTGCTGCTGCTCTGGTGGGGGAGCCAAGAGCCTCAGGGCGATCTGCCTCGCTGAGGGTGGGGAGATGCTCTTGCCACGCTGCCTGTAGTGCCGACCAGAGGACGGGAACAGGCAGGGGCGGGGTAGGGGGGAGCCTCCAGAGGAGCCCTCCTTTTGGCTTGGGCCATCCCTGGCTGATGGTCTTAACTCCCGGCACTCAGCTGTGGGGAATGGGGTGGCGCGTTTGAGCACGCACCCTTGCTCATGCACACAATTTCACGAGTGAACCTGGGACCGCCTGTCCCATCCCGCCGCATCAGCCTATCCCACGTGTAGGCGGGAGGCTTGGGCCGCCAGGCCAGGGAGCAGCTTGGAATGAAAACTTGAGGGCCTCAAAGCCAGACCGATCGCGTCAGGATATACCGAGGGTAGAGCCTTTGGCTGTGCCTGTGGGTCAGCTGAGGGCAGCATTTCCAAGCGCAAAGTGGCTGCATTTCCCTGCTGCGGCCTCAGTGGTGCTGGTGCCGCCAGCCTACAGCACGGAGCGCCTGCCTTTGGGGCAGAGCCTGGGTTCCTCCTGCCACATCCCCAAGGGGCAGCCTCTTTCCATGGCTGGGCTGCGGACAGACGCCCCTGTTCGGTGGACCAAAGGTCTGTAAATGGCGTCCATTTTCCAAGCCTGTGTGTGCTGTGGGGGGCCACACACACACACTCACACACACACACTGGCCAAAGGGCTCTGCGCTTGTGCACCTGATGCAGGAGGAATGGCCTGAACAGCCCACCTTTGTTTGGCTTTTCTGCTCTGATGCTAGAGCTGAATGATGAGGCAGAAGAATTCTCCCCTTCCCCCCACCTCCCGGGATAATTTGAGGCAGCCGTAAAACCGCCCCCCCACGTGCTCGTTGGCTGATCCCCCCACGTGCCCAGATGTGGTCCTTGCCAGATAGCCACCCCTGCTCCCCCCCCCCCATCCCTCAGCTCCATGCTCCCCACGCTTCCGCCCCTGTCGAGGCCAAGCTTTGGGTCGGGGCATCCATCTTCGTGGCTCATTCTGCAACCCAGAGCTGGCTTCCGATGCTGTCCGTGTTTGTTGTCATTTTAGCCAAGCCGAAAGCAAGGAGGGCGATGCGCTGTGCACATGCGCCGACTGCTCTCGCCTCCTGGTGCGCCGCCGCTGATGCCAAATGATAATGACAGGTTCAAGCTTTTCAGCATCGCAGATGAATAACATGCAAATGACTCCTCTCGGATGGCAAATAATTGCCATCGTTCGGCCTCCTGTCACAATAGGAGTCCGGAGGAGCCCCGAAAGGGTTAACGGCTCGCCAGCCCCCGGACAGCAGAGGCAGCTTCCTTTCCGCTCTGCTAGAGAGCAGAGCTCGGCTGGCTGGCCGGTTAGTGCAGCGCTGGGTGAAGAATGCCAGGGATTTGTTCCAAGCGCGATCGAGATGTGGCTTTACATCTGTAAATCCTTTTACGCATCGCAGCCCAGCCGCCGGGCCAGGCCCACGTGATGGGCAGAGCATCGTGGCAGTGCCTGGGCCGCCTGGCCAGCTGCCGCTGTTGCCCGGCTGAGGTGCCGGGGGCAAGGAGCAGGCGGCATTAATGAGCTGCGCCCCCTCCTCGGTGCGCAAGTCTGCAAGTTTGGGAGCAGAGCAGACGAGAGCGGGGCGTGTGGCAGCGTGGGCTCAGTGCGGCTCTGGAGGGGGGCCTTGGACACCCCTGGTCAGCTTCACGCCTGCCCTCTGCCCTCCTGGGCCCCAATCAGCTGCCAGAACAGAGAGCCGTCTGTGGCCATGAGCTGCACCGGACTGGAGTGCCAGCTGCTGCCGCTGCCACTTTTTGGGAGCAGGGGCGGGGTGGAGGCGGTAGAGTGGCCTGGAGTGCTAGATGGCTTTGTGAGTTGAGCCTTGAGAGAGGAGGGCTTTGCTGCTGCTGGGTGCCCCCCCCCCCCATGGGCCGAGCGCTGCTTGGCTCCTCGCGTTCTGCTTGACCAGGGCCTGCCTGGTGTTGCCAGCATGTGTTTCCATTTTGGGTTCTCCCCCCACCCCTGTCAGAGAGGAGCTTCCTTTTGAAAACAAAGAGACTTGCAGATGATGGGTTGTCATGAAAGCATTTGGGGGAGCTTAGAAGGGTGTCCCAATTTGGGAGGGGAGGTCTCAGCCGCAAATAATAAAACCAGCTATTTGCTATTTTTAGCAACTAAATGAGGGGAAATGTGAGAAGTGTCTCCTGGGACCATTTTTGTTCCGCAAGAATTGCACCGTCGTTGCTCAGGCGGTGTGCTGTATGGAGTCCTCTCCCCCACCTGCCCTGGTCAGGCGGCTGCTTCTTTTGCAGGAAACGCCCCCCTCCGCCACTGCCCACTCCCTGGCCTCAAGTTCCTCTGCGGTGATTTTGGGTGCTGTGTTGGGGCATCCTTCGGACGTTGCCAGTGAACAGCCCCGGCGCTCCCCCTCGGTGTCCTGGTTGCGTCGTGTCATTGTCGCACCTCCTGTGTGGAGCCGCCTTTGCAAAGGGCTCGTGGTGGCACAGGGGGGTGTCTGTCCCAACGGATGCGCTGTGGCCTGCCTTCTCCAGTGCCTCTCCAGGCCTCTCTTGCCGCCTTCTGGATGGGTGTGCGGAGCAGGGCAATTCCAGCCTCGGCAGCCAGGCCTCCCACTGCAGCAGCACTCAGGTCTTTTCTGTTATGGAAATATCGGAGAAGGGAAAAGCTTGTATTCACTGCTTTCTTTTCTCTGCTGTTTTCCATTTTCTGGGGCTGTTTATCGCTTGCTTGTGTGTTTTATGGATGTCTTTCTTTTGTTGGCTACTCTGCAGGATATCTCTCTGTGTAAGTGTGTGTTTCTCTATATCCCTCTGTCTGTCCTCCTCTGTCCTGCTCAAATGCATTCCTGCAGTTTGTCAGGGGGAGGGGGCACGAGCGGGCGCCGTGAAGCAGGGGGGAGCCCTCTAGTCCAAGGGGGAGGATGTTTTCTGTTCTGGGCTGCCCAATTCAAGAAGGATGCAGACAAGCTGGAGCGTGTTCAGAGGAGGGCAACCAGGATGATCAGGGGTCTGGAAACAAAGCCCTATGAAGAGAGACTGAAAGAACTGGGCATGTTTAGCCTGGAGAAGAGAAGACGGAGGGGAGACATTATAGCACTCTTCAAATACTTAAAAGGTTGTCACACAGAGGAGGGCCAGGATCTCTTCTTGATCCTCCCAGAGTGCAGGACACGGAATAATGGGCTCAAGTTAAAGGAAACCAGATTCCAGCTGGACATCAGGAAAAACTTCCTGACTGTTAGAGCAGTACTACAATGGAATCAGTTACCTAGGGAGGTTGTGGTCTCTCCCACACTAGAGGCCTTCAAGAGGCAGCTGGACAACCCTCTGTCAGGGATGCTTTAGGGTGGATTCCTGCATTGAGCAGGGGGTTGGATTTGATGGCCTTGTAGGCCCCTTCCAACTCTGCTTTTCTATGATTCAATGATTCAGAGGTCAACCCTGTAGCAGGATGGGCGTTGTGCTCACCACACACACCTCTGTGCCCTGCTCATGGCCGTGGGTAGGCCACCACCTCCTCCTCCTCCTCCTCCTCCACCACCACCACCTTCACCACCACCACCAATTCTTCAAATGTATGTCGAGATGGTGGTGTTCCCACGGCATCCAGGCTTGGGCCACCCCTGGGGCTGTCTTCTGGCATTGCTTGCATCCCTGGCCTGGCCGCAGCTGGCAGGCATGAGTGTAGGAACACTCCTCCCTGCCCAAACGGCAGGACCACCCTGGGCTCCCACTGAGACTGCTTGCAAAGCAGGGGCAGAAGGAGAGCAGCCAAGCAGCCGCTTTGCAGAGGGAGCTGCCCTGTGCCTTGCTCACAGGCCCTGGGGGTGTCCACCATCCACCCTGAGCAGCATCCGGTGGCTGCCTGTGTGATGGAATAGACTCCCCAGCTATGCTTCCCAGCCTGCCATTTGTGTGGAGACTAATTTCCATATAATAACATTTTGTTATTTGTAATAAATCATCCCCACAGTAAGGTCGCTGGGTTATGTCACTATTTGCAAACCTACTGAATGTAATTACCCTGCGCCTGAAAAACCTCCATTCAGAAAACTTGGCGAAGCCAACTGATGATGATGATGATGATGATGACGAAGAAGAAGAAGAAGAAGAGCTGTATTGAGCTTGATTCTACATCGGGGAAGGGATGAATGTGGGCAGGGAGAGGCTCAAGGGGGTTGGATAAATTCCCGGAGGAGAAGGCTGTCCGTGGTTAATAGCCCTGATGGTTGTGTGCTCCCTCCAGTATCCTAGACAGTAAACCTGTGTGCACCAGTTGCTGGGGAACATGGGTGGGAGGGTGCTGTTGCACCATGTCCTGCTTGTGAGTCCCCCGGCTGTTCAGGGCTGTTCAGCCACTGTGTGGACTAGGTGGACTGACCCAGCATCAGGGCACTTATGTTCTTTCCAGCCTGAGCCTTCCTAGCTGCGATGGGGCTTCCCAGAAGGAAGGGGGAGGCCACACCCATCCCCCCCCCCCCGCAAAGTCTTGGGAAGCAGGAGGCGAATTCTCCACCAGCCCTCCTCTGCCTGAAGGGAGATAGGACTGCTGAATGGCTCACAGTTGGGGTCTCCTGGCTTGTAAGGAGGGCTTCTCCTGGGCAATGCCCTCACCCCCACCCCCACCCCCACCCCTCAGGAGATGCTGGTCCCGGAACAGCCCCGCCTCTCCTGGGCACGGCAGGGGCAGCCTGCCCAGGTCAGCCCCGTTACAGGTTCCGTCAGAATCGACTCTGGCCTGTAACCTTCCATATTCAGGACTGGGTGACGTGTTTCATAGGTTGTTGCTGTTATTGGTTCCAAGTGCACCTATTTCTCACAGACCATGTGGTGTAGAAAAGAATACCTAATTGTTAAAATGTACAATTTCAGTTTGTATTAAATACACAAGGTCTTGCATACTAGTTAAATACAATGTGGCTTTGATATGATTTAATACAGTAAATATCTTTATTTATTTATTTATTTATTACATTTCAACTTCACATTAAACAGTTCCTGTATCGAGTTCTTCTTTGTTTTAAGGATCATATTGTTTGCATATACAAAGACAACAAAGGATGATTTCTTTAAAAACATTACATTACACTAAATGCAATTCACTGTTGCCCCCCCTGTCCCCCCCCCCCCGGTATGCTTCCCATGGTCCCCCTCCCCCTTTGCCCTTCTTGAAGGTAGAAGCTAGAAAACGGGTTTTGGCCTAAACAAAATCCTAGCCATCGTTTCGTGGTGGTTGTGACATTTAAATTAAAACCAAAAGCCAGTTGACCCAGTGGCGTTGAGAGGAGACTTCTCAGGGGATTGGGTTCCCTCTGCCCCGACTGCCCCTCAGACCTCCTTGTGAGGTGAAGGACTGGGAAAGGCCTCTCAGTCGCCTGACGCTGGGGGGCTCGGAGGCCCAGAAGAACAGGCTGGTGGCGTTCCAAGCGGGTTGCAGCAGGCCGCCGTCTTCCTTGGGGGGAGGTCTGTAGCCCAGTGGTAGGCGGAGCCTCTGCTTTGTGCACAGGAGCCCAGCTGCAAGCCCCGGCTGCAGCCCCAGGTAGAGCTGGTAGGCACACCAGGCGCTCCTGGGCGGCTGCCACCAGCCGGGAGCCCAGAACTACCATCAGCGCCTTCCCTGATGGCACCTTCCCTAACCCCACCCCCCTTTATCACCCCCCCCCCCCCCGGCCTGGTTCTTTGAACGGGCAGGCAGTGTGGGTCTCGCCAGCATTTCCACTTCCCACAATGCCACAGGGGAATGTCATGCCCCCAGGGTATTGTGGGGGATTAAAGATGGTGGCTGCTCAGAGTGTCGCTGCTTGGAACTCTGTCAAGGCCTGTGGATGGAGGAAGCTTTGCCCAGGGCCCCCACGCCCCTGGAGCTGCCCTGGCTGTTGCCAGAGCGGGCTGGGAGAACGGCCCTCTGCCTGAACCCCTGGGCAGCCATGGCTGCCACCGCCACTGCATGTAGACCATGTGGCCCTGGATGGACCAGGGGTCTGGCTGGGAAGAAGCCTACGGCCTCCTTGTTCACCCCTTCCTCTTTGTGAGCTTGGAGCTCATCATGCGATGTGTCTTGGGTTGTCTTAAATCTGGGGTAAGCAACCTGGGGCCCTCCAGATAGTTTGGCCTACACCTGACCAGTGGCTCTGGGATATGCCATCCCCAATGCCATTGGCCGAGGGTGTGATTGGCTCTCCCTTGCTCTGTTTCCATGTGGACTGAGGATTGTGGCCCAGCATGACGACTCAAGGGAGCACTTTTCAGGGTGGGGGTAGAGTGTCCCCCCTCCTCCGTCTCCCTGAGACCTTGAGAGGAGCGGAAGCCATCTGTGGCCACTCAGTGCCACCTTCTCTCTGCTGAAAAGGTCTTGGTCATGTGGAAGCAGTTTACCAAGTACAGTTAATTTACCAAGTGCAGTTAATTTGCCAAGTGCAGTCAGTTTATATGAATGAATGTGCATTTTTCATGGGTGGCTTTTTCACAAAGGGAGGTGGTTGCTGCCTGTTCAGGATCAGGGCCAAGCCATTTCACTGCCTGGAGTGGAACAGCCAATGGACCCCGCCCCCTCCCAAGGCAAGGCTCAGAGTTCTCAGATTGGTGAAGTTATTTTGGCACCCGGAAGCCCCTGCCTGCCCGCCCCTCCCTGGCAGTAAAAATACAACCATAACAGAGGAAATAATGAACCATTTGCTGCCCTTTCATGGCATCCAGAATCAGCTCCTGAGGTATCTGCCTGACTTTGCCCAATTGGGGTGGGGGGCTGGCCCAGGGGATGCAAATGAGCAAAGTAGCTGCCCTCCGCCCCCTCCGCCCGCCATCATGCTGCCTGGTTAATAGGCAGCCTCTGCTGCAACTGCAGCCAGCCCCTTCCATCCGCCACGTTCTTAATATGCAAACTTGCCTTTCTCTTTTCATATCACCCCTTCCTCGGGCTCCGTTGCATTTTGGTGCTTGAAATTAATGGGAGCTGAGATGGATTTCGCTCCTGCGTCCCTCCCCTCACATTAGCATAAATATTTCAGAATAATTGATATTGAATTCATTTTGCAACCGATTCTGCTCCATTATTATCGTTATTGTTATTATTGTTATATTTTTAAAGCTCTTGTCATCTGTCCAGATGGCAACCGGTTTCTTTGATGGCACTGCAGCTCCTGCAGCTGCTTCCTGGCAGGAGGTGAGGATGGGGCCACTGTGGCTGCCGGGCTAAGACCAGGCAATGCCTTGAGCAGCACCATCCGTCACGGTGCCTTCTTTGGCTGTGGCTTTGTGCCAGGTGTTGGGCAAATCCAGGCAGGCAGGCAGGCAGGCAGGCAGGCATCCACCCACCCACCCACCAAGGCAGAGAAACTTCCAGCTGTTGTTCCCTTCTCAGTGTCTCTCCTCCCCCTTCCTTAAACCTGTCTGGCTTGGAAGAAACAGGATTCCTCTCTTGGGAAGCCCCCAGGGTGACTTCTGCCACTGTCCCCAAGTTCCTTAGCAGCAGAAAGGCTGCAGCCACTGGCGTTGAACCCCAGGCTCGGCAGGGCCTCCTGCAAATGTATCCAGGATCCTAGAAAAGCAAAGAGGTGTAGAACTGTTGGCTGTTCAGCCTATAGCCCAGCAAGCCAAAGAGGGCTTTTCATGGGGTCATTGCACGTGCCCTTCTTGCTCCAGCTGACCCTGAACCTCCTCCGTCTTCCTTCAAGCTCTGGGATCAGTTCTCATGTTCAGTGCTTGGCTCTGTGCGTGCGTGTGCGTGTGCGTGCGTGCGTGTTCAAATGCCAGTCCTAGAAGTAGTGCCTCTTGCTCCCTCCCGGTCTTCTTTTCTTGCGACAGCCCAGGTCACCCCCACCCCACCCCCTAACCCAAATCCCTCGGCTGGCCATCCTGGGCCATGTCCCCCATCCTCACAGCAAGCGTTGTTTGTTAATCGTCTGGGTCAAGATTGGATTGAATTGAAATAAATGTGGCTTTCCCCAAAAACTTGAGAGGGGGTCCTTGAAAGTGTGAGGAAAGATGCAGCTTATTGGAAAGGGGTGCGACCCCCCCTGCCCCCAGGGCCAGACGCTCCTCGGTCCTAGCGAAATCCAGGGGTTTTGAGCCTGTCTCTGCCCACTTCAGTCTTTTGGGATCAGTGGGATAGAGACCCGTTCTAACTGTGTGTTGGATTCTTCCAAATCATCCCCCTTTCATTGTTAGAGTCTCCGCCCTGAAAGGTGGCCTAGGCATAATCAGAGAGAGAGAGAGAGAGAGAAGGAGGGATGGAAAGGCCACCTTGGATTGTTTTCGTCTGGTTGTGTTACTCTAACAGGGAAGGAAACTGATTCCCAAATGTTCCTGCGGGTCTTAGCCCCATGGATTACTCAAGCAAGCCTGATTAAATTTATTATAGCTTGTAGCCCTACTAGAAGTCAAGACATTTTCTGAGGGTGGAGGAGAGATGTCTATGTGTTTTCCTCCTAGAAATGGTCTGAATGCTACAGTTCGCAACCTATCTGTGGGCAAATTCGGAAAGGCGGTGGGTGCGGACGCCTCACGCTATACCCCGAGCCAGGAGGGGTGGGACTTCTGACTGTCAATCACTGTCATGCAGTATCAGCCAGCCAAGGACTGGTGGATGTTCTTGAAAGAGTTTTCTTTCAAAGGAAACTTTCCTAGGGAGGTCGGTCAGTCGGAGCCTTTGAGCAGAATGGGGAGCTCCGAAAAGTCTTTCCAGCAGTCGCCTCTTTCTGTAAGAAGCAGGTCAAAATGACAAGAGCCTCTTTCTGGTCTCTGGGTGCTCTTTGTGGGGAGTCTTTTGTGGCTTTATTGCCAGCCGGAGCTTTGCTCTGCTGGCCGGATTAGCTCTTGAGAATGATTGAAAATGTGGAATTACTCACACGGACACTTGCAATCCCCTGCCCCCGTTTTTTGTACACGCCATACTCTTTTTCTCTGGAAAGACGTGAACATGCTTTCCTGATTCCTGCCCTCTGGAAAACCCAGGGGATTTTGGCCATGCTTCTGACCGAGGGGCGTGTTGGACGGAGGCAGAATTCACTCCGAGTAGGAAAATGGCCATCTGCTCATGCCTTGCTTTATCTTTCCCTGTGGGCAGCATTTGGGTGCGCCCCAGACTCTGGCCAGATACCTCTAGACTTCTCAGAGGGGGAATCTCCTTTCCCAAAGGCCGCTCCCTCATTCCCCGCCGGAATCAGCGGCATCCTATGACGCTCCTCTGTGGAGCAAAGGGCTGTGCTGGCCTGGTGTGGTGCATGCGTGCGCGCGTGTTGCCATTTGGGCTCCGTGAAAGGCAACCAAAGGCCTTGGGATGGTACCGTTGCCCAATGAAATGAAACACCTGGGGGAGGAGCGAGGAAAGAAGGGTGCTTGCCTGTACTTTGGATGCCGTTTCGTATTCGCTGCCCACGACGATGGGCCAAGTGCAGCCCTTCAGAGAAGTCGGGCTGCTCGTCTGTTGGGGTCCCTGGCAGAGCTCCCTTTCCCTGGCATTTCACCTCCAGAGTTTTCATTTTCCTGTGGCTTGCTGGCCACGGAGGCAATGCCTAAGAAGAATCTGGCTTTCCAGCCAGCTAATTCAATTGCCCTCCCCTCCCCTCCCCGACTCGCACGTTCCAGCTAAGGCCAGGGCTTCCGATGCCAGGGTCTGGGGGAGGTGGAGGTGGGTCTTGCTCCTGTTGGTGAAACTCTCGGCTAAATTTAGAACTAAGCGAAGAGGAGCTGTCTGTGACTCGGCGGCACCCTTTCTGCCTTGTTAGATGGATTTCCTGGCGTGAAATAATGAGCGGACATGCATCCCAGGGCTTGCGCTGAAACCCTGGGTAGGACGTTAACCCTGGCATGGAGCTGGCGCGGAGTGGAGATTTACATAGCAAGCAGCAAAAATCATTAGCCATGCTGCTAGTGTCCTGCTTAATTAAGACATACAGCCCTTCATGTGCGCACAGAGGGGGCGGGGGGCGGGGAGAAGACAACCTATATTTATGGTAGGTGCAGAGGCATCTGTCAGGGAGACGGAGCGGGGCTTGTTAGCGTGCGGTGGGGCCGCTTTGTCCTGGATTTCAGCAAGCCCCAACTACCGTCTTTCTCCCCCCCCCCCAAAAAAAAAGCTTTAATGGCATGCAGACTTGATTTAAAGATGGCAAACATTATTTTAACCTATTTTAGACTCTTGATACTTTCATTCTTGAGGACGGAGCAATTCTAGAACGTTTTAAATAATTCCCTTTCCTGTCCCCAAACATTTCAGTACAACAAGGAATCCTGTTTATTTTCTGCAGGAGAAAATGTGTTCCAGGGTTCTTGTGAAGTAGATTATTTTTAAATCTGCAGATGGTTTTCACATATTCCGTCCTCAGCTCTTGCTGCTGCTTTCCACCTCAGTAAACTGCTTTATAATTTAGCCAGGGGCTGTGGCGCAACTGTGCTGTCATATTGGGTTGTTCTTTCTAATCTCCTTTGCGTGTTCTGTCTGTCTGTCTGCCTTTCTTTCTCTTTTCTCTTTCTTTCTCTTGTAATGAGCTGCCATAGTTCAAATCTTTGTCAAGGTGCTACTCAGCCTGTTCGCTTCAGAATTCCTCTCTTGTCTTTGGCCACTACACATTGAATCCCTGGGATGGAGCCACGGCAAGCATGTATCTGAACTGGGAGCCATGGACCGGGGAAGGCATCAGTGGTGGGCGGGCGGTACACGCTCGGTTATGCGATGCAGCCGCAGATTCATAGCTGCCACGGGGCTTTTTCGCATAGCTGCGGGGTAAAAGAATCGGGGACTTGCCCGACTTTTTTGGTGGCTCTTCCGCCACCTGATCTCGCTCCGTGGCCGATCTGGGAGGTGGTTCTGGTGGAAGGTGACCAGTGATTGGTCTCTGGAAGCCACGAAGGGGGTGGGGTGGGGGACTCCAGTACTCAGTGACCGCTGGAAATCCCATGCTCCCTCCTTGGTGTGGGGATTGCCCCACGCCATCCTGGGTAAGCGAAACGGCAGGATTTAGGGGGAATGCGGTGGCAACTCTGCGGATGGGGGACCCTTCCAGGGGCTTTCTGGTTCTTCTCACACTTGGCCAGCCTGAGGCGGGTTGTCCTTGGGCTCGTGACTGGGGGCTCCCCCTGACAGGCACGTCCTTTCTCAGTGGTACAAATTGGAGCTGCCAGTGTTTCCTAGAAGCGTCTCCTCTTCCACTGCTGCTGTCTGCTTTTTCTCTTCTTTGAAAGGAGCCTTCCTGAATCACTCCCCCATTACATTTCACCTTCCGCCCCTCTCCAGTGACTGGCTTTCACTCCCCGGGAGGACAGACGGAGGGGTTTGCTGTGGGTGTTGTTTGCACGAGGAAGGCAGCTGCGCGGGGAAGGCGTCGGGCAGGCCAGCCGGGTGCATTCAGGCCTCGCTGCGGAGGTGCGGCGCGTCGTCTCCGCTCTGCAAGGCTGCTCCAAGGAGGCTTCCCGCCTGCTGACTGCGGAGCGGGGCCATTTGTCTCTGCTGTGGGTTGGGGCAGTGGCCTTGTTGGGGCCTCTTTGAGGATGTCTCTTTTTCGCAGCCAAGGCTTCCGAGATCCACAACTCGCTTCTGTCTCACTCATGATTTGAAGCAGTGAATGGGATAACACAAAGGAGAAGGTTCCCCAAATACCGTCTGTACCAAAGATAAGGGAACCACGCACTCACAAGGTGACTCCTGTTGTGAGTGAACAGTATCCGTAAGAGTATATTATAACATGACAATTGCAGTGTTTTTTATCAGGCCACCTCTGCCCCCGGCTGCCGGCTCTGACTGTCCCAGGCCGCTCCTTGTCCCAGACCCGGCTGCCGGCTGTTCCCTGAGCCAGAGCCCCGGCTGCCGGAATGCCGCTTGGCTGCGCTCCGCTGCGTTGATCCGAGCAACCTCTGCTCCTGCCTCTGGCCTTGCCCTTCAGCTTTGCTTCCTGACTCGGGGGGGCGGGGTCACGTGCGTCGCAGCCTCTCCATGGTTTGGCCTCCCCAGCTGTGGCAAAGGCTGCCGCCACCACCAGTCCCTCCTGCCTGTTGCCCAGCTGGCAGCTCCCTGGGCGTCGGGGACTGCCTTCAGCCCGATCCTGCTGCACGCTGCCTTGGACTGGGGCCGCTGGGGCTGCCTCGGCCTTTGGAAGTGGAGCAGTCCACGCTTGTGGAGGGGGGGGATTTGGCTCCCTGAGCCCACTCCCTTTCCCCCGACCCAGTGGGCACTTCCTATCTTGCTGATCCTTGGGAAACCCGTGGTGGAAGGTAGAGAACATCTCCCCGTGACGTTTTCAGGGGACTGATAGGAGGGAGGGAGGGAAGGAGATGAGGGGCTTCTCTGCCAGAAGAGCAGCTGCTGTGCCGTGGCTACTGGAATGAGCCCACCCCACCCCCACCCCGGACCTGCTCCTGAGTGGCCAGGGAAGGCAGCTTTTACGTGACACGCACGCACCTGCACAGCTCTACCTGACAGCTGGATTTGGGCAGAGAACCGAGCTGAGCTGCCATTGCCCAGGTGCTGCCACCTGGTCCCAGTTGGGCTCTTTGTGAGGCCGTGAGGCAGAGGCCACGTGCGGGTAGAGTGCAGTCCAGTGCTGTGGCACACGGGGTGGGGTGAGTGAGGTGCAGAAGCCTCGAGGCTGGGAGAGCGTGGCAGCATGGGCCTAATGATGCAGCCATGAAGCCAGCCAGCGAGCCGAGGGGGGCCGGGAGAGGCACCAGAGCGGCTGGCCAGCCTTGGATTGCCTCTCTCTCCCCCCTTCCTGTTTCTGCTTTGAGATGCAAATTTCTGCACATCCCCATCAGATTTTCTCTTCATTAGCATGAAATCTGACTAGTTCCACATTTTAGCTTGAAAAAAGAGCTGCCTTAAAAAATGACTGAGGAGGAGAAATGTGTGGGGTGATGGTGAGCAGCAGGCTCAGCCATGGGTGGAGGGGGGGTCTTCGCTGTGGAGCGAAGAAATCAGCCAGGCGGGGGTGGGGCAGGGGAATGGCTGAGCTTTGCCTTAGTAGAGGTGCAATGCTGCCCCAATTTTGGAAAGAGATCTCCCCCCGCCCCTGAAGGGGGAGTGTCTTTCCAAACAGCTGACTGGGGGTCCCTTGGTGAATCCCCCCTCCCCCACACACACACGCTGCTGCAAAAATGGTGAAAATATTGTCATGGAGAATCTGTGTTTGCTCTTCCTGCTTTCTCTCTTGACATTTGGCCCCCGGGGTGGGGGGGAATGTCGGCCCTGGAGTTTGCATCTCCCCATCTGCTGGTCCTCCAGGGAAAGCACCCCTGGGAAAGAGGCTGCCACGGCGAGCCAGGCCCCTTCTCCCAGAGCGGGCGCAAGGCCACGTTCCAGGCATCTGGCCTGAGGCTCAGGAGTCAGCAGGTTCCACCAAGCCGACTGCCGGGGCAACCAGGAGTGCGTTTCTGGCAAGCAGCGAGGGCGGGCAGGGCGCTCTCACCCCGGGGCACGTAACCAGTGCTTTAAAGGCATGGCTGCTCCCTTTGCCAGTGCAGGGGAGCCCAGTGCCTCTCCCCCCCCCCCGAACACTGCAGCTGGGTGCAGATGTAGCCGTTGGAAGATTAACTAGAGCTCCTTGGATGGAGCACAGAACCCCCATCTCCGCAGGGTCCCTATTCCTTCCTGGGCCCAATTAGAGGAGAAACCACAAGTGCTCTGGGGCCCGGTTCTCTGCAGGGCGCCGCCCCTCCCGCCGCCCCCACTTTCCCCCTCCCTGGGCACAAGGGAAGGGGCTCTGATCCCCACATCTCTGGACGGAGCACCACGAAGCCCCTCTGGGCTCCCAGCTCCCTGCATTTTGGCACGTAGCAAAGCCGCCCTTGCTTGAGCAGGGCTTTGGCTGGAATGAAGGACGCCAGAGCTGAGGAAGAGCCCTGCTGGATCAGGCCACGGGGTTTCCTCGGAGGGGGCAGCCGTTCAGGCCGCTCTTCTCTGCAGTCCCCTTGGTGAGCTGCCCTGGCCAGAGGTGCGCTGGGCGCTACTGCATCACAGGTTAGCAGTCAGTGTTGTGCATTTGCCTTTCCAAGCCCCAACCTGGATATTTGCCTCTTTCACGGCAGCTGTTTTCCTCTGGTATTTATTAAACAGTTTTTTAGGGCTGCCTTATCTGTGCTGATTGGCACCTTGGAGGACCCTTGAATGAAAACTGGGGGGGTGCAAAGTTCTTGTAATAATAGATGAACGGTCCCTGAACATGACGACTTTGCAGCCAGGCCTTTACCCCACGGAGCTCCCAGGCTCAACCCCAGAGGCTAAAACTAGTGAGGAAGGAATGGGCGAGGGCAGCTTGGATGCCAGCCCCACTGCAGGCAGGGAGCCGTCAGCCTTGCTCACAAGCAACCCCCCACCCCTTCCGCAGCCATCAGCACTCCCTGCTTGCCTCCCCCATTATGGCTCATAATGAGTTTGATAAGAAATGGTCTCACTAACAGGATTAGCCGTGGGTATCTGGAGTCTCCTCCTCCTCCTCCTCCCCCGCCTCGTCTCCTGCTTGTGCTCCTCATCCTGTTCAGTGTGCCTGGACCACCCCTGGGAGATGAATTTCTGCGTGTGCTCTGACAGGATGCAGCAGGCCGGCTGGCTGGGGTCTGGAAGGTGCTGTGTGTGCAGGATGAGCGAGGGGCTCTCTGTTCATGTGCCCCCAGCTGGGTAGCTGCCACATCAGCCTCAGCCGTGCTGGGCTAGGCGATCTGCGTGCGCCTCCTCTGGAATTAATGAGAGCTGGAGCCCGTGGGGACACGCACACCCCGCCGTGCCCTCCCTCTTCGTGATGCTATCTCCTCTTCAAAGCCGGAGACAGCCTTTATTCTGACACAGGTGTCTCCTCCGGCCGAAGAAACCTGCAGAAACATTGGATGATCTGCTTGCTAAATAGCGTTAACTCCGAGGGGGGTTCTGGGAATCCGCAGCCTCCTTTTGTTGCCCTCGTCTGGCATTGCCTGTGAACTCTGCCTGGATTTCCAGGGGCCCCCTTGAACCCACCGTCGGCTCTGTAGCATTTGGGAAGGTTCCCCCTCGTCTCACGGTCCTGCTGGTGACCTCCTTCAAGGCCGCACTCAGTTGTGCTCTGGGCAAGGCTGAACCCCATGTTGGAGGAGCTGCCCTAGCTGCCCAGGACGCACGTGTCCCTCAGGTGCGGTGCTCACGGCTGTGCCGAGAAGTCTGTAGCCAGAGCTCTCATGCCGTGTGCCACCCCTTGCCCGCTGCCCCACCTGCCACCATCGGAGTGCAGGTGACTCCTCCCACTGCCCGGGGGACCCCTTCCTGCTCCTTTGTTACGAGGGCAACAGCACAAACATCTCACATGATTGTGGGTAGCCCCCTTCTTCTCCACCCCAGGCTGCCCCACCTGCCGGGATTGCAGGGAGCGCTGATGAGCAAGCGGGGTGCGCGGCTACTGCCCCGGAGGGCCGCGTTGTGCGCACGGTGGTCCGTAGGCCTTCTGTCTCCCCTGCTAGGAAGTCACTTCCTCTTGGGGCAGACTTTGAGGGTGCCCACCCTGCCCACAGGATGGGGCTGCTGTCCCTGGGGAGAGATCGCAGGGGCTGCTGGTGGTGTAGCGCCCGCCCTGCTGCCCAGCAGCTGCCCGCCCTGAGCTGGCTGAGTTGACCTCGAGGGTGGTGTCAGAGGGGCTCTGGGCAGTACTTCTGGGTGACTTCAGTATCCTCACTGAGGTCGCCTCTGGATTAGAATCATAGAATCATAGAATAGCAGAGTTGGAAGGGGCCTACAAGGCCATCGAGTCCAACCCCCTGCTCGATGCAGGAATCCACCCTAAAGCATCCCTGACAGAGGGTTGTCCAGCTGCCTCTTGAATGCCTCTAGTGTGGGAGAGCCCACAACCTCCCTAGGTAACTGATTCCACCGTCGCACTGCTCTAACAGTCAGGAAGTTTTTCCCGATGTCCAGCTAGAATCTGGCTTCCTTTAACTTGAGCCTGTTATTCCGTGTCCTGCACTCTGGGAGGATCGAGAAGAGATCCTGGCCCTCCTCTGTGTGACAACCTTTTAAGTATTTGAAGAGTGCTCTCATGTCTCCCCTCTCTTCTCTTCTCCAGGCTAAACATGCCCAGTTCTTTCAGTCTCTCTTCATAGGGCTTTGTTTCCAGACCCCTGATCATCCTGGTTGCCCTCCTCTGAACACGCTCCAGCTTGTCTACATCCTTCTTGAATTGTGGAGCCCAGAACTGGACACAATACTCTAGATGAGGCCTAACCAGGGCCAAATAGAGAGGAACCAGTACTTCACATGATTTGGAAGCTATACTTCTATTAATGCAGCCCAAAATAGCATTTGCCTTTCTTGCAGCCATATTGCACTGTTGGCTCATATTCAGCTTGCGATCTACAACAATTCCAAGATCCTTCTCGTTTGTAGTATTGCTGAGCCAAGTGTCCCCCATCTTGTAACTGTGCATTTGGTTTCTATTCCCTAAATGTAGAACTTGGCATTTATCCCTATTAAATTTCATTCTGTTGTTTTCAGCCCAGCACTCCAGCCTATCAAGATCACTTTGAAGTTTGTTTCTGTCTTCCAGGGTATTAGCTATCCCACCCAATTTTGTGTCATCTGCAAATTTGATCAGCGTTCCCGGCACCTCCTCGTCCAAATCATTAATAAAAATGTTGAAGAGCACTGGGCCCAGGACTGAGCCTTGCGGCACCCCACTCGTTGCCTCTCCCCAGTTTGAGAAGGTTCCATTGATAAGTACTCTTTGAGTCCGATTCTGTAGCCAACTGTGAATCCACCTAATAGTTGTTCCATCTGGCCCACTTTTAGCTAGTTTGTTAATCAGAATGTCATGGGGTACTTTGTCGAAAGCTTTGCTGAAGTCAAGATATATGACGTCCACAGCATTCCCACAGTCCACAAGGGAGGTTATCCTATCAAAAAATGAGATCAAATTAGTCTGACAGGATTTGTTCCTGACAAATCCATGTTGGCTTCTAGTAATCACTGCATTGATTTCAAGGTGTTTACAGATTGACTTCTTTATAATCTGCTCCAGAATTTTCCCAGGGATGGATGTCAGACTGACTGGTCTGTAGTTCCCAGGTTCCTCCTTTTTGCCCTTTTTGAAGATAGGGACAACGTTAGCCCTCCTCCAGTCATCCGGCACCTCACCCGTCTTTCATGATTTTGCAAAGATAATAGACAAAGGTTCTGAGAGTTCTTCTGCTAGCTCCTTCATTACTCTAGGATGCAGTTCATCGGGCCCTGGAGTTTTAAACTCATTCAAGGAATTTAGGTGTTCTTTGACCATTTGTTTATCAATCTCAAACTGCAATCCTGCCCCCTCAACTTCTGTTTCAATTTTTCCAGGGGGGTCATAGACCCGCTTTTGGGAGAAGACCGAGGCAAAGTAGGAATTGAGCACTTCAGCCTTTTCTTTGTCGTCTGTTATCAATTTGTCATCCTCATTAAGCAGTTGAACCACCATTTCTTTCCTCTGTCTTTTACTACTCACGTATCTGAAGAAAGCCTTTTTATTGCTTTTAGCATCCCTCGCTAATCTCAGCTCATTCACAGCTTTAGCCTTCCTGACGCCATTTCGGCACTTCTGCGCCACTTGTCTGTACTCTTCTTTTGTAGCCTGGCCTTCCTTCCCAGCTCAGGACTCTGTGTGTGTGTGTGTGTGTGTGTGTGTGTGTGTGTGTGTGTTTGCTTGCCACTGAGCCGTAAGGCCAGCCCATTTCCTGTCTTGCCCTGCAGTGGGAGGGACCTCCTCAAATGCTCCGCCCCAGGAGAGGGATGGAATCCAATGGATCCTTCAGTCCTCTTGGGGATTTTCCACTGGAGAGAGCCGTGGACTTGACATGGGATGGCGAGATGCGGTGGGACCTCGACTAGATCACACCTGAGTGCCCTCTCCGGGGTTGTGGAGTCTGTCCTGCCCCTTGGCATACCAGGGAGCTTCAGACAATGAAAGGAGCCAGGCGAGGGTGCAAATGGCAAAAGACATGGGCTGAGGATGACCAAACAGGCGTGAAAGCCCATCCTTGCACGTGGCAGGGCAGGCGGCAAAGGGAGCTGAGTTGGCTGCCTCCATGACGTCCTCAGGTAGCCGCCCAGCGGAGCTGTTCGTAGAGGTTCAGAGGGTGATTAACGCACCCTCCTTCAAATGGCCCCTTCGCCTTCTTGAGAGCCCATTGTGATCTTTCTGCAGAGCACTTTGGGGATAGAAACCACTTGTCTTAACAGCAAGCCTGCTGCTGCTGCTGCTGTTGTATCATATCCTGTTGGCGTTTCTGATGCTTCCACCCGGCCATTCTTGTGCGATCAGTCTCAGTTGATGCAGCCTCGTGAAGTGGACTAGGTGCTTGCAGCCAGTGCAGAGGGGACAGGGTGGGGTGGGCCCAGAGGGTGATCGGCCCATCTTCACGTGAGGGAGTGGTGACTGCTGCGCTTAAGGAAGCTGCTGGGCAACCGCTCCTTTGGTTTGGGATAACTCTCTCCCCGTCCCCCTTTCGGCTAAGGCTTCCGAGAGGGGGGTGGGGACGGCAGGCCAGTTTCAGGTGCTCTGGGAGGGTACCAATGATCTCAATCCATTTCTGTTGGGTTTCAGGCCTGGTTTTGGGGCCGAATCAGCCTTGGTCACCCAAACAGATGCCCTTGACTGAGAAAGAGGAAGAATGTCCTGGCGTTTTCATTCTTCGATCTCCAATAGGCCTTTGATGGCATCAGCCATGGCACCTTCCTGGGCTGGCTTTGCAAGTCGGGCGTGGGAAGCAGGGCACTGCAGCGGTTCCACTCTTGCCCCCGTGGCCCATCGGGTGACTTTCCCTGGACCTGTTGGCTCTTCAGTCCTTGGGTCCCTCAGGCAGGCAGTCATGTCCCCATTGTTATTTAGCATCCATAGGAAGCCTTTGGGAGAGGCGGTTAAGTGCTTTGGACCAAAGTGTCACCAGTATTGCCATGTGACATCTGCATCAGGTGTGGCCATGTAACTGGTGCTTGGGCACAGGAATGGGCTGCTGGCCAGTGGACTGCCCTTGAACCTTTGTAAGACAGAGACAGTCCTGCACTCCCCGTGAAGGAGCAGGGGCTGCACAGGCTGGGAGTCCTCCGAGGTCCATTGCTGTCACTACAGGTCCAAGTACTTTGGCGGTTTGCAATGCCTGTTTCCAGCTTCCTCTTGGTACACCAGCTGTGCCCACTCCTGGATGGGGAGAGGGTTAGGAGGTGCAGGTGTTGTTAACCTCAAGGCGGGGTGACTTCCGTTTGCTCTATGAGGAGGGGCTGCTGCGCTTGAGGCTGAGCCGGAAGCTGCAGCCAGTGTGGAATGTGGCTGCCCAGCTGTTGCCAGGCGTCGCTCCGCATCTACGTGTCACAGCTTTGCTGAAGGCTCTGTGCAGCTCACCCACGTGCTGCTACTGGGCCGGTTTAAGGGTTCAGTGCTGGTCTACACCCCCGAGCCTGGGAGCAGCATACTTGAAGACGCGCCCTTCTCCCTTGGGCAGGGTGCCCAGTGGCTGAGGCCTTCCTGCAGAGGTGGGCCTGGTGCCACCCCCACCGCCTGTGCTGGAGAAGTACTTGGAAACCCCAGGGCCTGGAGGGCCTGGAGTGTCAGGATCAGGCATGCATCTACATGGCTTTGTTTGGGGCCTTTGCTGAATACTTTTTAGCAAGCACTTCCTGACTGAGGGGTAAAATTCCAGCCACTGTTTTATTGATGTATTTGTTTTTATCGTAACCTTTTTTTGTATTTATTTGTATTAATGTGTTGTAATCTGAAATCTTTTGAGGTGGAGTAGTTTATAAATCCTATAATATAAATGAATAAATGTTCTTGTACAGCTATGTAAAACCACAGTATACATTAAAGTATAATGTTTTTCCCCCAAGGAAGGCGAAAAACATGCCTATTCTCACCCCGTCTGGATGTCATGAAAAACTTCCTTCGTGGCCACCAGCAGCTGCCTAGATTAGATCTTACTCTAGGGGTGACCAACGCTTTTGTGTTGCCTGGGGGTTGGGAGGCTGCTGGGGTGTGCATGGTCCGTGTGCTCTCATGCAAGATCAGAGATAAGGAAAGGGTTTCCTTTCTAGCACTGCTAAGGGAAACCCTGGGCCTTCCCTAGGCAGCGCTTAGCTCTCATGGTCGGAATGTGGGGCGGGGCCCTTGCGGATCCCCAGGCTGCACTGCGCGTGGCTGTGGGGTGCAGGCCGCTCACCGTGGCCTTGCTGCAGGAGAGGGCAGGGACGTGGCTTGCTGGCTGAAGAATGGGGCACCTTAAAGACAAACAAAGGTATGGTGGCATAAGGCACTTCTGTGGACTCCAGATGACATGTCATCCTGTGCAGGCAGGCAGGCAGGCATGTATACGTATAATTGCAGAGGTAAAAAGACATAAACGGTGAGGTCAGCAGTCACGAAATGCAAAAAGCACAGCCTGTGCCCATTCAAATGAAGTTCAAAGCTATGCCACAGCAGTGCCATGGCTGTTCAGAACAGCCGTTCTTGGTGATTACTCCTTCGTCTTAGCCTTGGAGGGAGCAGTCAGCCGGTCGTCGTCCTCCTTTGTCATCACTGGCTCTGGCTCTGGCTCTGGAGCAGCCCCTGTTCCCTGCCCAAGAAGCCTCCGAGGGATGACTTCACCCTGGCTTGCTCCCCTTGTTCCTGGGACTGGGTTTCATTTCCATTCCTGCTGATGATTACATTCCCTGTTCAACCCTTCCCGCCGCCGCCTCCTCCTCCTCCTCCTCCTCCTCCTCCTCCTCCTTTCTTTTCTCTTCATGCCCCTTTTCATCTCCCTCTCTCAGAGAATCCATTTAAATGCAATTCCATTCTTCAACCCTCTCCTTCATGCATGTCTAATGAATGTCAGGGAAATGCTATTACAATGCAGCCGAGTAGGATCCAATCTTGCAGAGTGTCTACAAGTCATCTGGAGAAAACCCTGGGAGCGCTCCCAGTTTTATTACGGCGTAATTAGAAATAAAATCTCATTGCAAGAGTTGAATGAGAGATGGGTGTTAATCCTTTAACGGGGAAAGATAGAGCTGTACTTAGAGAAGAGATTAAGGGCAGGAGGGAAGAGAGGACACACACACACACACACACACACACACACACACACACACACACACACACACTCTTGGCGTTTGTGAGTTCAGGCTGCCTGTTCCTTGGCTTACAAAAGGGGAAACCCCGGGCAATGGGGTGGGGCGGGAATGACTTTGTGAATGGGGATCTCTTTTCCTTCCCTGGTTGGCTCTAAGGCTCTGTGTGTGTGTGTGTGTGTGTGTGTGTGTGTGTGTGTGTGTGTGTGTGTGGTGGTGGGTCATTTCTTTGCTGTTGCATTTTTTGCGGATTCCTGGGGAGCAAAGGGAGGCTGAGCATAGGGCCACACTGAGGCCTGTTACTGGCTCCTGGCTGGAGCTCAGTCCAGAGTGGAAGTCCAGGAGCGACAGCTGGAGATGCCCGGCGGGAGTTCTGTGCCGCTGGCCTGGAGAAGCCGCCCCGTCCCGCCGGCCTCAGAGCCCTGTCTGTGGGAAAGCAGGCGCTCTGTGTCCTGGCTGGAGCGCCCTTGTGGCTGGCTGCTCCCCCTTGCCATACAGCCAGGAGGCCCTCTGAGCAATTGCCACTTTCGCCCTCCGAGCCGGGAGATGCAGCCCCATGTTGATCCCCTCGCTGGTAAAAGGCGGACGTGTCAGGGAAGCTGCCCTCGGAGGGTCAAGGGGAACGGCCCCATTAGCCTGGTATTAACATTTAAAGCCCTAAACGGCTTGGGGCCAGGTTATCTGAAGGAACGCCTCCTCCCATATGTACCTGCCCGGACCCTAAGGTCATCTTCAGGGGTCCTTCTCCGTGAGCCCCTGCTAAAGGAAGTGAGGCAGGTGGCTACCAGGAGGAGGGCCTTCTCTGCTGTGGCACCCCGGCTGTGGAATGAGCTCCCTAAGGAGGTTCGCTTGGCACCTACATTATATGCTTTTAGACGCCAGGTGAAGACCTTTTTATTCTCCCAACATTTTAACAATCTATAAATTTTAAATAACATGGTTTAAATTTGTAATTTTGCATTGCTGCTGTTTTTATCTGGTTGAGCTTTTATATTGTATTTTATATTATGGTTTTATACTGTTGTATACTGTTGTTTTATACTTTGAATGGTTTTAATTTTTTGTGAACCGCCCAGAGAGCTCCGGCTATTGGGCAGTATAGAAATGTAATAAATAAATAAATAAATAAATAAATAAATAAATAATAGCCTTTGGAGCTGCAGAGCTCTCCTCCTGCAGCCGCTGCAATGCTGATCTCTGTTGGGGGAGCAGGCAAGCGGGCCACCCTTCTCGACAGCTCCGGGCAGGTGGGCGATGCCAGCATGTGGCCTCCTGCCATTGCGGCCAGGAGGTGCTCGATGGTGTGGCTGGCTGTGGTCCACGATGTGTCTCCTTGAGAGTTTGTGAACCCTGCCTCATTCTGCTCCTCTGCACCCTTCCGTGGCTCTGCTCCTTGCCGCTCCCTGCTGGGCCAGCAGTCAAGACCCATGAGAGAGTCACATGGGGGAAGCTGGAAGCCCAGCAACGGAGAGCACGTTTCGTTGCGTGAGGAATGCCAGCCCTGCCTTGCGCTAAAGCACACCTTGGGCCCATGGCAAGAGTGGCAGTCAGAGCAGTGCGAGAGTGGCAGCGGGACTGAACGGATGGGGTTTGCCTGGCTGAGTGCAAAGGACAGGCCCACGGGACCAGGAAACGATGTGCCTAGAGAGCGGGTTCCATTGCCAGGGTGGCACCACAGAAGAGCCACACCTCCCTCCACAGCTACCTGCCTAACGTCCAAAGATCTCAGTTGACAGGAAGGTTCGTGAGGCACATCGCCCAGGGCTACCTCTCGACAGATCCCGAAGCCCAGAGAGCCCGGCAGATCTCACAGGGCACAGGCTAGGCCAGGGGAAGAGATCTCCACCCCATTGTAGAGTTGTGGGAGCCGAGGGACACAGCAGAGGGTCTGGGGCCGCTGGCAGCCCTGTGGACCAGCCCTCTGTCGGATCTCTCCCGCTTGATGTGCTTCTGTGGCCCGGAGGAGGTGGCCCAGAGCCAGCCAGGCAGCCGAGTGCGTCTCCCAAACGGGATGCTCCGTTCACAGCCCGTGGGGCCACCTGCCTGCCTGCCAGGAGCCGTGGAACTCAGTTGGGCTGAGGGCATTTGCTTTGCGAACACTGACTCGCAGGAGGACCTGGAGGGGCCACGCGGCTGTGGAGTCCGACCTGGAGTGGGATCAGCAGGCCACCCTTGTTTCCTTCAGATTCGTGGCTGATCGATTTGCGGTGTTTCTCGTTTCCCCCACCCCACATCCCCTTACGTGCCCATTTTGGGTAGATGCAGTTTTGGCTGTGACTTTCTGGAAGGAGGACTTCACTGGGAAAATCACACACACCCTCTGCAGCCCCCAGCCGGGGGCTGGCAAAGTTCTCCCTTGAGCAGCAGCGGTGGCTTGCAAAGGCCTTTGAGACTTGATGCTTCTGAGAAGCACCATCAATTAAATGTGCACACAAATTGGGAAGGGGGAGGAGCAGCAATTTGCAAAGCAGCGGTTGCCTGTTGCCATAGCAACTGCAGCCCCTTTCCCTGCCCTTTCCTTAAAATCCCAGTTCAGCCAGGCCCCTGGGTACTTGATGGTGGGCGTCTCCCCCCTGCCCTGGGCACGATTTGTACTAGCTCACCCCTCTCCACACAGCTGCCCCTGGGGTGGCTGCTTCTCTGGCCTGCAGGGGACCACGAGAGAGCCTGGAGATTGCCCTTGCTAGCCACAGAGCCTTCTGGGTGGCCCCTGCCAACCCACCCATGGGCCTGGCCTTCTCCAAGCTCCCTGGGGCTTATTTGTTTCCACAGGCTTCTAAGTCATTTGAGCTAACGATCCACATCCTTTTCATTGTGAGGCGGTTGTTGCGGGGAGGCGCTGTGCTAGGTTGCAGCCAGACGCCAGCCCACATTTGGGGTGCTGCTTCTTCTTGGGTGGCTCTGTAGGTCTGTGGCGGCTTCCCTGAAGGCTCCGCTGTTGGCCTCCTTAGATGGGAGGACGGGAGGGGCCGTGGCCCTCATGCTGCTCTGTCGCCCCCTTGGAGGGCATTGACGAAGTAGCCCCCACCCCACCCCACCCCACCCCGTGGCAATCCCATCTGGCAAAATGTTAGTGCTCTGGAGCATCACTGCTGCATCACCTCTTCATCTGACCAAGGAGGCTCATGCCACTAGAACTGGGTTAGTCTCGAGGTGCCCCAAGACTCTCCAGGAAGGGTCTGCCAGGCCTTTGAGCGCCGTGTGGCCTGTCACGGGGAAGACCTTCGGCTGGCTTGTAGGGAGCATTTGGGGGCCTCCTTGAGGCTGAGCTGCCGGCCAAATGCATGCCCCCTCTCCCAGCCGCCTCTCTGCCTTTGCCATGGGGGCCTGGGCCTGCTCAGCCGCCCCTGCCCTTGGACAGCGGGGCTGACTCAGCCGTGCCCTCCGTCTTCCTTCAAGTGGTTCCTCAGGGCATGGGTGAGGCGGCTGACGTGGCTTCCTTCTCTTGTCCCTTCCAGAAAATAGGTTTTTCATTACTTTCTACGGTGGGTTGTACATATCAGACGTCCAGAAGGAAGATGCCTTGTCCACCTATCGCTGCATCACCAAGCACAAATACAGTGGCGAGACGCGGCAGAGCAACGGAGCCCGGCTGTCCGTCTCGGGTACGTGCTGCTGCTGCCATGGTGCTTCCCCGGAGGGGCCCAAGCGGGAGCCCAGCTGTGCCGCCTTCTTCCAAGGAGAGGACTGCACATGGCCTTCAGGGGTGGGAGGGGGCCTTGTCCTGGGCTCAGGCCCTCCCCCCTGCTGCTCCCCCCTCCGCCTCCTTCTCGAGTTCTGGACGGACCGGACCAAGGCGGGTGTGCCTGAGCTGTGCCTCCTGTTGCCACAGCTGTCCCACACCTAGTATTTGTCTTGGGAGGCACCTTGGTGAGGATCTTGACTCAAAAGATCCCACTTGGAGTGTCGTTGGGTGTGAACTCGTAAATGGATGCAAATCCATGGAAGAGCGCTGAAGAGGCTGGAGGGAAAGGGGATTAAGGGGAGGGAAGCCTAAATCCTTAAAAGGATTTGAGAATTACCAGCTTGCTTCACGTATTCCATTCAAGAGTTTGGGCTTGCTGATCCCTGGGCTTGCCTGAGCAGCCTGAACTCAGTCCCTTTTCCTGTTCTCAGACCCTGCAGAATCCATCCCCACCATCCTAGATGGCTTCCAGTCGCGGGAAGCAAAGGCAGGCCAGCTCGTGGAGTTGCCGTGCATCGCCTCCGGCTACCCGAATCCGGCCATCCGTTGGGTCAAGGATAGCCGGCCGCTGCCTGCGGACAGTCGGTGGACCAAACGCATCACAGGGCTGACCATCAGCGACCTGCGCGTGGAGGACAGCGGGACCTACATCTGCGAGGTCACCAACACCTTTGGCTCTGCTGAGGTTACAGGGACCCTCGCCGTCATAGGTAGGCGGGAGTGAGCCAGGCTGGGGGGGCTCTGTCTCGTGCCCAGCCAGTAGCTGGCAGCCCTGGCCCCGGAGGGAGGGAGGGAGGGGAGGTGGCCCGGAGCGGCACAGGATCCCGGCACAGGGAGGGCCCAGCAGACTGTCCCGGCTTCTGGCTCAGGGGCCGCTGGGGAGGGGGATGGGAGTTGCCTCTGCCAGATCTGCGCTGCCACCTCCAGATCACCAGCTCTAATCGTGGTGTGCGAGAGGACGGCTGCCCTCCCGGCCGGGCTGCTTTGCTGGCCGTTCCCCTCCCTCTGCATTCTGCCGGGGGAGGGTGGGGTGGGGGTGCTCCAGCCAAGCTAGCTAGTAGCCAGAGACGGGGCTTCCTTCCGCTTGCAGGCTTTTGTCCTGTCAGAACCCTCTTGGAGAAACCACACGCACGTCCTTGCAAGGCTCCTGCGCCTCTGGCCCTCTGAAAGGCCGTGCTTTTGTGCGGCTGCTCTCTGGAGATGGCCAGCCCCTCTCTGAAGCCCCTCTCCCTCTACCCCACCCCACCCCCCGGTGCCTGAGGGGCCAAAGGGCCGGGCGGGTGAGGCAGCGGTGTGTGTCCCCAGCCGATCCATCGCACCTTGTATGTCAGCCCCAGTGTGACGGCTCCGTCCTTCTGCATGCTGACAACTCCCTTGTAGCCTGAGAGGGAAAGTGATACACAGAGAAGGTGCTGCCGGCGCCCCGTGCTCTTGGCAGGCAGGTGCGAGAAGCAGAGTGTGCACCTGGGTTATTGTGCAGTGACATTTCCCTGCAGACGGGCGCAGTGGGTGTGCGCTGAGCCTCTGCTTCTCAGGCGTGCCCTCGGCTTGCCACCTCCTTGGCTGTAGGAGGCCCCCCCCCCGAGGGCCTCGGATGCTGGGGAGGCCCAGCCAAGGCCGCTGCACACGCCAGGTACAGGCTGTGGGAAGGGAGAGAAGTAGAAGATGAGGGCGCGCGATTTGATGCATTGGGGTGTGTGTGTGTGCACGTGTGTGATCCTTGTGGATTCTCCCCCTCCCCCAGCCCAGCCCTTGGTGCTGCGCCCAGTGGTTTCTAGCTCCAAGCCAGAGGCAGGAGGGGCGGCCTCTCGGGAGTGCCAGCTCTGGGGTCCTGCTGGGCCTTGGTGTCTCCGTGGGGTGAGGTCCTTTGTGTTCTGGGGCCTGCTGGAGGCCAGAGGGGTCTGCCCACACTCCCCAGATGGTGCCGGCCGGTGTGCGTGTGTGTCTGACTCCAGCCCATTCCCTCCCCCCTCCAGACCCTCTGCACGTCAGCCTCACGCCAAAGAAGCTGAAGACAGGCATTGGCAGCACGGTCATCCTCTCCTGCGCCCTTTCGGGCTCACCAGAATACACCATCCGCTGGTACCGCAACACAGAGCTGGTGGCGCCGGATGACTTCATCTCCATCCGGGGCATCAACAACGAGACGCTGCTCATCACGGCCGCCCAGAAGAGCCACTCTGGGGCCTATCAGTGCTTTGCCACCCGGAAGGCGCAGACGGCGCAAGACTTTGCGGTCATTGTGCTGGAGGGTGAGCCGATCTCCCTGACCCGGGTGGGGGAGCTTGAGGATCCTCGGCCCACTGGGGCGGGGCGGGGCGGTGTGTGTGTGTTCCTCCTGAAAGGCCCGCCCGCCCGCCAGGAGCCTCCCTCGCGCCCACCTCCCCCTGCCTCTTTCTAGTCAGGTGGACGAAAGAGAGACACGCTCTGGTGCCGTGTATAGATAAACGATGAACTTTTTATTTTTGTAATGATGTGAAAATGCTCTGATGTTTCGGATTCAGAGGAGTCCTTCCTCTGGAGCTAAAACAAATAGATTACAAAACCATTATTTAATATAAAAGGTTAAGAACAAGAACAATACCCATACAAATATAATTGAAATTTGGATATCTGTGATATTGTAATTTTTTGTTCTAGTAGCTACAATATTATGCATATCTATCGATCTTGGCTCCTACTGAGCAGATTCTTAACTAAAAAAACTTGATAAAAACTAGTTATCTACTGTCATTTATCTAAAAACTACATGTAGTATGTTTAAGAAACAAGTAATACACAACAAATTGAAAATCATAAACTACTGTTTTTCAAACATGTAATACATTCTGGTCCTTCTTTTAAACTGCTTCATTAGCTGTTAAGACCATAACAGGAAGTAAACTGTGGAAATTTAAATAGTTATACAAGAAGGCAGCATTTTCACATCATTACAAAAACAAAAAGTTCATTGTTTATCTATACACGGCACCAGAGCTCGTCTCTCTTTCGTCCACCTTCCTACAGGTGCCAATTCCCTTCACCTACCAGTCTCTCTAGTCAGGCCTTTGGCCCATCTCGCTGAGTCCTGCCCGCATGGTTACCGGGGCGCTCTAGGGCCAGGCCTCTGCCGCTGGGTCACAGCCCTTCCCCTCCAAGGCGTTCTCCTGGCCTGGCTGAGGAGATGGCTCGTCCAAATACCTCGGGTGGGGGACTCTAGCCTTGGTTTGAGCAGCCTGCCTCAGCAGTTTCTGGGGCGAGCACGAGGCGGGGAAAGGCAGAAGGGCAAGAGCAGGCAGGCTGGGCGCCTCTCCTGGCACTGGTGGGGCTTCCTGCTGTGAGTCCTGCTGCAGCCTGGGGCTCCAGGGAGCGCCAGACACCGTTGGGCACTGGAGAAGCCTTCGCTGGTAGCAGCGACGGGACCAGTGCGCCTGGGAAGTGCGCAGATTGGATTTATACCCCTTTCGCCCCCCAAAATGGCGCTCAAGGCGACTAACAGTGACGAAACCCTTTGCGTGAAGAATCCGCCCAGCCCCGGGGCCTGTTGGAGTTCAGCTCTTGTTCGCAGGCAGCTGGACGTGGCAGCTTGGTGCGGAAGGCAGCTGCTTCTAAAGGCCACGTTTGGCCTGTGGCCTGTGCAGCTTTCTGTGGCTGCGCTCAGGCATACACACGAAACATAACCAGGGCCCCCATGGGACGCCCATGGCCAGGGCAGGAGCGAAACAGCTCCCGCCGGCCCACCCTCTCGTGTGCAGAGCCTCCCCCCCCCCTCCATGAATTTGTCCAACGAGTGATCGACACCGTATTTATTTTATATCCCGAGATTCTGCTGAAATGATCTACTGCAGTAGTTTTTAAGGACTTGGGGCATTTTTAAGTTAGGAAGACGGGCTATTGGGGGAGCGGTTGACACAGCAGGAGGGTTTGAACCGATGCCTGGTTTTATTTATTTATTACATTTTTATACCGCCCAGTAGCCGAAGCTCTCTGGGCGGTTCACAAAAATTAAAACTGTTCGGAACACAATAAAACAGATCCAACAATCTAAAAACCCAAACACAAAATACAATATAAAAAGCACAACCAGGATAAAACCACACAGCAGAAATTGATATAGGATTAAAATACAGAATTAAAACAGCAAAGTTTAAATTTAGGTGTTAAAATACTGAGAAAATAAAAAGGTCTTCAGCTGGCGACGAAAAGAATACAGTGCAGACGCCACGCGGACCTCTCTGAGGAGCTCGTTCTACAGCCGGGGTGCTACAACGGAGGATGGCCAGCTGGGGTGCCACCGTAACTCTAGACCCCAACGGTCCTGATCCCATGAAGCTGAAGAGTGTGTGGGGGGGGTTCAGGACAGATGAAAGGAAGGACTTCTCAGAGAATGAATTTATGGAATGGGCTGTCCCAAGATGGAGTGGTGGCTTTAAAGTCAGGGGGGGTAGGAGGTGACTACTGGCCCTGATCCTTCTATGCGGCCACTGAGTCCCAGGGAGGGAGGGAGGCCGCTGGCCTGTGTGGCAGCTTCCGAGAAGCCCTTGAGGAGCCGCTGCGGGAGACAGCCGCGGATGGCTCTGACTGGCCCCTTGTGTCTGGTCCAGCAGGGCTTCCTGTTCCCCGCCTTTTGTTGTGAATTTAACAAAACAGAACAGAAAATAAATCCAAGAAAAGAAAGAATAAACATTACATACATAGGAATGATATAATTACCCCCTCAGGTACACCATTCTTAACCAAACACCCATGTATTTATCCACTCACAAGTGGCACCTGTATAACACTCATTCAAATGTCGAGAGCGTTGTTAAGTCCTCAGTCCACTGCATGATGGGAGGTGGACATTTATCCTTCCAACATCATAATAAGAGCCTTTCAGCTGTCATAAGGGCTCAGAAAATCCCTTTGCGCTGGCCGTGTGTTGACTTCCAAGAAACCGGCAGGTAGCTTAGGAGGACCTGAACATCGTTCCATATTAAAGACTGTTCCAGTACAAAGTTTTTCCTTATTATGACCTCCTCCCTAAAGGGGGCAATTACCGGGCATTGCAAAAACATACTTTGCCTGGTCCAGCCGGATTGCCGCCTGTATGTTCTTGCTGGGTGGAAAAGGGCATTTGGCGAGCAGGCTCTGCGTGTTTCCACAGCTGGTGATGGGCTGGACGTGGGTCCAGTCATCCAAAGACTCTTGTCCCTCCATGCTCTGGCAGGCTCAAGGTGGCGGGGGTGTGTGTGTGAGAAGGCCACGTTTGTTCCTGGGGGAGGACATGGGAGGTGTCCTGGCGCAACATTGGCCCCCTGCGTGGCCACTGCCTGAGCACCGTCATCATCATGGTGGGGGTGGGGGTGGGGAGGGCAGCGCCCCCTCCCTTCCACTGGCTCACCCTTCTTGTGGGCCTCTCCTAGATGGGACCCCCCGGATTATCTCCTCCTTCAGTGAGAAGGTGGTGAACCCCGGTGAGCAGTTCTCCCTGATGTGCGCTGCCAAAGGGGCCCCTCCGCCCACCGTCACCTGGGCCCTGGACGACGAGCCCATCCAGAGAGACAGCAGCCACCGGACCAACCAGTACACCATGTCGGACGGCACCACCGTGAGCCACATGAACGTGACGAGCCCGCAGATCAAGGACGGAGGGGTCTATCGCTGTGCCGCGCGGAACTCGGTGGGCAGCGCCGAATACCAAGCGCGAATAAACGTAAGAGGTGCCTGTCTACTTTTAAATATTGGCATCGGCTCTTCTTGCCCGGGGGTTTGGCTCTGGTTTGGTCGAGTGGCCCCCCACCCGCTTTTCCCTTCTGTGCATGTGGACCAGCAGCAGCTGATGGAGCCAAATGGGATCAGTCCCAGACTCGGATCGCCCCTTTGGCTCGGGCGCATGCGAGAAGCGCTGAGCAGCGTGGGAAGGGCGGCAGGCCAAGGGCAGCGGGGGACCTGCTTTCCAGCGAGCCTGTGGGCCACGAGTGGGGGATGAGGGCCATGGAGAATTCCCGGAACGAGACAACGTTCCTTCTCTGTTAGCTTTAAAAATAAGCGTCTGTCCTCAAACAGAGGGGTGTTTACAAATATAACTACTGGGAAAAGGTCTTTCACGTTGAGCTGAGGATACCAGAGGCCAAGTGTGGTTTCAGTCGAAGGAATGTGAGTTCTGTTGTCACCAGAGAGGCCAGAGGCCACTGTTGCAAGACAGAACTCGTGCCCCACAAGAGAGGTCAGAGCAGCCTGCAAGGTGGCTGATTCTGGAGGAGTGGGGTGGGGTGGGGTGGGGTGACGCAGGGTTTGGTCCTCCCCTCCACCTGCCACCTCGATCCCTGCAGTGCACCTCTGTCACAGCCTAATGTTTTACTGGACACGGCGATGACTCCTTCCAGGGAAATAAGCAGGGCCACGGCCCATCCCTCTTCCGGGTCTCCCAGCCCCAGCCAGCTCAACCAGCAATCACAGGCTGCTGTGCTTCAGAAGGGGAAACACCAAGGGGCAGCTGTTGCAGCTGGCCGGGCAGCTGCTCCGCTCGGACAGTTAAAAAGGGCTCCGCGCACGTGCTCGGTGCTCAGCCTCGGAAGGTCCAAACCAAACACCAGCACAAAACGGGAGTGCACAGGGCGGCGGCGGCGGCGGGGGGGGGGGGGCTCCTGCTCTGTCCCCTTCATGGCTGGGTAGTGGGGGCAAAAGGGGCCCTTCCCTAACAGCGAAGACCAGAGCGTGCATGTGCGCATCCCCCCCCGAAGAGGGTGTCCTGCAGGGTGTGTGAGCCCCCCTGGAGAAGAGGATCCTGGGAAAGTCTGGGTGCAGTACCGCCCCCCCCCTCCGTGTTCCCTTCTCCCCAAGGATGAGCAGCTGGAGCTCCGAGGCGCCGCTCCATTTTCCCTGTGCGCAGAGAGCCCCTTGCTCTTTGGAAGTGACCTAGCCTGCCCCCCCTGCTCCTTCCCCTCTTTAGGCCCCCCCAGCATCCGTGCCATGAGAAACATCACAGCCGTGGCGGGGCGGGACACCTTCATCAACTGCAGGGTGATTGGCTACCCCTATTACTCCATCAAGTGGTACAAGGATGCCCTTCTGCTGCCGGACAACCACCGGCAAGTGGTCTTTGAGAACGGCACCCTCAAGCTGACGGACGTCCAGAAGGGGATGGACGAAGGGGAGTACCTGTGCAGCGTCCTCATCCAGCCACAGCTCTCCATCAGCCAGAGCGTCCACGTCACGGTCAAAGGTGAGCCCTGGCCAGAGTCAGGAGCCCCGGCAGGCCCGGCCCGGCTCTTGGCCCTTGGCCGGCGCCCAGCTACCACCCCCTGCTTGGGCTTCTCTTCTGGTGGGCAGCAGTCATGGCCAGGAGTGGGGCCTCCAGCTGGCTGGCTGGCGTGGTGGGGAGCCCTTCCTGGGCCTTGGCTTCTGGGCCGTGGACGTGGCTCTGAGCACCGAGGGCGGGCTGCGGGCTTGCTGGGGCTTTGCAGCCCTCCTGGTGGGCTGTGTAAGGGCCAGGGTGGGTCGCGAGAGACCTGGGGCTCATCCCCCTCCATCTGTCCATCCACCCCAAGTGCCCGGGGCGGGGCGGGGCCCTGGCCGACAGGAGGCACGGGCTGGCTCCAAGAGGCTCCTCCCTGTGGCCATTTCCCGCCTTGAGGGATCGTTGTCCTGAGATGTGGCCTAGGAAAATGACCGCGGAATCCATCTGTTTGGCTCCTGTCTGTGGTGAAGCTGCAGCCCCAGCAGCGAGGATCCATTTCCCGTGACAAGCGGCGGAGCGGAAGGCGCGGTGTAAACATGCTGCATTAAAACATCTGACCTTTGCTCAGAGCACCTTTGTTGGTGGTTTTCCGCCGGTGTCGCTCTTTAAAAAATCATCCTCCTTGTCTTCCAAGCGCTCCGAACATCGTAAAAGCTTCCCCAGCCCATCAATTATTCAGCCCCATTCAGGGAGCCATCAGCCCTAATGAATTGCAGCGGAGGCTGGCCTTGTCTTTCCATCCCAGTGGCTGGCTGAGATTGAGCGCCGGGCCGGGCCCCCTCCTGCCTTCCGGACGCGCGTTTCGTGGGCCAAAGGGTGGCTTGTGGCTTCTGCCTCCCCTTCCCACGTGGCTGGTCCTGGAGAGGGGCTGCCTGGCGGGCTTGGCCTGGCCTTGGAAGCCCTCTGCCAGGACCTCGCTCAGCCTGGGCTCAGGGAAGGGAAGAGTCCTGGAGCTTTGGCCAGTTCCTTTGGCCTCGAGGCCAGCCGAAGGCTTTGCAGGTGCTTGTGCACAGGGACCCCAGCCCAAGCCCCCCCTCCCCAGTTTTATTTCTCGAGTTTCTTTCCCACGTTTCCTGCCAGCTGACTCCCGAGTAGCGGCCGCCCTTCACTTCTGCACCCCTTCATTGTGGCGAGTTTTGCTTGCTTGGGTGTCTTCTCCTGATGGCAGAAGAACGATGAGACGCAAGCCTTCCCCGTGCGCAGGCTCATGTTCTCGGGCGTCCCATCGCAGAGGCCTGTGAGTGCAGCTCTCCTCAGCACCGGGGCACAGAGGAGGCCCTCAGGTGACGGAGCGCTGCACGTCCTGCTGCGCGCTTGTGGCCCTGCGGCGCAGTGAAGGGACACCTGAGCAGGGTTGCTGTGGCAGGGGAAGAGTGTCTCTCTGGAGCCCAAGAGGCCCGTGGGCTCGGTGGCTTGGAGCAAGAGAGGCAGGCAGAAAAGCCTCCTGTCAGGCCCGGCAGGGCAGAGCGCCGCCTCAGCTGGGAGGCTTGAGTAGCAGAGGGCTCTGTCTGCCTAAGCCCGGGAGATCAAGCATGAGCTCACCAGCTTCAAGGCTCGAAGTATGGAATCTGCCATCCTTAGTTCAGCAGCGGTATTGTGGTCCATGCGGGTTCCAGCCTCCAGCGCTTGGGGTCTCTTTGGATCCAGGACTCCCCCTGGGGGCGGGGGGGGCACCAGTTCTACTGTGGTTCTGAGGCTTGGGAGCTTTGCTGATGGGAAGGGCTGGATGGTCCGCAGGCGGGGTGGGTGGGCTGCTGCCCCTGGGATGCTCTCGGCTGTGGGGGCAGAATGGGCCTTGGCCTCCGCTCTGCGCAGGGGGCAGGGGGAGGTGTCTGCGTGCCTGGTCCCCTCCCTGGCAAACACATTTCAAGAACCCTTGGTGAAGGGAAAGGGGGTATTTCTGGTGGATGGGCGAGTGGGGGCAGCCAGTTCTGGTCGGTGGAGGTGGGGCTGGTTCGCCCCAGGAAGGAACCCAGGAGAGTGAAGTCTCTTCCCAGTGCGGACGGGGGCAGGCCGAGGGTGAGGGAGGCCCGTAGCCGATGGCTCGATGGCGTGGCCTTTCGATGTTAGTGGCCCAGCAGCAAGGATGTGCAGAGCGTTCCTGCTCAGCTACCCTGACACGGGGGCAGTAGAGCAGCAGATAGCGAGGGTCGAGGGTCAAGGCGGGAAGCGAGCCACGTGGCGAAGCTTTGAGCTGGGGGGGGGCTTTCCCAGCGTGCTTCCGCTCTCCCTCGCTGTCACTCAGCACAGCCCACTGCCCGGGGCTGTGCTGGGTCGCCGTCCCGCCCCTCGCAGCCCTTCGGGGCCCCGCTCACTGCGCCCCTCTCCTTGGCAGTCCCTCCTCTGATCCAGCCCTTCGAGTTCCCTCCGGCCTCCATTGGGCAGCTCCTCTACATCCCCTGCGTGGTCTCCTCGGGGGACATGCCCATCCGCATCACCTGGCGGAAGGACGGGCAGGTGATCATTTCTGGCTCGGGCGTCACCATCGAGAGCAAGGAGTTCATGAGCTCCCTGCAGATCTCCAGCGTCTCCCTCAAGCACAATGGCAACTACACCTGCATCGCTACCAACGCCGCCGCCACCGTCAGCCGGGAGCGACAGCTCATTGTGCGAGGTGAGTGCGCCCGCGGGGAGCTGCTCAGAGAGGCTGGGGGAGGCGCGTGCCTGCTGGGCGGCCGGCCCACCCTCCCGGTTGCCCTCACAGGGCAGTGGTCGCTGGAGGGGGAGCCTGGTCTCGGGGGCTGGATGGAGGCAAAGCATGGCCAAGGGAGGCCGGGAGGCCCAGCGAGAGGCCTAACCTGTGAGCAGGCAGGCAGGCAGGCAGGCGTAAGCCACAGCTGAGTCCAAGGGGACGGGCCAAAGGTCCAGTCCAAGCCAGGTGGCCCATGGCCAACGTAATGAGTAGGCTGCAGGAGATGACTGGTGCACGTGAAGCCCGCCTGGGGCTGCCTGCGGGGCTGGCCAGATGAAGGGTCTTGTGGTGGGTGGGCCGGGAGGCTGCCAGGGCTGCTGTTTCTGGTGCTGCTCATGGGCTCCCTTCTCTACAGTCCCTCCTCGCTTCGTGGTCCAGCCCAACAATCAGGATGGGATCTATGGCAAAGCAGGAGTCTTGAACTGCTCCGTGGAAGGCTACCCCCCGCCCAAGGTCGTGTGGAAGCATGCTAAAGGTATGAGGGGCCCTCCTGGCCCCCTTCCTCCCGCTCCTGCTCCTGCTCCCAAGGCTGCATTTCGCCTCGAAGTGCCCGTTGCCAGCGCTCCTGGCCACGTCCCCTTGCAAAGCCTCCTGACCAGGAACCAGGGGGCCTTTCCAGAGGCGGCTGGTGCTTCCGCTGGGCCTGTCTAGGAGCAGAGCCTTTGGGCAGGGTCTCCTTGGCCCTGCGGGGTTCCGGAGGGGGGCTGCGCCCACACAGACAGCTCCCTCCAGGGGGTCCGGCGCCCTCGCACCCTTCCCAGGGCTCTCTCCGTTGCCTCCTCCCAGGCAGTGGGAACCCACAGCAGTACCATCCCGTCCCCCTCACTGGCCGCATCCAGATCCTGCCCAACAGCTCGCTGCTCATTCGGCACGTTTTGGAAGAGGATATCGGCTATTACCTGTGCCAGGCCAGCAACGGAGTCGGCACCGACATCAGCAAGTCCATGTTCCTCACGGTGAAAAGTGAGTAGCCGTCGGCCGACTGGGCCTGTTGCCCGCAATTGTCCCCCCCCCCCACTCACACACTCACATACCTCCCGCCTGGACCTTGGCTCGGTCCCCTTGCTTCTGTCACCCCAGCCCTGGCCTGCTGCCGCCCCTGCCAGTGTGCTCGGACTGTCTGGAGCCCTAACCTCGTTGCCCGGCCCCCTGGCCGTGGGCATTGCATGTGTCTTGGCAGGCTGAAGGCCTCTGTGCCGTCTGGGGGCTGCCTCCGTTGGCGTTGGGGGGTCCTTCAATGCTTGCAGAGCCTGAGCTCTCCTCTGCCGGACCCCAGCAGTCGACGTGCAAGGAGCGGCGCGCTGGATTGATTCCTGTTCCCTTGGGGATCTGATTCCGTCGCACGATCAAAAAACACTTTGTCTTTAATAAAAGCAAGCAATCAATCTACATTGCGGTGCTGTAGAGAGAGGCGGCAGGGCGGCTAATTCCACACACACTGGCCTGGAAGTGCTAGTCAACCTTGCTCATGATTGGATCCTGCTTGGGCCACCCACGGCAGGATCGATGCTTTCCAGCTTCTGCCGGAGCTGCTGCAGTGACCATGAGGGGCCCCCAAAGCTAGTGCAGCCTCCTGGGTGAGCTCTTGCTCCAGGCTGATGGGCGGGAAGCGGCCAGGCGTGTGCGGGGGATGAGGCAGGATCTGCACCTCAGCCGTGGCAGCCTGGCTCCAGCTAGAGGGAGATCCAGCCGCCTGTCCGGACGACTCCTGTGGGTGTCACAGGAGGGCCCCCCCGGATAGCCTTTCTCCTCCAGCCACAAAATGGGCTGAGCTGGCCCTCTGTCCACACGCCCCGAGAATGGGAGGGAGAAGCCGAGGCCTGCTGTGTGGATGAAAAGTCGAGTCCAGGGCAGGGAGCTGCATTTTCAGGGTGTCGTCTCTTTGCGTCAGGCGAGGCATTGATGGCACCGGGAAAGCGAGAGAGCAGCACCCTTTGCCGCCTGAATAGGCAGAGGCGGGAGGGCCACCGTGGCATGCGGCTGGCCAGCTGTTCCCTCTCGGCACGTGCTGCTGCTGTGCTCGCTGTGCTTCCAGGGGGGCTGGGAGATTTCAGCAGGCAGAATGCAGTTGCCCAGCGGCTTGTAGGTGCCCAGGTGGCCTGGTCCTGGCACACTGGTCCTGTGTCAGCTACACTGGCCGCCGGTTTGCCTCCCTGCTCAATTCAGAGCATTGGGCTTAACCTGTCAGGTCTCTGTGCTTTAGGACCAGCGTATCTGAAGCCAACTTGGACCTGAAGATCCAGCCGTGAGGAGAGGCTCCAGGAAGGCCAGGGACAGGGCCGTCTTGGTGGCCGGAATGGAGATGCCGCCTGCCCTCCCCCCCAGCCTTTCTGTGGTTCTGCTACTGCTTTTCATTTGTTTCCCTTGCTTTCGTCTGCTGCTGGTGTTCAGATTTATTATGCAGCTTTGCAGCGTTGTTTCGATTCATCTTGCATGCCAGCTCAGGAGGGCTTTCCCTTCATAGTGGCTTATAAATAACGCAGAGAGTCCTCTCGTTCCCACCTTTGGGCCGATGATCTCCAGAGCCGCCCGAGGCAGACCCTTCGGGTTGGGCCTGCCCAGATGGCACCGGATGCAAATTGCCCTAGATGGAGCTCCGAGCGGCGCAGAACTCTACCCTTCGGGCCCCTCCTTCTCGGGCAACGGCCCGGCCACTCCTGGGCTTGCACCCGGGGCTTGCTCGTGCCCTCCTTGCTTTCAGCAGGTGCAGCGAGGCTGGCCGGGGTGCCTCAGAGGCACCCTTGCCACTCCACCAGTGTGGCTGATTGCTTCCATGCAATTTGAATGAATCTCAGGCTTCAGGTGAAACACAGCTAATCAGGGTAGACAAGAAGCTGAAATGGGTGCAATCAAATTAACATCACAGAGCTGGCACTTCAGAAGCCAGCCCTCCCTGCTTCCCTCCCCCACCCCCCTGGCCTCCGCTCCTTCCTTGGTTGCTGCTGCCACCGCCGCCCGGGCTCGGAATGGAAGAGCAGCCGGCATCGCGAGAGTTGCCGCTGCCGCCGCCGCCGCCGCCGTATCTCTGCCTCCCAAACGGGATCAGCCTCTTGTCTGTGCGGTGTGAACAAGGCACCAAAGGCAGATCTTGAAAGGGGAACAGCGCTTGGCTGGGCGGGGAAGGTGCCTGTGGGCAGGGCTTCGGCAAGGAGAACTTTTCCCGAATGGATGGGAGGGAGGGGACTGGGGTGCTCCACTCCACCACAGACGTGGCAGGCAAGGATTGCTGTGTGTGGCACTGGGAGAGTTGGCTCAGCTTCAGGGTGCAGAGTGCTGGGAGTCCTGCTGCGCTCAGGTCTCCCCAAAACAGGTGGGGCAAAACCCCTGCAACACCAGGCAGCCTGTCCTGCTCCGCTCTAAAGGATGGCTCCCACCCATCCCGACATGGTCCGCTTCCCGGCAGGGGGCAGAATTCATGGCAAAGCCTTATCTCAGCCCACCAGGGCAAGGATTGGGCCTGTGCCGAGGGAGGCTGTGGTGGCGGCGCCCCTGTTGGCCCACCTGCTGTCGGCGGAGGCTTTGGACTGCGTTGAGGCTCCCTCCAAGAGGCAGGGATTGTGGCCCCCAGGCACTGCCATGTGGAGGAACAAGTTGAAAAGCGTTGGTCCCAATACAGGTCCCTGTGGGACCCCGCTGTTTACTCCCCTCCGTTGGGATCCACAAGACGGCGTCTCCTCTTATTCCATGACTGCTAAGTTTGCTCAGGAGTCTTTGGTGAAGGACTTTGTCAAAAGCCTGTTGACATGTTTATTAATACAGTCAGAGAAATCTGAAAAGTTAGTGAGACAGGAGTTACCTTTGCAGAAGCCATGTTGATTCTTTTCCAGCCTGTCCTTCTATATGCTGACTAATTTTATACTTAATAATGCTTTCAATCCGTTTACCCGGAACAGACGTTTAGCTAACTGTTCTGTAATTTCCTGGATCCCTTCCCTAGCCCTGGAATCCTTTTTAAGAAATTGGTGCTAAATTGCCCATTCTACAGTCCTCTGGTACAGATACAGATTTTGGGGAAATGCTATTATTATTGTTAGAAGAGGATCAGCAATTTCATATTTGAAGGTGTGTTTGAGCTTTTGTTTCGTTTTTTTGGTTTTTTTAAAAAGAATCCTAGGATGGATACCACCTGGGCCTGGTGATTTTATTGGTTTGTTTGTTTGTTTGTTTATTTATTTATTTATTACATTTTTATACCACCCAATAGCCGAAGCTCTTTATTAACTTTCATTTTGTCAATAAGGTTGAGAGCTTCATGTTTTGTCACCACTATTTGCCTCAGTTCTCCAGACTGCCTTCCTGAAAACATCTGTTCCGGCACAGGCATCGCTGCTATTTCCTGCGCAGGGGAGGGCCGCTGCTAAGAATCCGTTCAGCTTCTCTGCTATCAGTTTGTCCTCCTTTAGTACTCCTTTATCACCGTTATAGCCCAACAGTCAAACTGCCTCCCTCTCTGGTTTCCTGCTTCTGATATATTTAAAGAATTATTTCATTGTCGGCCTTGATATGATTAGCGATGTGCTCCTCAAAATGCTTTTTTGCATCTTTTATTGTCTGCTCGCATCTCCTTTGTGCCAGCCTTTTGCTTCCTTTTCTTTTTCTCCTCCTGCTCATTTTCTTGACTCCCCCTTTCAGCTCCCTTTTTACCAGTTCCCTCATTTTAGAAAGTTTCCTCTTTTGACGCTAAAAGTGACTATTGTACTTCCTTGGCAATTTCCTACTTAAATATATATTAAATCTGATAGCACTGTGGCCACCATACCAGTTGGTTCTACAGCACTCACACCTCATACTGTTGGGCCTCTTAAGAGCCCCCCCACCTTTGGTCCATGACCCATTGTTCTAGGGCATTGTCTTTTAGGGCTTTGAGAAATTTATCCTCTTTGCCATGGATGGAACACACACTTTGAAGTCACCATTATTAGAATGCTTCCTTGTTTGGAGGCCTCCCTGACTTTGTTTCCATCTCAAGGTCACCCTGATTCTGGTCTGGGGGCGATAGCACATTCCAGGTTCTAAATGACCTTTGGAGCTCGGTATTGTCACCCACAGAGCTTCTGTGGAGGATTCTGCCCTTACACACTGCTGTCTCTGACAGAGTCACACCGCCCCCTGTCCTTCCTGTAGAGTTTATATGTAGAGAGCACCCCACTGGTTCTTTCCATTCTAGGAAGTCTCCATTTTAAAGTAGGGTGAGGGTTAATCTTCAGGTCAGGGTTAGGGTCGAGAAGGCACAGCGCTCTGGGCAGGAATGAGGGCCAAGGAAGAGCCTAGCAGGACCAGGCAGACGCCATGGACCAGGTTTCCGTAGCATTTTCCTGCTTCCCTCTCCCAATCCAGGCCCCGTGACTGTGACTGCTTCTCTAGCACCCATGTCCCTTCAAGGCAAGCCTGGCACTTCCTCAAAGGGGGCTCCCTGAGAGCCTAAGAGGACCCCTGAGGCTGGATCAGGCCCGACTGAGCCCATCCAATCTAGCATCCATCCTGCTTTCAACAGTGGTCAGCCGGAGGCCCATGGGAAGCCTTCAAGCCGGGTACAAAAGCAGCAGCTCTCTCGTGCTGTGGCCCCTCAGCAGCTGGCATAGAGCAGCAGGGGCTCCAAACTCAACCAAGAGGCACGAGAGTTGACACCTCCTCCTCCTCCTCCTCCTCGAGTCTGTCCAATCCCATTTTAGCGGTGTACCAGTCAGTGGCCCTCACAAATGCCATTGCTTAGTGAGGTGGTTCATCAGTCTTGAACCATCAAACCAGCTTCATTGAATGCTCCAGTTTCTAACATTGCGAGAGAAACATCTCCCTACCCACCGTCTCCATGCCACGTGTGGTTGCGTACCCCTCTGTCATGTACCGCCTCCTGCAGTCACCTTTCCCTCCTAAACGATATCTGTTGAGAATTAGCTTCTGGTGGCCTACTTGAAGCGGCTTCTCCAGAGCTGTGGATCTGTGAGGGAACCAGAGCGCCCCCCCCCTCTTTTCTTCCTAGCACCACCTGCCACCATTCTCTATGGCAGGCACAGCACCGGGGGGAGGGGGTCCTGAATGGATAGGCCTGCTGGAGATTGTGCATCATTCTCCATGGAAAGTCTGTCCCAAATTCTTTTGACGGTTGAGCTGAAGTTAGTTCACCCGGTGAACAGCTCCACTTTAGGCATCTACGGTTTGGGGCTGGCTTTGCCCCAAACCGTAGGAGGTGGTGGGCCGGTTCTCTGCTCCTCCCACTTGCCTAACATCCTGGCGATGAGAAACCCCCCACCACCACCACCAGCAGCAGCAGTGGTGAAGGAAGCCTCGCCCTCGGCCATTTTGCATGATGCGGCTCCCCAACATGTCCTCCATTGTGTCCACACGTGCCGGCCGCCAACCGGAGTCACCGGAAAGCCAAGCTTCCCCCGGCTGCTAATTGAATTACATTGCTATGGAAAGCAGAGGAGCTGTAGCTCATTAAACCCTCTTGCGCCCCATTAGAACAGTGTGTGTTGCCTTTGTGGATTGCCATTACCATATATTATGGCACGGTTTGTGTATGCCATGCATTTTTTAATCCCTGCCCCCTGAGCCTGCTTGGCTGTATACTCAGCATCCTACCCTGGTACTCTTAGGATAAACCAGAGCCAGGATGAGGGTGCTTTCAGATGGCTGCGTTGCCTAGTGGGTGACTGCAAGAGCTCGATGTAGAAGCAGCCGTTGGACGGGTTGAAGAGGACGTGTGGTCGGAGCCTTCCCAGTGACGTCTGGGCCTCAGCTGGGGAAAGAGCCATGGAGAAGCCAGCTGGCGAACTGACAGCAGGCCACCCCCATAGGAGGAACAGTACAGCACTGGCTTTCGGCATCGTGGGAGCCGGGCCGGGAGTGAGACGGGCTGCCGGAGCTCAGTGGTGGAGTACCTGCTTTGAACGCAGAAGGTCCCAGGTTCGATCCCTGGCATTTCCAGGTAAGGCAGGAAAAACTCCTGCCTGGAACCCTGGGGAGCTGCTGCCAGTCAGTCGACAATGCTGGGCTACATGGACCAAGCTAGGTCCGGCTCCAGCAACTCCCTAGGTTCCTAGGAGGTGCCCATCAGAGCAGCCAGCCCAGGCCTGGCTTCCCATCCCAGGCCTGGCTTCCCATCCCAGGCCTGGCTTCCCATCCCAGGCCTGGCTTCCCATCCCAGGCCTGGCTTCCCATCCCAGGCCTGGCTTCCCATCCCAGGCCTGGCTTCCCATCCCAGGCCTGGCTTCCCATCCCAGGCCTGGCTTCCCATCCCAGGCCTGGCTTCCCATCCCAGGCCTGGCTTCCCATCCCAGGCCTGGCTTCCCATCCCAGGCCTGGCTTCCCATCCCAGGCCTGGCTTCCCATCCCAGGCCTGGCTTCCCATCCCAGGCCTGGCTTCCCATCCCAGGCCTGGCTTCCCATCCCAGGCCTGGCTTCCCATCCCGCCGGGGGCTCTGGCTGACCTGGCTGGCTTCTGCGTTCTTTGTGTACCTGAGGAGAGGAGGAAACTCATCCCTCATGCAAGTGCAGAGGCCTGCCTACGTGAAGGGTGGGGCTGCTGAGCCGTGCTGTTCTCACAGGCTGCCACGGTCTCTCTGGACTCTTGGCTCCTTTCCCAGAGGGCGGAAGGAGCGTTTGCCATGGATGGGAAACGGCGTCCAGGTGGGCGTGTTTGGGAACCCCGGTATTGATTGCGTCTCCGGTCAGAGTGCGGCATTCAGCGGTGTCTCCGCTTTGATTAACTGGAGCAGGAGGGGTCGTTTAAGGCTCGTTACTCTGGGCGGCCTGCCAGGGGCTCCACTCCTTGGCGGAACCTCTCCAAGATGGGTTTTGTGCTGCTGTGCCAGTGTCGCAGGCAGGTTCCTTTGCTAGTCAGAGCAGCGGGGAAAAGGTGTGGCCATCCAGTAGGGTGTCTGGGCATGTGCGTTGCCCCCTTGCGTGGACCAGCCCGGGTGACTCAAGGCTGCTTGTGGGCCGAAAAGCACGTCTTGAAAACAGCAATGAGCAGAAAGGAGAACTGGAGCCTTGCCTCCCCTTTCGTTCTTATGTTTCTGTTCCTGAGAGTGCTTTACTATTCTTGAGCAAGGTTAGGCTGAGAATGGCTGCTACTTAGGGAAGCGTGTGGCTGTGCTGGGCATTTGCATCTCCACCCACTGCACCACGCTACTGCACATGCACTTCGGCTTGAACAGTCCTTGTGTGTTTGGTGGCCTTGCATTTATTGCTGCCCCCCCCCCCGCCCTGCCCGGCCCTGGTTGGTTGCAGCAGCGCCATTGCGCGCTCGCCACCTGCCCGCTCCATGCGAGCCACCTGATCCCCCATCTCAGCTGACACTTTGAGGCTCCCCGTGCCATCGAGGGCTGCGTGCAGCAATGCTAGGGTGAGCCTCAGCGGCACGTGTGGATTCCCAGGTCCGAGTCCTGCCACGGCAGGAGAAGCAGCACTTGGCAGGGTTCCCTCTACTTGGCCAGAAGAGGCAAAGAGGGTGGCCTTTGGCCTTGCCTGGTGGAGGCTTCATGCCCGCAGGGCTGGGCGGGTCAGGGTGGGTCTCTTGCCACCCTTGGGCGCTCGTCCCAGTCCCCTCTTCCACCTCTGCATCTCAGGCGCTCCTCTGTAAACTTCCCTTGGTGGTATTGGAGGGGTGGAGCAGGTCAGGAAGGCCTCCTCCTCCTCTGGCTTTTGTTTAAAGAACGAGAGAGAGAGAGAGAGAGAGAGAGAGAGAGAGAGAGAGAGAGAGAGAGTGTGTGTGTGTGTGTGTGTGTGTGTGTGTGTGTGATCTCCAGCGTTTGCGATGCAAAACCAGGCTGGCTCGTTGATGTCAGCCCCCCCCCCCCCCCCGTATTCTGCCGAGGCTCCTCTGAGTGAATTATGCAAATCGCTGATGGAAAAATATTCCAGGGCGCATCCTTGAGAGTGTAAAGCCTTAGTCAATAATTCATACTCGCCTGTCTCTGGCTGTGGCTTTTTCTTCATTATAACTTGCGCCTGGTTATTTGTCTTTCACATTTTATTGTATATCCGGGTGTAATACTATGCATTATAAAATTTATCTGCTTCATTATTTTATGATCCTGAGTTGTATAACGCAAGGCAGCGTCTCCACTTCTGGCTGCAGAACCTGGCTGCTGATAGTCCCTGCCTGAGCAGGAGGCATTTGGCCACGGGGCCCGAGCTGCCGTTGTCACCAGGAGACTGAGGAGTGGGGCCCCGCCTGCCCCACCCCCCCACCCCGCCTGCCCCACCCCACCCTCTGGGCTGGGAAAAGGGATCAGATGGACATCTTAGAGGGCTGCCTGGGCACCTTCCGCAGAAACCCGCTCAGCTCTCCAGGAACACAATTGCCTTCCAGCCAAATGGATGCAATTTGTGCCGGGATGGGTGAGCCCTCTGCTGCCCACATTTGTTCCCTGGGTATTGCCTCTGGAGTGGTGACTCACACACATACACTGGGCCACATGGCGTCACAAGTGTCAGCCCGGTCTTGACTGCTAGAGAAACTGGACAGGTGTGTGGAGCCAGACACGGGGGCTGGAAGGGCCACGCTTCGGGCCAGCCAGGAAGGTGGGTCGGTGCTGGGCGGTGAGCAAAGGGCCTGGGAGCAGCCAGCTATTTTTCTTTTTGATTGATGTGTTTTTAACTTACTTATTTTTACGTTTTAAATATACTTTTGTATTTTATGCTCCATTTTCGTGTTGGTCACCCTGAGCAAGATTACTCCTGGAAAGGCAGGGCTGTGAATTCCATAAACCCATAATAAAAGAGTCCTCTTTGGGGCCCCTGCTGATGCCTCTGCCCTCCCAGGGCTCGTCTGCCATTAGTTCTCCTGTGGTTCCCAGGCGGCATTCCAGGGCATTTGGCAGAGCCCAGCCTCCCCACCCCACCCCAGAGCAGAAGGCAGGTCCAGTCCTGTCAGCCTAGTTTTCAGCGAGCTACTCAGAGCTCCCCCTTCCTTGCAATAAAAGAGAGAAGGGTTCTCCTGGTCTTTGCCCATTGCGCCTGGGCCAGGGCCCCCCACCTGCTAGACTAGGGACGGGTCCTCACCCCCTCACCCACCGCAGCCCATCAGGATCAGGTTGGGATGCTGCTGGGATGCCGCTGCCCTGCTCCTCCTGGGATTCAGGCAAGGAGGAGGAGGATCAAAGTGGGACAGGGCAGGGAGAAGAGCAGTTTCAGCACCACAGCCAGCACCACAGGCTTCCGCCCAGGCTGTGGAGAGCGTTCAGGACCACGGAGAGCGGCCCTGCAGTGGCCGGGACCACTGGCTGGGGTTGGAAGCCAGGCTAGAGGGGGCCCTTCTGGGAGCGCTGCTGCTGCTTCAGGCGCTGCGGCTGCTTATTTTTCAAAGGCTGGTAGGTGGAGTTTGGGGAGGGCTGGGCAGCCAGTTGGGGGAATGTCCCCCAGGGGCTCCTGCTCATGGGAGGCCTGACTGTGAGGGCAGCAGCGCCTCCTGCAGGTCAGGAGGAAGAGGGCGGGGGCCCAAGGCGGAGGGAACTGGAATGCCCGCCTCGGAGGGCTCTCGGGCCCAGGCCGCCCAGGCAGTAGCCGTGGGTCCACATTGGTCCCGTCAGCACAGCACGGGCTCTGCCTCTGCCGCTTCCAACTTCCTTCCCCGGCGGTGGCTTTGGGAGATGGTGGCGGTGGGTGGAGTGAGTGATTTGGGGACTCCCGGATCTCTGCATGGGATTCTTTAAGTGGGGAATGACTGCGACGTTGCATGCAGGAAAAGGGCCTGGGCCCCCCGCTTCAGAGGCCGGGCTGAGAGTGGCTCCCGGCGCAGATCCAGAGGCAAGTTCCTCATCCCGGGTTCTTGGAACCGGCTTTGCTCTCCCAAGGTCTGCAGGAGTTGCTTCCTGGTTTGCTCGGGCAGGATTTCGCCACGGGGTGCGGGCGGCAGTGGGCGGTTCTGGGGCGTCCCTTTGCTGGGCTCTCTTCCGTGAGCCCCCCTCTCATGGCATCCGGCCTGCTGCTGCTTCTTCTGCAGTCCCTGCCATGATCACCTCTCACCCCAACACCACCATCGCCATCAAGGGGCAGCCCAAGGAGCTGAACTGCACGGCCCGGGGTGAGCGGCCCATCATCATCCGCTGGGAGAAGGGCGACACCGTCATCGACCCCGACCGCAGCCTCCGATACACCATCGCCACCAAGGACAGCGGCGACGAGGTCATCTCGACGCTCAGGGTGAGAAGTGGCGCTGCAGCTCGGGGGCCTTCTCCGCGTGCAGAGGGCGGCGGTGGGGGGCTGCCGTGGGCAGCGCTGCCCTGGCCAGTGCGGTGGGCCCCAGGTGGTAGGGCAGGAAAGACACCCTCCGGGCGGCAGGGGGGCAGGGGGCAGGAGAACTTGATAATGTGACCGTTCCTTCTCCGGTGGTGAAAAGTCTCAGGGCCGGCCTGGACGAGTGGAGGGCTTGTCCTGAGGTGTTGTCTTGCCCACAGCTCAAGCCAGCTGACCGAGGGGACTCCGTTTTTTTCTCCTGCCATGCAATCAACTCCTATGGTGAAGACAGAGGACTCATTCAGCTTACTGTCCAAGGTATTGCATTTCCATGGGACTGTGTGTGTGTGTGTGTGTGTGTGTGTGTAAAAAAGTGCCGTTTTGGGGGAGACTCCAAAGAGCATCACTGGGAAATGATGTTGGTGTCTTTTCCAGCAGGCAGAGTTGCTGTGTTGGGAGGGAGGGTGAGGGGCTGCTGCGCTCCCCCCTCTGACTCCCTGTCCTTCCTGTCCTTCCTGTCCTTCCTGTGCTTAGAGCCGCCAGACCCTCCCGAGCTGGAGATCCGGGAAGTGAAGGCCCGCAGCATGAACCTACGCTGGACGCAGAGGTTTGACGGCAACAGCATCATCACCGGCTTCGATATCGAGTACAAGAACAAGTCCGGTGAGCCGCCCTGCAAGCAGCAGAGGTGTGGCCATGCTGGGCTGAAGGCGGAGCAGTGGCTGGGGGGCCTGTGGGGGGGGCGGCCGCACTTCCCTGGCAGGCGCTTGGGGACGCCTGCAGCAGCTCTGCAAGGACCTCCAGTGGCTGAGCCTGATGTCCATGATTTGCAGGGCGCGGGAGCTCGGGCTCAGGGGGGGGGGGGAGGAGGAGGAGGAGGGGGGTACCTTGAGGCCAGGTACAGAGTCCCTGGCAGGTGAGCAGTTTGCACTGGGGACGTCCTGCCTTGCAGGGCTGTTGTAAGTCACTGAATAAGGTGGGGATAAGTGAATAAGTGTCTGGCAGGGCAAAGTGCTCTGGGATCCTGCCGGCTCTGTGGCATGTCAAGGAAAGGGGCGCCTTGCTGAGGCGGCCCCAAACACGGCCCTCCAGCCCCAACACTTCCCGCACTTTGGAAACTGGCTCCTGCCTTCTCAATGTGGCATTTCTGTCTTATTGGAACTGCTGGCTCTCCACATGTGGACCAAGGACATTAGGGTGACCCTATGGAAAGGAGGACAGGGCTCCTGTATCTTTAACAGTTGCATAGGAAAGGGAGTTTCAGCAGGTGTCATTTGTATATATGGAGAACCTGGTGAAATCCCCTCTTCATCACAACAGTTAAAGCTGCAGGAGCTATACTAGAGTGACCAGATTTAAAAGAGGGCAGGGCACCTGCAGCTTTAACTGGTGTGATGAAGAGGGAATTTCACCAGGTTCTCCATATATACAAAGGACACTTGCTGAAATTCCCTTCTCAATACAACTGTTAAAGATACAGGAGCCCTGTCCGCCTTTTCACATGGTCACTCTAAAGGACGTGAATTGTTTGAGGCCTTGAGGAGGCGGCATGGGAGAACTCTGTTCGCACACCCTGCCCTGCCCCTGAGCACGAGGGCAGGCAGCCGGGGTGAGGATGAAGCTGCAGGCCGAGCGGGGGCTTTGTGCCAGTAGGGGAGGGGGGCAAAGGGTTGTCCTGAAAAGTTGAGGCTGGAGGGGGAGGAGGGAGCAAAGGGCGTGGCACTTCCAGGTGTGATAGCGGCAGTGGGGAGAGGGCCGTAGTCCTGCGGGGGTGGGGTGGGGTGGGGTGGGGTGGAGGAGCCGTGGTCTTGAGCAGGGGGTGCCTCTGGGTGTGAGGGCACAGAGAGAGAGTGAGAGAGACGGGCGTGGCCACGGAGGGCCTTGGAGGCGAGTGCTGGATCTGGGAGAAGGCAGGGAAGCAGGAGGGGTGCCCCGGCAGCGTCAGAGCAAAACGGGGGCAGATGATTTGGGCGGAGGTGACAAGGCCCCGGGGTGGCAGAGGGTGGCTGCGTCGGTGGCTACAGTGAAGGAGGGAAGACAAAGCGCCTCGGGTTTGAGCGCATGGAGAAGCTGCTCCGTGGAAATGCTGGGCCAGCAGTGGGGAATGCCGTGCTTCCTCTGAAGTAGGGCCTCGTGGCTGCTCCCGAGTGCCTCGTGGCAGGACGCCGTTTCCCTGAGCTGTTTCCTCTTCCTTCCAGATTCCTGGGATTTTAAACAATCCACCCGCAACATCTCCCCCACCATCAACCAAGCCAACATCGTGGATCTCCACCCGGCCTCTGTGTACAGCATCCGCATGTACTCCTTCAACAAGATCGGCCGCAGCGAGCCCAGCAAGGAGCTGACCATCAGCACGGAGGAGGCAGGTGCGTGGCCTTGGGGAGGGAGGGGGTCTGCCTGCGCTGCAGGGCCTCTCTCTCTCTCTCTCTCTCTCTCTGCGCATGTGTGTCCCCCCCATCCATGTGTCCCCCCCACGACCCACTGCTGCACTGCTTGTTGAGACCAAACAGGGGAACTTGGGGCCTGGCTCCACGCTTTGCTAAATACGTCACATGCATCTGATTTGCACCACTGAGCCCATGTTGGTTCACCGTGGGGGGAATCCGGCCTGGATTGTGACCAGCACACATGGGTAGGGGAAGTTTAACTCCTCCTCCCTACCCACCTGCCCCAAACTCACCCCCACCACCTGGGCAGGGGCTAAAAGAAGATGGAGCTGCGTAGCCGCCAGTGGAGGTTTGGGAGGGGAATGAATTTGGGGGTGGGGGTGGGGGGGAGTGGCTGGGGGGGAAGGTTGAAGCTTCCTTCCCCGCTCAGAATGGGAAAGTGGAAGAACGGATCACGCCTGGGCAGCAGGCAGGAGCTGCAGGAGGGGGCAGCCCTGGGAGACCGGCCCTCCCTGCTCTTGGCACCTGCCCTTGGTCCCGGGTGGATGGGAACGCCCACGCTCTGTTCTAGCAGCCCTCCTGCAGCCTGGTTCCCTCGTCAGCTCCATAGCGACCCTGCAGCACCCAGGCCCATGGGAGGGGCTGGAGCCATGTTGAAACGGTGTGCGGGCGCGTGGTTTACTGCAGCCGCAGCCACCGCTTTTGGCACACTTCTTCCATGTGGCAAAGATCCCCGTCGTCTCTCAAGGCAGGCTCCGGCATGCCAGCGCCCTTGTGCCCCATGATGCCCGGGCGAGTCGTAGTCGAGAGGGAGTCCTGCTGGTCAGCCATTTCCAGAGGCGCAGCGGCCGTGGCAGCAAGAGCAGCAGAGCGCCTGGTGGCACCTCAAAGCCAAACCCATTCCTTGGGGCAGAAGCTCCTGCAGGCTGGAGTCCGTCGGATGAAGCGAATCGTGCCCCAACAATTGGGTGGTCTTTAAGGTGCCGCAAGGCGCTCTCTCGTGCCCCCTAGTCCTTGGGCGTCCGCCTCCTCCTCGCGCACAGCTGGCGCTCTGGCGCCCTGTCCGGCCTGGCCTGGGAGCCCAGGAGCCCGGGGTTGGGGGCAAAAGGGGAGCCTGCCCTCTCCCTGGGGGTGGGGGGGCTTGTGCTTCCTCCAGCCCCTTGAGCCTCGGCCACTGGCCCTCGCCCCCAGCCATGGGTCCGGCAAGAGCATCCCCTGCTGAGGCCTGTTGGGCAAAGGGCTGCTGGTGTGTTTGAGTCCTGGGGATGACATGAGCAAGAGCAAAGCAGCAGCAGCAGAGGAAATGGCCTCGGAAGTGTCGTGGCGCTCCACTTCCACCCACCCACTGCTTTTCCCCGCCTCTCCTTGCGACGGGCAACGACGCCTCTTCTTTTGCAGCTCCCGATGGGCCCCCCATGGATGTCACCTTGCAACCGATGACGTCCCAGAGCATCCAGGTCACGTGGAAGGTAGAGGCGTGCAAAGTGTCTGCTCAGTGCTTGAGCCGGAGCGGTGGGTTGGGACAGTCGGTTCGAACCGTTTCTATGCCTCTTTCCTGTTGAGCAGGGGGTTGCACTCGATGGCCTTAGAGGCCCCTTCCAACTCTACTATTCCATGATTCTATGACTCTAAGGCAGCTGGCACTGAAGTCAAGCCAGGCCCATGTAGAACAGGCAAACGCTGCAACGGCCCCAAGTGGCAGCTACTGCTGCCTGCTGAAGGAAGCTGCGGCCACCTTTGGGAGGCGCTGGTGGCCCCCGGGATGGAAGGCCAGGCGTCCCTTGAAGAAGGACGCCCAGGAAGGGGGAGCTCTTGGCCTCGCCCGGGACATCCTGGGAATGGAGGGTGCCGGCACCCCCACCTCACTTCCCTGCGCCCCTTTCAGATTCTGTATTTGGCACCAGGGCGGCGGCGGCGGCTGAAAATGTCCACTTGACTCAGGGTAGGCTGGGATTGGGACCGTTCCCCCCACCCCACCCCGCCGGTGCCCCCAGAATCCTGTTCACAGTTCGAAAGTGAAGCCCAGCATTCGGCAAAAGGCGGGATACAAATAATAATAATAATAATAATAATAATAATAATAATAATAATAATAATAATAATAATAATAAAAGTCATGAGGAGTGACGCTGCTGCGTTCATTAAAAATGGGCTGTGTGTGTGCGTGGATCCTCAATTAATACCGCCCCCCGCTTGCATGTTTATCTTACACTTGTTCCAAGGTGCTCCAGGCAGAACCTGTGCTTCCCCCCTCCCTCCCCCTTCCCTTTGTCCTGATCACTTCAGCCCTGGGCATCGGGTTAAGCTGAGAGTGAATGACTGGCCAAGGTCTGGTGAAGGCTCTGCACCCAGGCCTCCTCGGCCATTCTCCAGCCACTGTCCCGTCACGCATTCTGCCAGCTAAGAAGAGCCGGACCTGTCCCATGCAGCGGCCCTCCTTCAGCCTCTTTTGCCAGGTCCTGGCCCCTTCATGGAATGCCGGTGTGCTTGGGATTGGGGCCCAGGGATGGTGAGAGTGTATACAGGAAGCGTCGAAGGGCTCGCTCTCAGCATGCCAGGCAAAGGTCGATAAAATTTAGCCCCTGATTTATTTTCCAGAAGCTGTATAATGAAAAATAAAATTGATTAGCGAGTTAGGAGTCAGAATGAAATGGCCAGTCGGTAAATTTAGGGTCCAGCGCGTCTTGCTGCTTCCGCCTCTGCAGCAGCTGATTCAGTGATGAAAAACAGATTAATGAAAAATAAGATTCACTTGAAACGTAAGTCACTCCGTTTTAAGGCTATCTCAGCAAGACGGATCACTCCAGCTTTGTAACATAAATTTGCAATCAGCCCTATTGATTTGTTAATGCTTCAAAGAAATATTGTTAAGATCGATTTAGACCTGGACTCCTGCATTTTTTAGGCTGGCAGTCTGGGTGTATTTTTGGGGTGGGTGGGTGGCTTTTAACCCCCAGCTTCATTCATCTGATTTTGGAACTATTTCTGACCCCTTCATTATCAATCACAGCCTCTTTACAAGCTAATCCCAGCCAATTACCTTCCTGGGCGGCTCCGGCCTTCCTATGATCAAACACGTGTGATTACTATCTGAGTGCAGCTCAGGCAGAATCTAAAACATAAAAGCATCCCTTCTCAAACCCGAGGCCGCCCCCGAGGCCACTGCCGGCCACGTGACAAAGGAGCGGCCACCCAAAAGCGTGAAGCAGAGAGACAGTCGCCAGGGTGCACCCCAAGGGCTCCCCTCCCTCTGCCATCCTTGGAGCTGTGTGTGCCGGATGCTGTCACGGCTCCAGGTGGGAAGAGGCAGAATGAAAAGCTCTGGGGGGCGGGAGGGGGGGGCAGCGGCAACCGCTTCTGCATCCCCCCCAACCCCTTCCCAAAGGAGTAAACAGGGCCTGGCTGCACTCTCCCCTGCTGTTTTGGCCAAGGGGGGGCAACCTCCAGCTGGGGCAGGGGGTCATATTGGTTCCATGGACCCAAGCGGGGGCTGCATCCCTGTGCCCATTTTCCCTGCCACCGCTGGGCTGAAATTCACCAGCTGTTCCACAAGGAAAATTATCAGTTTGCCACCACTTTTCAGCAGTGTGGTGGTGGTAGCAAAAAAAGGAGCTATTTTGCTTTAAAATCGCCCATTCTTGCTGCTGCTGCTGCTGCTGCTGCCGCCGCCGCCGTGCCACCAAAATTTGAAAGGGTCTTTCCCCTCTGCTCCCTCAGCCCCCAATTTCAGCAGCAGTGGGGCAGGTGGGGGCTGCAAAAGGCCAAGTGGGCTGCATGTGCCTGGGGAGGGGGCTCCCTGTGTTGCTGGCCTCTGCCCCAGGGACCCCTGATGGCAGTGCCGAAGAGAACGCCGGTGCAGCGCCCAGCTCCCCCTTGACCGTGGCGCAGCCGCCTTCCGCCCCCTGCAGAGGTGGTCTGGGACTCTGGCTCCCTCCTGACTGGCCGGCATGGCCAGAGGGAGGCCAAGGCCTCTGGCAGGCAGCAGGGTGGGGCAGGCTGGTGCAGGACGCTCCTGAGCTAGACAGTCCGTGGCCCCTGGCTGTGAGGGTGAGGCGACTCTCTTGACCGTCTTTAAAAACAAGTCTCTTTCCCCTTTTTAAAAAACCCTCACTCAGACAAAAGCATGCAAAGAGAGCTTCTCTCTCTCTCTCTGTCTCTCTCGTCCTCATGGAACCTGAAAGCACAAGGCTTGCAAGATGGTGGCAGTGCATTGTATTGTGGGAAGGGGGGGCGCAGGGAGGCCTTTGCTTCCATCTGCCCCTTTCCACTGGAGTGACATATCCCCGGAAGTGCTCTGCCTCAGAGGCCTTCATAGGGACGTCCCCTGGCGAGGGTGCCAGCACTCTTGCCCCCTCTGCTGGGACTGAGCCTGGGCTCCCCTGGCTGCAAGGCAAGCGCCCCTGCCGCCCAGCAAAGAGGGACCCCCCGATGTCCCCATCGGAGTCTGGCCATTCCCACATGTGCAGTCCAAGTGGCACTTGGGCCAGGTTGATGATGTGGGATGAGAACGGAGCGGTTCTGAATTTACCTAGCATGGTTATGATCGGATGAGTAACTCCCACTGGGGTTGGTCGGTTCGCCATCCTTCTATAGTCCAACCTGAGTCCTGGAAAGAGCCAGGATTTGCCACCTTCCAGTTGTCCTGGGACGCTCTTCTGCCCCATCTGGCTCCCCCTTGCCAGTGTCACGCAGCATTTCTATGTCTCTGCAGGCTCCAAAGAAGGAACTCCAGAATGGGGTGATCCGTGGCTACCAAATTGGCTATCGGGAGAACAGCCCTGGGAGCAACGGGCAGTACAGCATTGTGGAGATGAAGGCCACGGGAGACAGCGAGGTGTACACCCTGGACAACCTGAAGAAGTTTGCCCAGTACGGGGTGGTGGTGCAGGCCTTCAACCGGGCCGGCACGGGCCCCTCCTCCAGCGAGATCAACGCCACCACGCTGGAGGACGGTGAGTGCTGACAGGCACCTGGGCTGGGGCGAGGTTCTCTTGCTGCTGGGCTGGCAGTTCAGAATGTGGGGAGGGCCAGACGCCACGGCCCCCTGTCCAGCAGTGCTGCCTACCCAGAATGCTTGCTCTTCACGGTGCATGTCTTCCCCTCACGCGAGGGGACGTCAGAGTGCCAGCCAGGTGTGGGAGTGTCCGCCTCGGTGTCCGTTTTGTGCCTCTGCTGCCTCCGTGCCCCCCCCCCATGTCAGCCCTCGTCTTGCCAAGGCCCCCTCTCTCACCCCCAATGTGTTCAAGGCTTCTCTTTGCCCCGCTGTTAGACATGGAGAACCCCGTCTCTCTTCCTCAGTCAGTGAGCTTCTCAGGCTCCTGTGGCTGGCCATGTGGGTGGTTCCACGGCCGCACCTGTGGGGCTGGCCGCCCCGCCCTGTGGGGGCCGTTCTGCTGCTGCATGAGGGATCAAGGGGCTGCTCTTCCAAGCCGTGGGGTTGGCAGAGCGCCGTTCTTTGCTCTGAATGCACAAGCCGTGAGGTGGTTGGCAGGGCAGCTCTCCTGAACTCACATGGTGCTAATTCCAGAGGAGGAATGGCGTGGGCAGGCACGGGGGTGCTGGCACGGTTGCCGCCTGGCTTCCGATGGATGCCCTGCAGGCAGACAGGCAGTTCGGCATGGCTGCGGAGCGCCGTTGGTGGACGGTCTTCCTTAGCCCCCGAGCTCCTCTTCCTTAGACCTGCAGCAGCCTCAGTGACTGCTTGGGATCTGGCAGGCTGTGAGCGAGGCCAGTTTGGGCCAGCGAAGGCTTGAGCCCAGCGGCCTCCTGTGCCACCTTCGAGGGCTTCGCCGCTACTGTGGTAGCCCTGCCCCCATGTGCTCTGCCCACCTGCAAGAGGTGCAAGGAAGTTGGGGGGCTGTCGTTGGCCAGGCTGTGGCTGCTGCTGCTGCTGCTCCTCCTCCTCCTCCTCCTCCTCCTCTGTAGCCCAGAGTCTTGTCCCAGAGCGCCTCCTCCTAGCCTCCGTGGGGGAGAGATCAGCCCTGGCCTTGGAGTCGTGTTGGGAACAAAAGGCAAGATTCTTCCTCCATTTGCTCAGTAGTTTTTCATACTTAATTAAGGCCCTCGTTAGCCTGTCAGAGCACAATCATTTTCTGGCTGGATTAGCACTCCTCCTGGGGTATTCAAGGGCCCCTGTTTTAGCAATAGTGCCTTTCCCATAATTATATTACCTTCATTTTGTTCAAACGGACGCTCTATTCGTTTATAGCACCCGGCCCCTAATTACACAGTGCTTACAGCTTTACACCTAAGTAATATGAAACAATAATCATTTTCAAAGTGGATCATTAGGATGATGTATCATCATTTAAATGCTCATAAAAATTAGAGTTCTCTCTTTGGGGGCAGAGGGATCTCATTACCTTCATCCGTTCACTGGTTCGTTCAGCCTTCCTTTCCCTTGAAGCCATTCTGCAATGGCAGGTTCCTCTCGAAAGCGTGGGCAGGCAGAAGCGCCAGGGGACGGGCATCGGCACCGGTGCCCTCCTTGGGCTTTGGGCGTGTGGGTGCCGACGTTGCCAGCAAGTGGCTGGCTGGCTTGGAAGGGAGGAGGAGCCGGGTTCCAGCTGCCAACTCTCTCTGGAATTAGGCAGCCTGGAGGGACTGTCAGGAGGGAGTGGCTGGCAGAGGGGAGGGCGTTGTGACAGTGGGTGTTGCCAGGGCTGCCCTCCGCTCAAAGCACTTTCCCCTTCTCAGTGCCCAGCCAGCCACCGGAAAATGTGAGGGCCTTGTCTATCACCTCGGATGTAGGCGTGATCTCGTGGTCGGAGCCCCCACGGAGCACCCTCAACGGAGTCCTGAAGGGCTACCGGGTCATCTTCTGGTCTCTCTACATGGATGGCGGTGAGTTGGTAGCATGGTGCTTTCAGAGCCTAGCCAGGGCAGCGCCTCACGTACTGCAGGCAGGTCTGTCCTCCGTGGAGGACTTTCCCCCCACTGCCTTTGTTACAAGCACGGTGACCTGCCCACCACCACCACCACCTGCAGCCCGTGCACTTGAGCCTGAGCCAGTGTCACATCCTGTTGGCTTGTGACACGGGTGGTGCCATCCTCACTCCGTTTTGTGGACGTCTTCAATCTCCTGTGCTCATTTTATATTTTGCCCTTAGTTCTTGAGAGCGGAATACCACTCCAGTTAGGGAATGTTAGCGTAGAAAGCCCCATGCGTGGTGACCTTGTTTCCTTGCAGGAATGCCTCTGGCCGTTTTGCGAACCTCCACCTTGTCGTCGTCACACACACACACACACACACCCGGTGTACAAACACACTACCCCTGTTCAGACAACACACTAAGCCACAGTGGTTAAGCATTTTGCGCTAAACATTTTGGCTTAGCGTGTCATGTAAACCATGATTTAATGTGATGTGTGAACCATTCCTACCCATGGTAGCTACATAACCATGATTTAAACACACTCACTAACCATTTGCTGCAGAAGGGTTAGCTCATGGCTACTCATCGTTTGAGGGACTCTGACACACGCGGTGCTGCTTTTGCCTCCTATAGTTGCACAGCTGGTGTTGGATCAGGGCCGGCACGCCTGGAGCACCAAAAGGGGAATTTTCTGCACATCTGTAAAGTCACAAAGGCCCTCTCAGTCTGCGGTCTGTGTGCCACTGGGATTGGCCACGCTGAGACAGAGGAACTGGGGGGGGAGACCCCCGTGTCTGAAGCCCCCCAGCAAGGGGCTGGACAGCAAGGGGCTGCACTGCCCTGGCCAAGGCCCTAGCCTGCTCTGCTGCTGCGCTGAATGTGTGGCTGCCCTCCCCGCCCCGCCCCGCCAGCCCTGCAGGGGCGGTCTGCGTTGTGACCCGGGAGCCTGGCTGGGAGGTGGCGCCTGAGGGTTGGGGCAGTGGGCAGGCTGCCTCACCCACCCCCACCATGACTGTTCTTCTCTCCCCGCAGAGTGGGGTGAGATGCAGAATATCACCACCACCCGGGAACGAGCAGAGCTGCGGGGCCTGGAGAAGTTCACCAACTACAGTGTGCAGGTCCTGGCCTACACCCAGGCAGGGGACGGTGTTCGCAGCAGCGTGCTCCACATCCAGACCAAGGAAGACAGTGAGTGCGAGAAGCTGAGAGGCCTGTGTGCGGGGGGGGGGGGGGGGGGCGTGTCCCTACTGTGGCCGCCGTAGCAGACTGCCCTCCCTCCCTCTGGTGGGTGCTGCTGGCTCATGCAGCTGCGTGCTTGTCCATTGGTGCCGTGCTGTGCGGCCTTTGCTTGGATCTTGCCCCACAGCTGGGGCAACCCTGGATCAAGCTGGCTGATGGCTGGCACTGCCCTTCTCCTGCCCCTTGCAGTTCTCCTCTGTGGCAGAGCTTCCTCCCCTACCTAGCCAAGGTGGACCCCCCTCGCCCACTAATTGTGTGTCAGTCAGAAGGAAGAAGATGAAACACGGGTGCAAGTGGAATCCCGGGCAGTGGGGGTGGGCAGTGGGGGGGGGTGTTCCACCTTCCTTGTCCTTGTGGTGCTAAGAAGGATCGTCAGGGCGGCATGGGGCACTGACCGCCTTGTCACGCATTGCTTCTGCTTGTTCAGGGGAAGTCCTCGGGGGCAGAGAGTGAACACTGTGTGGCTTTCTTGCAGCGGCCCACAGGGCATAGGTGGGACAGCTGTGGTAGCCACAAGTGGTCAGAAAGGATCTTGCAGTTGTTGTAGCTCACAAGCTGAATATCAGCCAACAGTGTGATGTGGCTGCAAGAAAGGCAAATGCTATTTGGGGCTGCATTAATAGAAGTATAGCTTCCAAATCGGGTGAGGTACTGGTTCCCCTCTATTCGGTCCAGGTTAGGCCTCACCTTATTGTGTCCAATTCTGTGCTCCACACTTCAAGAAGGATGCAGACAAGGAGGGCAAAGAGGATGCTCAGGGGTCTGGAAACAAAGCCCTCTGAGGAGAATCTGAAAGAACTGGGCCTGTTTAGCCTGGAGAAGAGAAGATGGAAGGGAGACATGATAGCACTCTTCAAATACTCGAAAGGTTGTCACACAGATGAGGGCCAGGATCTCTTCTCGATCCCCCCAGAGTGCAGGAGACGGAATAACGGGCTCAAGTGATGGGATTGTGGCTGGACATCAGGAAAAACTTCCTGATTGTTTGAGCAGTATGACAATGGAACCAGTTACCAAGGGAGGTTGTGGGCTCTCCCACAATGGAGGCCTTCAAGAGGCAGCTGGACTGCCATTTGTCAGGGTTGGACTCGACAGCCTTAGAGGCCCCTTCCAATTCTACTCTTCTATGAGTCTATGATGCCATAGCTGGCAGCATTTGGAGAAGGGATGGCTCTCAGGGTAGCCACGCGCATGCCAGGTGGCTGCGATTTTGCAAGTGGCATCAGGGCTTCCTGAGCCTGGCACAACATTGGCTGGATCCCGGAAGGGCCACGTGGAGTCTGGCTGCACCCATGTACTGCCCTCCCCGGGGCAGGGTCCAAGCTATGTGCCCTGGCAAGTGGGCAGCGGCTTCCCATGCCTGGGTCTGGTCTGATGGGTGGGAGAAGGCCCCGGTGCCCTCCAGCGGGGTGGGGCCTCAACTCTATTCCACACCAGCAGGGGGCAGGTAGCTCAGCCCACCTGGAGGGAAGGCCCCCTCAAGCAGGCCGCTTCTGCCGCTCGCTGCGCTCAAGGGGAGGCAGGGCTGGCGGGGCTTCTGGCCTGGCCTGGCCACCCTCCAGCCTCTTGCTCCTTCCCAGCCCCACGGAGCGGGTGCCTGGCTTCTGAGCTGCCACTGCCTCACCGGCTGGATCCTCCCAAGTCAACTCGGGTCTCTCTGCCCTCATTTAAAATTGAAATCTGTCTCATTTAGACGGGAGGCGGGAGCGCCTGCTCCTGCTCCTGCCAGAAGCAATTGTGTCACTTGCTCCCCCTTTGCATGCAACTGCTCTGCCCCAGCCCTCTGGGGCCTTTCGCGGGGGCTGCTTTGCCTGCCTCCACTTAGCCACGGAGGCTGCTGTGCTCGAAGAACCGGGCCACGAGCGGCAGCGTTTGCCCCCTTTTGGAAACAGGAACTGCAAGAGGGCCCGTGGGGAGGAAATAGGGGGAGGGAAGCTTGGGATGGTGAGGGCAGGCAGCAGGGAGGGCGGGAGAGGCGGGGCGCTGCAGCTGCCGGCGGTGGCCTCATCCCCTGCCAGCCAAAGGTGGGTGGAACAGCCGCCCGCACTGCCCTGCGTGGGACTCGGGGAGACGCCCCTACACGCTCCGCATCCTCTGTGGCAGAGCGGTGAGTGCCAGGCCTGCCTGCTTCTTGCATAAAAAGGAGGAGGGCACCGTGTGCATGTGCCGCGGGGGGGGGGGGGGCATAGCAAATGCCCTTCCGTTGGGTTGCAGAGATCAGCACCAGTGTGTGCGGCACGCAGAGGTGTTCTTCCGTCCCCCTAGAAGCGTCCTTCGGCTGGGGCTTCAGGCGGACGTTCTCTCGGAAACCCCTTCAGTTGAGCTGCCAGGGAGGCAGGCCTGCGCCTCACTCCCGCATCCCCTGCGCAGCCTCGTTAAGGACCAAAAGAGTCAGTGAGGCAGAGTCAGGATGGCACCAGAGCCCCCGGGCCGCTGAAGCCACTGGCTCTGGCCCAGGAATGGCTCTGGAGGGACCCCACTACCCCTGGCCGCCCAGCACCACTGGCAGGGCCCAGTAGCTATTCCTCTGCCTCTGTGAAGAGGCTCTGGCTCATGGGCCAGTGTGTGTGTGTGGGGGTGGGCGTTGCTTCCCCAGCTGAAATATTTACACTGCCGGGAACATTGGCCTACTTTGGAGTCCATTAAGCTGCCGCTGCCGCCACCGCCGCCACTGCCAGAGAGCGTGCCCCAGGCCCCCTTGCCCTGTGGCGGGGGATGTGGCAGGCTGTGGCTCTTGAGCCCAGATGCCAGGAGAACCCTGCAGGGGTGGCGGGGAGAGAACCAGGCCCAGGAATGAAAGGCCAGCCGTGGTGCAAGCGTTCGCCCGTTGCCTTCTGGATCTTCCAAATGCTTTCCTGTGCAATCCTTGAAAACCCAAAGGGACTCTGCTCCAAGAGGGACCCAGAAGCCCGGCTGCCCAGTGGAGCCAGTTGTGCTTCCTCCGTGAGGCTTTGGCTCCTCTGGGAGGGCCCCGTTGGGCCGGCTCCTGCGTGGGAAGGCCGACAGTGCTGCCTTGCCCTGGGCCTCTCCTCTGGGAGTCATCCCCCCCTCTCCTTCTCTCTTGATCAGTTCCCGGGCCTCCTGCTGGGATCAAAGCTGTCCCTTCATCTGCCAGCAGCGTGGTGGTCTCTTGGCTTCCCCCCACCAAACCCAACGGGATCATCCGTAAATACACCATCTTCTGCTCCAGCCCAGGCTCTGGGCAGCCGGTGAGTGAGCCGCGGGGCGACCAATGGAAAGCGCGTGTGTCTCCTGAGCTGCTCCGCTTCGTGGGTCCGCAGTGGAATGGCGAGGTGCTGCCCATCCCGCTAAGACAGTGGCCCACCTGCCGTCCGGCCTGGCCTGGCTTGACTTGCTCCGGGCTCAGGGGGCTTTGACCAGGCCACTATGGCCCCTCTCCAGCCGCCTTTTGATTTATAGGCTAACGAGCTTCTGCTGTGGCCCGTCTGATGAAGGAAAGAGAACCTTATCATTAAATCATAAAAGCAAATCAGTTAAAACCCCATCAGTAAACTTAAGAAATAAACAGCACTTCCCAGTTAAAACCTACTACAGCCAGCAAGGCAGCCGAAAAGCCAAAGGCCTCTCTGAATGAACACATCTCTCTCTGCCAGTGGAAGGGCATTGAAGGCAGCGCCTGCCTTGGCAGGGAGTTCCAGAGCCCGGGAGCTGCCACCAAGGAGGCCCTGGCTTGCGCTTCTGCCACACGTGCCTTCGAGGGTGGCAGGACAGAAGAAAGGGCCTCTACGTGCCCGCCTTGAACCCTCTGGGTCCGTCTTGCGAACAGGGGCAGCAAGATGTTGCGGAGGCAGGACGTAGCCCTGAACAAGACGGAGACCCGTTTGCTCCCTGTCCCTCGTATCATAACGCAGCTGTAAAACCTTCCCATGGCAAGTGAGGAAGTGTCTCTTCGTTGCTCCGCAGGCCCATGGAAATGGTGGGTTTGGGAGCTCAGCAAGGAAGTGGGAGTCCCTTGGCTGTCCCCTCTGGATTCCTCCTGGGCAGGGAGGCTTGAACAGGCGAGGGATGGAATGGAAGGGCCTGCCTGCCTGCCTGCCTGCCTGCCTGCCTGCCTGCCTGCCTGCCTACCTGTGGGGGTGCAGAGCCTGGAAGGTCAGCAGTGTTGCGGCGCAGGGCTGCCGGTCTCCCCAAGCGGCATCTTCGGGCGCCTTCCTGAGCTCGGCTTTCACCCTCCGCAGCTCTGACCGTCACAGGTGAAGCCACTCTGCTGTCAGGCAGAGAGGTGTGCCAGGAGCGGAGGCTGCCAGGCCCAACTGTCTCTGCCGCTGGCTGGGGGCTGTGCCGTGGCAAGAGTGCAGAGCGGCTCGGCACCTCCTGGGCTGTCCTGCCAGGGAGCCAGGGGCAGCCGGCTCGGGAGCCACCAGGAGGCCGTCCCCAGCACCACAAGCAGATCTGCTGCAGGCTGTCCCCCCCCTGCCCCCCCCTCCCGGGAAGGCCCTTGCTGCTGGTAGAGGAGGAGGCTCGTGCGAGGAGGCCCTGCTGCCCGGCCTCCCCTGGGATGTCCTCCCTGGGTTGCCCTCCAGCTGCCAGCCTTGTGCCCACACTGCGGCACGGGCATGGGTGCGCTTTGCTCTCCTCGCAACCCCCTTTGCTATCCCCCACCCCAGACCCAGCAGTGGCAGCTAAAGCCACGGATAGTCCTCCAAAGTCCCCCGGAGACAACGCCACGTCCCAGGGAGGGAGGGGGGAAGGGTGGGCATGTGGGGGGGGGGTGCTTATCAAAATCTCCTCCTTAGGTTCATTTCAATATCTGAGCCGTTGGTTTCCAGGGCAACCTAATCTTTTCATCAAAGCAACTGGTAAAACCGCTGGGATCCGATATTGTTTCCTTGGCATCTTGTCAAGACTGTCATTTGGCTTAAAAATTATGTATGCAATGCAATATTTATGTTTGCATATTTAAGTATTGGTTAGATTTGAATACTCTGTGTGTGTGTGCATGCGTGCGCGTGTCTCTATCTGAATAGCAACTAGCATATACCACTCCTTGTGCCAAGCACAAGGGGCCACGTCTCTTGCCGTGGGCACAAGCGAAATGCAGGTGTGCCAGTCAGCACTGGTGCCAGTAACGGCGCAGAAGCACCCCTGCTCCAGGCCCAAATGCAAGAGAAAGCCAGGCTTGCGGTGGCAGTAGCGGCTGGACCTATGGCACCCGTTGGCGGGCCAGGGAAGGCCCTCCAGCCCCATAGCATTCACTGGCCCGGTGAGGTCTCTGCCTGCCCTGCTTTGGGGGATTGCGGGTCTGCTGCCCCATTGCCAAGGGGGTGGGATAACCTTCACCAGACCTGATGGCTCTGCCGCTCTAGCATGAGCTGCTTGGGGAGCGGGAGGCATGCTGGCAGGGCTTGGCATGGGCGGAGCCAGGCAGGACGTGCGTCTGGAGCAGCCCGAGCTGCACCTGGGGGGAGGAGGAGGAGGGGGTTCAAAGGCTATTCTTGGCTCCCACTGGCTATCCGTGGCCCCCGGGACCAGAGGGAGCACCCCCTCTGTGCCCCATTGGCTGGGGGCACAAGCGAGGGGGTGGGTGCTGTGGCGCTCATGTCCTGCTTGGGGCCTTTGCCCCCCGTGCGTGGTGGGTTGGCCCCTTTGAGAGCAGGAGCCTGGACTGGAGCGGCCTTTGCTGGCTCCTGCTGCAAGGCTGCGCGTCCGACGTGGTCCCGTTCCCCTCCAGGCTCCCAGTGAGTACGAGACAAGCCCTGAGCAGTTGTTCTATCGCATTGCACACCTGAACCGTGGGCAGCAGTACCTGCTCTGGGTCGCAGCTGTCACCTCAGCGGGACGCGGCAACATCAGCGAGAAGGTCACCATTGAGCCTGCTGGAAAAGGTTTGCAGTAGGAGGGGGAAGGGGCGGGCGCGGGGGGAGGGGAGCCCAGCTTGAGTTTGGGGCTGGGAGGGGGCAGGGAGGAGGGCGGCGCCTTCTCACCGTCCGCCCTGCTTACTGGGCCGCCCTGCTTGCAGCCCCAGCCAAGATCATTTCGTTTGGAGGCACTGTCACCACCCCATGGATGAAGGACGTGCGGCTGCCCTGCAGTTCGGTGGGGGAACCGGTCCCGGCCGTGAAGTGGACCAAGGACAGGTAAGGGTGGGCGGGGAACCGGACGCCCCTGGGCCTGTGTGTGTGGTGGTGGTGGGCAGTCCTGGCAGCTGGTGTGGCGTTCCTCACGGTCAGGGCTCCTCTTCCTTTGCAGCGATGATTCTGCCATCCCGGTGACCGTGGACGGGCAGCGCCAGATCCATGCCAATGGCACGCTCATCTTGCGCTCTGTGAAAGCGGAGGATTCTGGGTACTACACCTGCACGGCCACCAACACCTGGGGCTTTGACACCATCATTGTCAACTTGCTGGTCCAAGGTGAGCCAGAGGGAGGCTCAGGCGCCGGGCTGCCTTCAGGGCAGGGGCAGGGCCGCTGCTGCTGGCGCCTTGCCCAGGCTCTGTATGCAACAGGGCGCCCCCCTTCAGGCCTTCTCTTCCCTGGGGGCTGCCTCTGCCCAGACCGCCAGCTCCTCGGTGTTGTGTGAGCACCCAAGGGAGGGGAGCCTAACTCAACACTTGCTTCCCCTGGCCCAGTGCCCCCAGACCAGCCTCGGCTGACGGTGTCCAAGACCTCTGCTTCCTCCATCACCTTGGCCTGGATCCCGGGGGATAATGGCGGCAGCTCCATCCGAGGTACGTGCAGCTGGGGAGAGGGGAGTGGGGTGTCCCTAGGGTGTGTGAAGTGGTCATTCCTCTGCACTTTGCCCACGCCTGCTGGCCAGCTAGCCTGCAGGACCAGGCAGGACAAAGGAGCAGCAGCCTGGGCCTCTCCTCTACGGGTAGAAGGGCAGCCTTTGGGCTGCTTTGCCAGGGCCCCTCCTAGCCCGAGCCCACTCCCAATCTCTGGGCGCCTTGGGGGCGTCATTGCTGTTGTCCGTCAGCCCTGGCTTGCGGCCTGGCACTCTGGCACATCCGAAGGGCTGTCAGCCTCCTGGTCTTCTCTGGCCAGAGCCAAGCATACGGGAGGTGGTGCCGGGCGTCCGGCCTTCCTTGGGAGAGCTGAGCAGTGCTGGGGCAGAGGGAGGGGGCTGTGCCTCTCTTGCCCTTGGGGCACTCCTCGAAGGGAGGGGTGTGAGTCTGAGAGGAGGCAGGTGTCCTGGGTTCTGCCTGCACGGGGCTCTGGGAGGGCAGGGAGGTCCTAGCTGGCCAGGGCCAGGGGAGCCGGCGTGCCACCATCTCCCCTGGGCGCAAGGACCACGTTGGCCACTGTCCACGAGGGCTTCCCTGTGTCTGAGCGAGGGCTTTGATTAGGGATGGTTCTTGGTGCCTTCCGAAACCAAAAGGAGGAACAGCATCCAAGCCTGGTCAGAAAAAGGGAGAAACAGGCTCTCAGAATGCAAATCGTTTATTTTCACAAAGCCCTTTGTGAAAATGGATTATTTGCATCCTGAGAGCCTGTTTCTCCTTTTTTCTATTGGCACCTCCCCCCTGCCCTGCCCTGCCCTGCCCTGCAAGGAGCCCTTGCCCCATTGCCAGCTCATCCCCCTGAGGGCGTCTAGGCAGTGGTGAGGGGGGCAAGGGGCAGGCTTGAGGCCGGGCTGCCTCCCCGCAGTCTGCCTGGCTGCTGGGGGACCTCCTGGACTCTGCGCCTCCTTCTCCGTGTCCCATTTCCCTGCCCTCCGCCTGCTCCGGAGTGTTCCCAGGGAAACATCTGCAGACCCAGGAGGAGGAGTGGGAGAGGGATGGCGCTTTCACGCTGCAATTAATTAAAGGCATGGAAGTAATTACAGGCCGGTCTCCCCAGCCAGCAGCCCTGACTCCAGTGGCTGGAGACGTTTCCTTTTAATTGGATTAGAACAACGGAAAACAGCCAGCTCCACCCCAGGCCTGCTGCAAGGCAAGAACCACGTGCGAGGGGAGCCCAGGGCCTCTCCCTGCCAGGCAGGGGCTGCGCGGCCAGAGGCAGCTGGAGGGGTGGGCAGGCCTCCCGGTGCCAACTAGGAGGCGGGCACGCGCTGCTGCCTGCCTGAGTGGGGACCGCTCCGAGGAGCTGCAGGGCGGGGGTGGAGTCGGTGAGGGCCAGGTGGGGAGAAGCCAGGGGCAAATCCTTGCGGCTGTTGAGGGTGCAGGCTGCCAGCCCCTTGGTCCATCCAGCCCCGTATTGTCAACACTGGCGCCGGCGGCAGCGGCTCCCGACGTTTCCACACTGGCAGGCTTAGTCCCACTCAGTCCTCTGCCTTCTTTAGGCAGCGGAAGGTTTCAGCAGTCCACGCATTGAGCTGGACAAATTTGGAGAGGGAAAGCCCTGCGGGCTGTGGACACTGCTGCGTGCATCATGTGGGCATTCTCTGTGGGGCTGCAGGCAAGGGAGATCTCAGAGCAGCTGTACAGCAGCAGCCCCCACCCATCGCCGCCTGGGGGTGGCCCCAGCCCTCCCCAGGCTTGCCTGCTCCCCAGCATCCTGTGGGGCAGTCCCTTTGCCACATGTGCCCATTGAGCCTCCTCCTCCTCCATCCCTACAGGCTTTGTGCTCCAGTACTCCGTGGACAACAGTGAGGAGTGGAAGGATGTGTTCATCACTTCCACGGAGCGCTCCTTCAAGCTGGAGAGCCTGAAATGCGGGACTTGGTACAAGGTGAAGCTGGCGGCCAAGAACAGTGTTGGGGCCGGGCGCATCAGTGAGATCATTGAGGCCAAAACCCACGGCAGAGGTGATTCGGTGGCCCAGGGAGGCTGGGCAGGGGCAGGACTGCTGGTTTAGGCAAAGGCTGGAAAGGGAGGCCCTGGGAGGGGGCATGAAGACGTGGAGGCTTGGAGGTTCTTTTCAAAGAAGGATGGGAGGGTGGAAACCCAGGAGGAGCTGGGAAAGAGCCGGAGGGAGAGGTGCCTTGGCCAGGGCTTCTTGCACAAGAAATCAGGGCAAAGACACTTGTTTGAATACAGGTAGTGATGGGGCGAATATCCCCCTGGGCCTGCGAGGGCAGTGGACACCCCTGCATCCGGTCCTCCCAGGCCCTGACAGATGCATTCGGCGGATTTTCACCCCATCACTGCCTGGACGACACAGGGGCACAGCTCCGGGTGGAACTCAACTCACATCTGCCCTGAGCTGCGTGTGCCCTTTGTCCTTTCCCCTGCTGCGGTAATGGCCGCCACTGTGGAGGGAGAAAATACACATTTCCCCCAGCTTTCGGGCAATTGCGTATTTCTCTCCCCCCTCACCGCCCCTGCTGATGGGGGCCTTGAAGCCCCCACTAAGAGGACGTTTAAGGCCCCATCGGTGGGGGACAGGGAGAAATGCTTAGTAAAGCCCCCTCTTTGAGGGAAAATTGAAGCTTATTGCAGCATTTTATGTTTACTTAAGTGCATTTCTAGACCTCTTGAATGGGAAGACACATATGATTTTGAAAATTATGACAGCAAAACTTCCAAAGGAGCAAAAGCAAAAGGCCAGTAAGGGGACAATCACAGTTGCATGTTGTGTATTTCGCCCATAATGGCTTCCAGTCGGATACCGAGATTCCAAGGGGGAAAGACAGGTGACCCACGTCAGATCCATCGCAAGCAATCCTGGCCCGGCTCTTTCTGACCCCCACTTGCTGGCGGCCTCTGGCCTCACCAGGCAGCCTCCCGGACTGTGCACAGCTGTGGCTCTTGGTGAGCTGCTGCATGACCCAGCAGCCCCTGCTGCCCTCTCCTTCCCCCCCTCCAGAGCCTTCCTTCAACAAGGACCAGCACCTGTTCACCCACATCAACTCCACGCACGCCAGGCTGAGCCTGCAGGGCTGGAGCAGCGGGGGGTGCCCCATCCTGGCCATCCTCCTGGAGTTCCGGCCTAAGGGCACCTGGGTCTGGCAGAGCCTGCGGGCCAATTCTTCCCATGAAGTCTTCTTGACGGAGCTGCGGGAAGCTACGTGGTACGAGCTGCGCATGAAGGCGTGCAACAGTGCCGGCTGCGGCAACGAAACCATGCAGTTTGCCACCTTGGACTACGACGGCAGTGAGTGTGGAGGACGGGGCTGGGAGAGCGCAGGTGGGCTCAGGGAAGCTGGCCCAGGTTTGGGCCCAGGCGGGGAGCTGAGTGCCTGTTCTGTGCCAGGTACCATCCCACCCATCAAGTCAGCCCAGGGGGAGGGCGACGACGTGAAGAAGCTCTTCACCATTGCTTGCCCCGTCATCTTGGCCACGCTGGGAGTCGCGCTGCTCTTCGTCATCCGCAAGAAACGGAAGGAGAAGCGCCTGAAACGCTTGAGAGGTGAGCAGGCTATGGAGTTTCCCTTTGGAGCAGCCCTGGAGAGGAACTGCAGGGAGGGAGAGGAGGGCTGTGTGTGGGTGAGCCACAGGGCTTGTGGAAATCAGAATAGCAGAGTTGGAAGGGGCCTACAAGGCCATCGAGTCCAACCCCCTGCTCAATGCAGGGATCCACCCTAAAGCATCCCCGACAGAGGGTTGTCCAGCTGCCTCTTGAAGGCCTCTAGAGTGGGAGAGCCCACAACCTCCCTAGGTAACTGATTCCATTGTCATACTGCTCTAACGGTCAGGAAGTTTTTCCTGATGTCCAGCTGGAATCTGGCTTCCTTTAACTTGAGCCCGTTATTCCCTGTCCTGCACTCTGGGAGGATTGAGAAGAGATCCTGGCCCTCCTCTGTGTGACAACCTTTTAATTATTTGAAGAGTGCGGTCACGTCTTCCCTCAATCTCCTCTTCTCCAGGCTAAACATGGGAAAGGGAGCTGACTGCCAAAGTAGCTCTTTAGGGAAGAGCTGTGGTTTGAGAACTGAATTCCGACATCTGGGCTGTGAAGGCGCTGGGGGTGGTGCCCGTTCCAGAGTGTGCAGCTGCACCAGTGGTGCATGTAGGCTGGAGGTGGAGCCCTTTGCATGCTTGATGGAGTTTGCAGCCCTCTGTGGACAGTGTGGAAAGGGCTGGCGCAGAGGTGGCTTCTAGGCCGTTCTCCACGTTGAGCTGTCTCTTTGCACAGCCAACTCAAACGAGGCTGAGCCTGTAACCGCTCTTGTTTTTCTCAGCTTGGAGTTTAGAAATGGCTGCATAGTTCTGGGGGGGGGGGGGAGAAGGAGTAGTATGATGTCACTGCCCCCATAGCTGGTAGGGTGTTTGTCTGCATCCTTTTCAAAGTGTGGAGCCCAGAACTGGACGCAGCACTCAAGACAAGGAGTAACCAGGGCCGAATAGAGGGGAACCAGGACCTCATGCGATTTGGAAACTAGACTTCTATTAATGCAGCCCAAAATAGCATTTGTTTTTGCAGCCCTATCACACTGTTGGCTCATATTCATCTTGCGATCTACAACAATTCCAAGATCCTTCTCACTTGTGGTCTTGCTGAACCAAGTATTCCCCATCTTGCAACTGTGCATTGAACTTGGCATTTATCCCTATTAAATTTAATTATGTTGTTTTCAGCCCAGTGCTCCAGACTATCAAGTTTCTGTCTTCCCCCAGCCAAGCAGCTAAGGGCGAGAACCACTGGGTGTCCTGTATGTCCTCCCCAGCAGTTCAAGGCCTGGAGGCGCAGCCTGTCCAGGGGAGAGGGCAGGGTTTGCTTCGGCCACACAGCTGGGCTGCCCGCTTATCTGCTTCTGCTCTTTTTCCTTTGCAGATGCCAAGAGTTTAGCTGAAATGCTCATCAGGTGGGTAATGGCAGCACTCCTGCTCCCCAGGGCCCTCGGTGTGGGCTAGCATGAGAGTGAGCAACTGGTAGCCCTCCAGGTGCTTTGGCCTCAGCTCCCATCAGCTCTAGCCTGCAGAGGGAATAGTGAAGGGTGTTGGAGGCAGGGACATCTGGCAGGCCACAAGCTGCCCACTCCTGGCTGAGCAGCTGAATGTCGGACAGGCACACTGGGGGCCTTTAGCCAGAAATGCTTATGCAAACTGGGGGTGGGGGTGGGAATCCCCTAGATCCTGTTACATATATGGAGCCTTCGCAGTTGAGCTAGAGAAACCAAACACACACACACACACACACACACACACACACACAGTCTCTCTCTCCCTTTTCTGGCTGCTCATCCAGGCATCCCGGAGCAGAGTACAAGAGGCTGGAAGCGTTTGAGTGCTCTTGGCCCTGGTGGGGATGTGGGCTCCTCTGCCTCCATGGCATATGGGGGTGGGTGAGTCGTGCAGCTTGTGCCTCATCACTGATCTCTTTTGCCCTCCCATCTCCTTTATAGCAAGAATAACCGGAGCTTCGACACGCCCGTGAAGGGCCCCCCGCAAGGCCCTCGGCTGCATATCGACATCCCCCGGGTCCAGCTCCTCATCGAGGACAAGGAAGGGATCAAGCAGATTGGTGAGGTGTCTCCCAGGTCCTGGGCAGGAGCCAAATGCTCATTGCCACCCTCACAGGCTTCCCCAGGGTGTCTTCTTGAAGGGCTGCAGCCTAAGGAGGGGGGCCACAGAACATCCGCCCGCCCTGCCCGCGTCTCACTGAAGTGCTGCTCTCCCTGGTCAGAGCCGGTCCCCCTCCAAAGCGTGGTTCCCTCGTGTCCACAGAGCGGCTGCAGCTCAGGGTAGAGCAAGCCGTGTGTTTCCGTTCTTTCAAATAGCAGCGCTGCCAGGCCCATGGGGATGGGAGTAGAAGAGCCCTGGACCCTTGGATGAAAAGCCCACTGTGAGGCTTGGACGGTTGAGAGCAGGCGAGCTCCCAGAAACGGCTTTCTCACAGTCTTATTGCAATGCAAAGTTTCTGACCTTCTGCCCTACAGGAGATGACAAAGCAACCATCCCAGTGACTGACACAGAATTCAACCAGGCTGTGAATCCCCAGAGCTTCTGCACAGGCGTTTCCCTGCATCATCCGGCACTCATCCAGAACACAGGCCCCCTGATAGACATGTCCGATATCCGTCCCGGCACCAGTAAGTGCTGCAAGAGGATCTCAGCAGCCAAGGCCTCTGCTCCAGCCAGGGCCGGCCCAAACAGGAGAGAGGCCGCAGGCCACCCGTTTCCAGAGCAAAGACCTCGGAGCTCCAGGTTCACTGGACCTGGGCTGATATCAGGAGCAGGGAAGCGCCTTCCCAGTGTTTTTCACATGGGTGCTCCAGGAAGGCACAACAGATGCACAGGGCTGGAGTGGGCACAGCAGTCCCAGAGGGCCGAAAGGCTTCGGTTAGTTCCTTCTCCCCAGCCCAAATCATGTGTGAGGGAACGTACAAGAAGAGAAGCACTTTGGAAATGCCAGAGGCGGGCTGAGAGAAGTACGTTTAGCCAGGAGTGTGCAGATGCACATGCAAAAAAAGCAGAGGGGCTGCAGCCAGGAGGTAGAGATCAATGTTCCCCCACCCCACCTTAAGCATACTTACTTCTTTATTGGTGTATTTATGTTACTGCACCATTAGAGAAGTTCCCTGGGTTGCTCACAAAGAAATAGAACATTATAAAGCAAAAGTGATTACATCTAAACGAAGATTAAAAACTCCCAGGCTAATGTTCCTGGAACCTAGGATCATCCAATGCAGCTCGGTGGTGGGAGATTCAGAAAGACAAAACTTTATACACTACTTAAATTCGCTACCGCATGATGTAATGGTGGTCACCAACTTGGATGGGTTTTAAGGGGGTTTAGACGAATTCATAGAGGTGAAGGCTGACAATGGCTACATGCTACCCTCAGCATTGCAGGCAGCCTGCCTGCCTCTTGAGTACCGGCTGTGGAAGAACATGAGCTGGAGGGTGGCTTGCAGGCTTCCCAGGAGCACCAGGTTAGCCGCTGTGGGAGCACGATGCTGGACAGCGGAGGCCTGGTGATGGTCTGCAGCACTGGGGAAATGGAAGGAACAGCAGCGAGAGGCGGGAGCTGCGCCTGGGCTGAGGCGAGGATCGGAGGTTCTCGCCTGGGAGTGCTCATGTCTGTTCCCAAAGCCCAAGTGGCCTTGACCCTCTCTCCTCTCCCAGATCCAGTTTCCAGAAAAAGTGTGAAGTCTGCACACAGTACCAGGAACCGATACTCCAGCCAATGGACTCTCACCAAGTGCCAGGCCTCCACCCCAGCACGGACCCTCACCTCTGACTGGAGGACCGTTGGGTCACAGCATGGCATCACTGTGACAGAAAGCGACAGCTACAGCGCAAGCTTGTCCCAGGATACAGGCGAGTGGCGCTGAGATGATGGGCCTCAGAGCACGCCGCGTCTTCCCGGGCTGCTGAGCAATACACACCCTCCTGGTGTTGTGCCCACACAATGTCCTGCTGCCTCCCCCCCCCCCCCCGGTTGCCTTGACCACATCAAGGAAGAGGCGACTGGAGTGCCCTGGCAGGGTTCAAGCGGTAGGCAGGCTCTGTAACGCCGTGCTCTCTCCTTGCTTCCGCAGACAAAGGGCGGAACAGCATGGTGTCCACGGAGAGCGCCTCCTCCACCTACGAGGAGCTGGCACGAGCCTATGAACACGCCAAGCTGGAAGAGCAGCTGCAGCATGCCAAGTTTGAAATCACCGAGTGCTTCATCTCCGACAGCTCCTCCGACCAGATGACCACAGGCACCAACGAGAATGCCGACAGCATGACGTCCATGAGCACCCCTTCAGAGCCAGGCATCTGCCGCTTCACTGCCTCTCCTCCCAAACCACAAGACAGCGACCGCGGCAAGGGCGTCGCTGTGCCTATCCCTCACCGAGCAAATAAAAGTGAGTCTTTGGCAGCCGCTCGCTGCCTGCCTGCGTTCCCCTCCTGGTCCCAAAGACCACAGCAGCGCCTGTACATGCTAGACCCGCCACTGGCGAGGGTCTCTGAGAAAAAGCTGCCCTCCTTGCGCCCAGTGGCAAAGAGCTGGCTTCTGAATGGGCAGTCCTCTGGCACAGGATGCCTCAGGGGAATACCTTTTTCTTTCTTTAGCATGTCATTTCCTGGAGAAGTTTGTGGGAGAGTTTGAGTACTTGCAAGGTCTAACACGTCCTTCCCCCAGGGCGGTGGTGGTGGTGGTGGTGCAGTCTCAGGGGGAGCACGCTGTGGCTTGCGAGGGGGGAGGGAGGGGAGTCACGGCGGAAGCTGCCAACATGCCCCTCTCTTTCTGCCTTCTGCAGGCGATTATTGCAACCTGCCTTTATACATGAAATCCGAAACGTTCTTCCGCAAGCCTGACCTTCACGAGCCCTGCCCGGTGGTGCCGCCCCGCGAGGCCTCCATCCGAAATCTGGCTCGGGCCTACCACACTCAAGCCAGGCACCTGACCTTGGACGCCAGCAGCAAAGCGGCAGCGCCTGGGCCCCATGTGAGTGCGGCGGCCACAACGACCTTACCTCAGAGAACTCTCGCCATGCCCAGCTCGGCAGGTGCGGCCCCTGCCGCTGCCGCCGCTCCTGCCCCCATCCCTTCTGCCCCTGCGCCAGGCACTGAGGCCCCACCTGCCGCCACTGCTGAGCCACGCCTGCCCCCCCATACCAAAATGGGGGGGTCCAGAGACTCGCTCCTAGAAATGAGCACGTCTGGTATAGGGAGGTCGCAGAAGCAGGGAGCCGGCGCCTATTCAAAGTCCTATACGCTGGTGTAGCAGTGGACACAAGACGACAGAGACTTTGCTCTTTTCCTGAATTATTTATATTGAAATAAAAGACGCTCTTGTACAGAATGGACTTTTTTTGTATAAATCAAACTATTTTCTTCTTCTCCAAACTTGAGGGTAAAAACCAACCATGGGGCAAAGCGTTGAGGAGTTCTTTTTTCCGAAGCTTTTGCTCTCTGTTTCACAACGTCTCGGAAGAGGGCACCGTACTCAAGGGTGTGCCCGCCCGCCCGCCCCCGCCCACTTTCCCTGATGAAGCAACCCCTGTAGGTTTTGAAGAGACTACTTTGAGACAATGCATGTTGTTTTACTGTTTGGAAAACCACGGGACTTGCTTTAAGTTGCATCTGCCTCTGTGTTAATACCTTTTTCTATAAAAACAAAAAGCCAGCGCAGTGTGCAATAAAAGTTATGTTTCTATAACAACAGAGCCCTTTGTGTGGGGTGGGCCAGACCTAGAAGAGAATGAACATGACCGTAATGCGGTCAGCCACATCCTGAAGACAGATTCCATGTTCCCACCGACCAGGTGGAACGTGGAAAAAGATCTGACGAAAAGCACAATTTCACCCGACAGTTAAGCCTGAGCAACAACTGCCCATTACTTAGCAAGACAGATGCAGCGCCTAGAAAAGAGCAGGGACATGCCAGGACTCGAAGGCTTTATAGGCCCCTTCCAACTCTACTCTTCTATGATTCTCTGATAGGGGCACACTAGGGCAATGAAACAGAGACTCCACTCTCTCAGCTTTCTGCTGGAGTTTCTCAGAGTCTGTCGCCCCCCCGAGGCGCATCCTGTAATCACACATTTCATTGTGAAGTATCCTGCAGGTCACATGTCACACGTTAAGCTGTTCATAATTTTATACATAAACTTCTTAAACACCAAACATTTTAAAATTCTCTATGTATAATGTGTCCTTCTGAAGTGCCATTTTTCTTTCTAAAACACAAAGCAAGTAAAATCGGAATTGTCTCCTGGAGATTGGGGCAGAGAGGCCATGGGCTGCAACTCGCCTCTTGCAAGCAGAGCCAGCTCTTCCAATTGAAGAGGGTCGTTTTTACTGAGGGTGGGGCAGAGGCCCCCAAGTCTTCGGCTAGCTCTGTGTGCCAGCACTGAGTCTGTGCATGGCACAGCACACCCAGAGACAGCTGCGGTGGGGTGGAGGGGCAGGAAGAACGTGCAGAAAAAAGCAGCGCAAGTGAGTGGGGCTCCTTTCCCAAAGAAAGGTTCCAGCACAGGAGTTCCTCTTCATTAAATAGCACCTGGAGGCCTACCCCCTGCGCTATGCCTTACCTTCCTTCTGGAAACTTCTGTGTCAAAGCACGCCAAAGCATTTAGCCTCACCTGCTATCGCTGTACTATACACCTCTTCCCCCGACCCCCAACGCCATTGATAGGGCTCTGTGCATAAGCACCCATTTGCATCGAAACCCCAACCCTCATCCAAGACTGAGCCAAAAGTTCCCACTGAAAGATTGCCTGAGCCCCAGCCACTAGCAGTAGCCCATCTTGCCTCCTCCCCACAGTGCTCGTCAGGTGCGCAGGGCCTCCGGAAGCCAATTTAGAAATCTCAAAACATGTGCAAATGATGGTGGGGAAAGTCCAAGAGACTCTCCTACACAAGAGAGCTGCCCCCAAAGACTGCTGAGCTGGCCATGGGGCGAGCCCAACCGCACCAGCGGTATGCGAGAAGAGCGCCGCTCTGCTGTTCCACCTTGAACGAGCCATGCAGTCCTTGATTTCAAAGCAGCCAGGAGTTGGGATTGGTTCTACTTTCCATGCTTGTGCTGCTGGTATTTACGATAGTGAGTCTGGATAGTCACCGCTGCCCTCTGGGTGGGATCACTCAGCTCCTCGCTCCCACTGCTGGGCACAGGGCTGGAGTCACCTAGGAAGGCACGGAGAAAGCGACTCACTAGGGCAGCAGGGCGCCCCCAGCGAAGCCCAAGCGCCCCCTCCTGTTCAGAAGCCTCCCTGGGCTGAAACCAGGCCAGACCTGAGGGAGAAAGCGGCGCCCGCCCTGCAGCCACTCCCCCTGCCACACTGCCCAGGCGGCTCACCCTCTCTCATCCGATTACTGTGCAAGAGGCAGCGAGAACAGCCGCTGCAAAAGCCTATTTGCTCAGGACGTGACTTTGAACAGGCGCTGAGACTCCCAAGGGCAGGGGAAATCGGCCCACGGGAGAGGCCTGTGCATGGCTGGAGTGCCACATTGGCTACAAGAAGAGCCAACGTGGCACTCAGATGGGGCGCCTGCTAAAGGGGAGGAACCCTGCCCCCGTCCCCACGCATGCTGTGTCGAAATGCCACGTGCAGAACCCTCACCTCTTCGCCCAGTGATCCCGTAGATACTGTTGTGCCGAGAACTCACCCCTTTCTAAAAAGATCAAGAAGCAGAGTTAATACAGAGCCCCATAGAAGCCACGCCGGCGCCAGCACAGCAAGCCCGCCACTGGCTGGGCGATGCTCCAGGAGAAGCCAGGAGCAGAGCAGAGGGGGGGCAGCCCCACCCCTTTTAATTTATTTATTATTTATTTCATTTATTACATTTATATACTGCCCCATAGCCGAAGCTCTCTGAGCGGTTTACAAAGCGGGCGACAGCTGCCTCAGACCGCAGAGGCGTCCGGCTGCTGTCATGGCTAACGGCTTCTGGGAAGACTTGCCCATGAATGAATCCAGGGATAGGCGACCCCCGACCCCCCAACATTTATGCCGGCAGTAACAAACTGCTGATCCCCCCTCCCCTACCCAAATTCAGCAGAGCAGCCACAAGAGTGCAGCCCACAGGGGAGCCACCAAACCCTGCAATGTTGCCCACGTCCTAAGCCAATCATTTTACAAAGGCAGCCTGAGAGACAGGCCTCTGGTGGGAATGATTTCCGTTTGTGAAGTACAGGGTGTGTAACGCTGACCCATCATCGAGTTCTCAGTGCAAGGCTCAAGGCTCAGTGCAATTCACCTCCCCCCCACCCCGCTCATAGCCAAAGACCCCAGCGGCAGCAGACAGAGCAAGGAGAGGAACCTACCCCGCTGTCTCGGCTGGCACGACGGCTTGGGGTCACATACTGGACTTGCCACGGCAGGGGCTGTTGGATGAGGTAGGGCAGCGGCTCCTCCTGGAACAGGTGGTTGCCAAGCTGTGCAGAAGGCAAGGAAATGCCGGTTCGTCAGCAAAGCCAGGACTGCTGGCACGAGACACACCCAGGCACTGACACATGGATCAGGCGGTCCATGTTGCCACCAGCCACCACAGGGCCCCTTCCCAGAACCTGCCTCTCCCACAGGCAAGGAGAGGCAGCCCTGCCATCTATGCAGCAAGGCAGTCCGTGCCAGTAACACTCCAGGACAAGGAATACGGAGGACAGAAGGGCTCCTGCATGGCTTGCTCAGGCCCCCGCCCTCTAGCAGAGCCCTCTTGGCCTCAGGAGCAGCTCATCTGCAGTGGGCAAAAACCTGAGCGACCAAAGGAACCTCAAGGGCAAGGCAGCCTCACACTGCAAGTGAGCTAGCCACATGGGACGCACAAGGCCACCACCCCCACCGGGATAGACCATGCCTCTTGGGATGGACAGTGGCTTGAACCATGGCAGACCAGGCTAGTGCCACAGCAAGGTGGCAGAGGAGCTGACACAGCGCTGCCATGCCAAGCAGCAGCCCCAAGCCCTGCTGGCTCCTCTGCTGGCATCAGGCTGGCAGTGCTGTGCAACACCCAGCGGGAGCTGGGCAAAGGCCCTAACGGAAGCCCTGGAGGGCTCCTTCCCAGGAGCGTTGCCCTGGCAGGCACTGGTGCGCTCAGGAGCCCCATCAGAGCCAGTGCCCCCCCCCCCCCGCAATCGCAGCGAAGGAAAAGCAGCCCTCCACCACCCTGACGGTGAGCGGCCTTGCTTGCACATCCCAAAGGTACTGACCTGCCCCAATGCTTTCACCATGAAGTAGAGCGCAGTCATCAGCGTTGCCAGCATGGTGGGTAACGTCAGGAAGCCCCACGAGAGGCTCACTCTCCTCAGATCAGCCTGGGATGAGACCTGCGTTGTGCTGCAACAGGGCAAACTGGTGCCAAATGGCCTAATAAGCTTAGGCAGGCAGCCTGTACTGCCTACAAAATCTGCTGTCCTTTGGAGCCTCTAATCTTCCACACTTGTGCCCAGAGACGTCACATTCCTCTCTCTCTCTCTCTCTCTCTCTCTCACACACACACACACACACAGTGCGCCAGGCGGGAGGAGACGTGCAGATCAGGGGATTAGGAGCAGAGAGGGTTCACTTGCTTTCCTGGGGATTATATTCTGCGCAAGGGGCCATCTGTAGCTCCACTAAAAATGGGGAAAGAGCCTCTCTGCGTGCTGTTTGTCAAAAGCCAAATTCCCACAGCCAACCAACGTGCAAGGTGGTTGGCATTGCATTCGATTTGGTAGACATCTGCCAGCATGGTAGGAGGCAATACAGACCCCCCTCCCCCTCACCGCCCAAACCCCAGCCTCTGTCTATTTGCAGAACAGGGATCTGGCAAAAGGCTCTTGAAAGCATGGTTGCGGGGAGCCGGGGCAAAGTGAGATCATGTGCACGAGATTCTCAGGCAGGAACCAAACTATGAACACGCAGGAGGGGGGAAAGCGACGACACCACCAGAGATGTACCAAAGAGTAAAATTTAATGGGTATACAAAAATACAGCTCTGCCCGTTCTTGCCATAACATACCCTTTAACACAGGCCAAGAGTAGAAACGCTTTGCTCATACAGAGGCCCAGCTGAGTGGTGAAAACTGAGAGAGCTGTTGGAAGCTGTCAAGCATGGCGGGGGGACACTCTAAGGGAGACTGCCCCCCCTCCGCCCCCCAGTGCCTGGGAAGCCAGAGCCAGGCGCCACCTCAGGGGTGGGACCGGGTACATCAGCCAGAGGCCTGGCTTCAGAAGGTGGGAAAAGCTAAGAAGGAAATGAAGAGTGAAATTAAACCTTCTAGAAGCAGCTCTGGCAAGAGCGTGCCTCCACAATGCAGACGTGCATGGATGTGCACGTGTAGCCCCCGCCCCCCACTCCACCCACCCAGTTCCTCCAGGCAACTGGCACTCTTTCAAGTGGCGGCTGCTGCAAGCATCCAGCTCTGGGACCAGCTGAGTGAACACAGCGCAAAGAAATGCGCTGAAGCATCAGCCCAACCGGCTCTGCCACCGCAAACACAACAGTCCCCAAGCTCTGAGAGGAGCCTCCATTTCTCAGAAAAGCCTGGAGGATCAGGCCAATGACGGCTTCCTAGAAGATTTTAGCCTGGCGCTCTCCTGCCGCCCTGCCTCGGCCTGTGGGTGGCCAGCCTGGCACCGGAAGAGCTGCTGCACAAAGCCAAGATGGCCCACGAGTCACCCAACGGGCAGCCGACCCGCACGGAGAAATCTGGGGAGGTCGAGGGGTGTGTGGTGACTGTGGGAGGCAACCCTGACTGCAGAGGAACCCTTGCAGGGCGGGACCACGGGCTGCCACTTTGACGTTGGGAGCAGCGGAGGCGATGGCATCAGTCCAGGCGCTCACGGCTTCCGAGGGTTCGCTTCAGGCCGCCCTGTGGCTGCCCATGCTCTCAGGTGCCCGTAGTACATGGGAAAAGATGCCCACCAGCCTCCTCTCAGAACTCACCTCCTACCCCAAGAAGCAACATCACCTGCTGGGCATTTTCCTGCCTAATGGAACGCTAACAGGGAAGCAACTAGTTAGGGACACTCGGATGACTTCCCAAATGCACGAATGGCCTTCTCTTTAGGAGCCAGGCGCCGTGGCCCTGCCCAAGAGAGCACGCACGGAGGCTGCTGGGGGCGGGGGGTAAAGACGTGTATTGCCATCGGGGGAAGACCAAAGCTCTGCCGTGAGGAACTCGGGCCGGGGATCTGCTTTCCAAAAGGGCTTCTCCCAGTTGCCTAGAAGTGGTAGACCTTGATTTGGTTGTTCTCATCCAGTCCAAGCTGCACAAAACCCGAGCCACTGGCAGAGGACTTGGGTGCAACTGGCAAGAGAGGGCTGGAAGTTTAGGTGAAAGAAAATCCAAAGAACATGGCTGGGTTCCAGACACAAGAACACAAGGAGAGTCAGACAGAATCCGTCCAAAAGTCTAGCTCGGCCAGGAGCTTGTTCCCACAACAGCCAACCAAATGCCCAACTGGAAAAGCCCGCAAGGAGGACACGAGTGCGATGCCACTCTCCCTCCCACTCACGTTTCCCAGCATGACTGGTATACAAAATCACATACGGAATGACCTCCATGCATCTGCCTAATTCCCTGTTAAAGCCATCCAAATTGGATGCCAATCACTACATCTTGTGGACGTGAATTCCAGTTTAAACCCTTCCCTTAATCTGTCCTGAGTCTCCTACCAATGAGCTTCATGAGCTGATCCGACTGGGGTTATAGTATTATGGAAGACAGAAGGAAATGTCTGTCTCTGTACACAATGCATACTTTTGTATACCTCTCTGTCTCCCCCTTACTCACCTTTTTTCTAAGCTAAACTATATCAGCTGGGGAAAACAAACCATTTTTTCCTGCTCTTTGCTTTCTGTTCTTCCACCAGCTACCGACCCATAAGAGGATCTCTCCTCTTATCTCATGACTGCTAAGCTTGCTCAGGGGTCTTCGTCAAAGGCTGTTCTGTAGTCCAAGCAAACAATGTCTACCAATCCATACAAGGAAAGGTGAAAGGCCTCTGAATTGCTACAGGGGTGGTTCCACCAGTGGGTGTACTGGAGACACCACAGAGCACCAGAGGCAACGTTCGTTCAGACTGCACCATGTGCTAGCAGCTAGTGCCCCTCTACATGCCAGGTGCGCACATCAAATTCAGACAGATCCAGAACTCATTTGAAGTAACACAATGCTCCTCCAAATAGCCACAAACCTTTGGGAAACCATCGGAGAGACGCAGACCCGGTGCCTGCAAAGAACAGATCCCTTTCCCCCAAGCTAGAGGACCAGCCAGGTTGGGCAGAGGGGAAGGGGTGCAGCCGTGTTGTTCCCTGACTCTTGCTCCCAGCCAGGGAATAACCTTACTTTTCTTGGGGCTTCCACAGTGCCCTTTCAGTGCCTTGGGAACAAAGGAATTTGCCAACGTTACATGCTGGTCTGTGCTGTCCTTGGGAGAGAGGTAATGCCTGGGCAAAAGGATACACTTTGGATTCCTGCTTGACACTCTCCAGCCACTTCTTGTTGGCATCAATCATGCCCTGGATATTCGGCCTCTCTGTCGCAGGGCCCTGTGTGTGGGGGCGCTGGAACAGGCGGATTTGCTCGCTGTTGAGAAGCAGAAGGGGTGGGGCCAGTCAACCAGGAGATCCGCCTTCAAAGTGCCTTTGGGAGGTACAGCAGCAGCAGCAGCTGCTCCATCGCCCCTGCAAAAGAGATGGGGCAGCAGCAGGCGAGACCGGGGGGCGGGGGCAGAGGCACTGGCCAGGAAGCCCCTGGCCCAGCCCCTGCAGGGAAGCAGCTAACAGGAGCTGCCACTGCTGCTTGAAAGGATGGAGGGGCCAAAGCTTTGAACCTGACAGGAGAATCAGGCACCTACGGACCGCTCGGGCAAAAGTGCAGTTTGTTCTCTCTGGGGGCATCTAGGACTCTTCAGATGTGAGGAGGGCTTCCCTCTTTCCCTGGTTACAAGCATCTTGCCTGAACAGCCAGCTGCAGGCAGTGCAAAGGTGCCTTACCCAGAGGTCATGTAGCTAAGCTTGCTGTCCGTAGGGCCAGGACTTCTGCAGGGTAACGGGAACCCACCTGGAACAGAAGAGAGTCAACTCGCAAGCCCAGCGTGGGGTTTCCTGGCCCTACCACCGCCCTGCCATTTGCTCTAAACCTGGAAGGGCCAGAAACCGCTCCCCACAACAGGGAACACCGTGGTCATTGGGCGGCTGTTCACAGCTTCCACCAGGCCCCTGACTACCTCCAGAGGCTAGGGCTGACGGGGTAGGAGGCCCAGCGTCTGTCCACCAGTGGCCGGGAGACATACAGCGAGAGCTGTGAGGGGACAAGGAGCCCACAGAGCTTCTCACCTGGGAAGTACTTGTGCCACTTCTCCATTAACATGCTGTCCACAGACTGGCTGGCCAAAGCAGAGGGGCTGGGACTGGAGCTGGGACCCCAGGCCCACTGAGGCCCAGCAGAAGGCACAAACGGAGCAGCGGAACGGACACGGGCCAAAGAGGTATAAGTAGCCAGAGGAATGCCCTCCCTGGACCCTGGGGACGCCTGGCCCTGGGTGGACGCGAAGAGCAGAGGCTGCTGGTTGCTGAAGTGGCTCAGGAGGCCGAGGACACTGTTCAGGTCACTGGTGATGCGCTGCAGGGAGTCGGTCAGGTATTGGATCTTGTCCAAGGGGGGGAATTGGAGGTCCGGTTTCAAGTCCACTACCATGGGGAAAGGGACAAAGAGAGGGGGTGATGACCGCGACCGACAAGGGGAGATGGGCCTACAGATCTAAAACCATCCCACAGCTGCCTCGGAGGAAAGGCTTCTTCTGGAAGCGAAAAGCTCTTCTGACGGACCGTTTCCCAACCCTGGAGAACTGGGGACGAGGACAGGCGCAAAGGGCCCTGGGGGCGGACTGGAGGGCTGAACCCAACTCTTACCTTTGTGGGGAGACTCTGCGCTGCTCGTCATGCTGCTTGCGTCATCAGAGTCACTGAGGTCAAAGGTCACCACCTTCTTGCAGGCCGCTCCCCTCAGTGTATCTTCATCAGAGAGCTTGGCGAGAGAGGAAGGGGAAACGGTCCTCCATGCTGCTTATGGAGTGGGCGCTTCCCTGCCTCCACAGCCCCAGAGCATGGAGGGCCAGAAGGCCAGAGCACCGCCCAACGGAGCAGTGGTGAGAGGGGCCGCTGGCCGAAGTGAGGCCAAGCAGCCGAGGAAGGCCGCCGATCAGGCATTCGCCGTGACGCCTCCCTGTCCTCATGCCACTCACCTCCAATGAGGCGGAGGCAGCAGCAGCAGCAGCAGCGGGTGGGGGGGTGGGGGGAGCCCTATTTATTTATTTATTTATTACATAGCTGAAGCTCTCTGGGCGGTTCACAAAAATTAAAACCATAATAAAACCAAGCAGCAAAATTGATATAAGATTAAAATACAGAGTTAAAACAGCAAGATTTAAATTTAAGTTAAAATTAAATGTTAAAATACTGAGAGAATAAAAAGGTCTTCAGCTGGCGACGAAAGGAGTACAGTGTAGGCACCAGGCGGACCTATCTGGGGAGCTTATTCCACAACCGGGGTGCCGCAGTGGAGAAAGCCCTAGAAGCCTCCCACCCACCCCCCCGCCACACACAGCACCTTTCCCAGCACGCGGTCATGGGAAGCCCAAAAGCCAATGCCAGCCGAGGCATCCCAGCTTGGAGCAGCGAGACAGAAAGGGCTGCCTGAGGACAGCAGAAGCTCCCACCCCACCCCTGCCCCTTTCCCCTGAGTTGGAAGAGGACAACGAAATCCACGCGGAATTGCTCTCAGGACTGCACAGCCCTTTCCTTCCGCTCCAGCCTGGCAAGGCCCAGCACCTTCCTCACTAAGGCTGCTGTTCCTCTCTGGGCTGCTGCTGGCAAGAGTGCAGACACACACACCCGCCCGCCCGCCCCACCACAAGCCCTCTTCCCCACGCCGGTTCACAAGGCCGGGCCCCCCTCGGGCAGGACGGAGCCCCCACCTCGTCCAGCAGCGAGGACTCCAGCTGGCTCAACCGCTCCGCTTTCTTCTTCAGCAGGGCCTGGCCCCTTTGCATGGCAGACTTCATTTCATCCAGCTGCCTGCCTTCCTGTGGGGGAAAAAGGCACTGCGTCACTTTTCAGCGTCATTCTGACTCTTGAAGGTGAGGGAGAAGCAAGGCCCGGTGGACTTTTCCTTTCCCCAGGCTTTTAAAAGGCGTTTTGTGGTTTTAATTTGTTTCTATAGTTGATTCTGTCCTCGTATTGTTTGTGAGCTGTCCTGGGAGTGGGCCCCCGAAAAGACCCCTGGGCCCCCAAGGCCAGCATGCACCCACTGCCACCAAGCCCCTCCCGGGATATGCCTGACTGGCCACCGGAAGCAGAGGTGTCAAGCCTCTCTGCCGCCACTTGCTTCCTGCTCTGGCCAAAGAGCAGCCCTGGCTCCCCCAGGAGAACAATGCCTGGGCTGCCCCCAGGGCTCAGGCAGGCAGCGACCCAGACGCTCTGGGGGAAGCCCGGGGTTCTCAGGGCAACGGAACAAGCCCAGCTGCTCCCTCACAAGCCCAGCACCCCAGCGGGGCACTTCAGCTCAGAGGCGCTGCCTTGTGTTGCCCTGTTGGCCCCTCACCTCTTCCAGGTTCCTGCGCACGCCTTCCAACACCTGGGAACGGCCTGGCTCCTGAGTGGCCTCATGTGCCCTCTGCAGGTCATGGCGCCAGTGCTGCTTGGCAGCGCGCAAAGCCGTTTGCCTCTTCCTCATGGAGCGTGTCTGGCGCACCAAGAACTCCTTGGCGGTCTTCAGGGAGGCTCCTTCGGCCGAAATGTAGTGCCGGACCCTGCAGGCAGGGAAGCAGGCCCACCGAATGCCGAGCGATCCCCGAAGCCCTGGGACATGCACAGCAAGTGCCACCAGGGGCTCCCGCCATGCCAGTGGCCTCCCATAAGGCAGGCAGGTAGGCAGGCAGGCAGGCAGGCGGGCAGGCAGGCGGGAAGGAAGGAAGGAAGGAAGGAAGGAAGGAAGGAAGGAAGGAAGGAAATGTTGGGGGGCCCAACCAGGCCCATTCCCCCGCTCTGTGCCCAACCTTTGTCGGCGTTCACTTACTGATCCAGGAGGAGGCTGCTTTCTTCGTTGCTCTTTGGAGTCTCGGATGCCATCTCTCTCGAGGGGGGCTTGAGGGTTTAATCAATTTTAAAGTCTGTTAAAGTCTGCAGGCAAAGACTGAATCCCATCCCCAGGGTAATTATGGCACTTGGACAATGGCTTCAGTCAAAGGAATCCTAGTGTTAGGTTGAAATGGACAACACTCTGCATTGTCTCTCCTCAGGATTACCCTGCCATCCAGAGGGTCTCTCCCGTACACACATGTACGTCCACCCCCACCCCCCACCCATGAAGCTGCCTAGGACAGGCAAAGCCGCCAGGCACGGGCCTGTCTGCACCGAGGGCTAGCAGTCCTTCCAGCCCCACTGCCAGAGATGCAGGTCACTCAACGTGGGACCTTGTCCACACAAATCACCTCCTTTTTCTCTCTGAGCACTACAGGCACAATCCCCTAGTCTCATTCCAAGTGGAAACCTGAAGTTAACTTGGGGTGAAGTTAATGGCTCCAAAGACGGCACTCCAGTGCCTGAAAACGTGGCCCATCTTCCCCACCCTCCAATCCCTTGGCCCTCTGGCCATCCCTGCATTTGTAAGCGGCATTTTGGCCTCTGTTTCAGGGTCTGGCTTGAAGAGTGAGCAAAAGGGATCCCCCTTCTTCACCGTTACTGCTTTGTGGGGTCACATGGAATCTTCCTGTCTCTCTCTCCGTGCACGCGCACACTTTTTAAAAAGAGTTCTGTAATCACTGAAGATTTCCCAGTCATGCCTGATGTTCACAGTCAGCAGTTTGTCATGGATTTTGCTGGCGGCGTGGGGAGGGGGTTGACAAAAAGCCATCCTGGCACGTCCCCACTCTCTGGAGAGGCTGCTGCCATGTAGCCCCCATATAAATTCCAGCCAGAGCCCTGACACCAACACAGGAAGACCGGCTCTCTGATGCCCTGTCCCACCCCCTGCCCCCAGAACCCAGCAATGCTCCGGCTCTTCCCCCCGCCCCCGCCCCCCCCACTGACCGCCAGCCTGCTCTCTTGCAGGTCTTCCACTCGGAGCGCTTCCTCCTTCCCTCCTGGGGATTCTTCCTCCAGCTTCTTCAGCAGCTCTTGCTTATTCTTCATGGCCTCCTCCAGGTCACTACAAATGACACAGGGAAGGAGAGATAGGGCGCAGCCCACGAGCAGCGCACCCCAGCTGGCACTGCCTGCTCCTCCGCTTGGCTTCGAGCTGTAGCAGACGGGGGCAGGGGTGAAGCTTGGGTACACAGCACTCCTTCGCTTTGATTGAACTCCTGATGGGTTTGCAGTTACTGAATTTTATTATCTCTATTGTATGATTTTTGTCTGGCACGCTGCCTTGAGAGGGCTTTACCCTTAAAGACAGCTTAAAAATAATTTCAGATAAATAAACCCAAGTGCAGTGGAAACCGTGTACCCTGACGAGAGCTCTGCCCAGGTCAGGCAGGGACTAGCCTCTTGGCTAGTGCCCTCCTTAAGTGAGAAAGCCAATACGCTACCCCAAACTTCCAGCTTCCAAAACCACAAATGCCCTCTATGAGAAATGGGGGGCGGGGACACGCACGCGAGGAAAGGGCTCGCTACCACTCATGGATGCCCTCGGGACCGTGGTTTACAACACGGCAGCCACCCCAGTCCAGCCGAGCCACGGAACTGCTGCCAGCGGAAATGCACCTGACCCGCTGCAGCAGCTGCTGACTCTGCAACTGCAACCGCTCCACCTGGGATTCCAGCTCTGTTTTCTGGCCCTGAAGCTTCCCCAGAGCTCCACGCAGCTGCCGTGTCGCCTCTGCAAGATCTTTCTGCTCTTTTCGGGCCTCCTCAAGACAGAGCCGAGCTGCCAAAGCGGCTTCCTGGGGGGAAAGGGTCAAGGCATGAGGGTCATTATATGCCAGGATAGGATTCCCTGAAGGTGGGGAGAATGCCACTCTCACAGCTTTGACGTTACGATCATTGATGCCTGTTCTCCCAATCCGGAGACCCTTTTGGAGCTCGGCACAAGCCCTTTTTGTTTTAACCACCCTAAAGCATTTGTTGTCATCAGCAAACATGACTACTACACTGCTCACCCCTAACGCCAGATCATTCACAAACTAGTTGAATAGCACTGATCCCAGGATGGATCCCTGTGGGACCCCAGTATTTACATCCCTCCATGTCAAGAGTTTACCTTTTATTCCTCCTTTCTGCTTTCTGTTCTTTCCTGTTACCAATCCATAAGAGGACCTCTCCTCTTATTCCATGATGACTGAGCTTGCTCAAGAGTCCTTGGTGAAGGACAGTTAAGCTCCCTTTCAGGGCCCCTGCCATTGCCAAGGGCAGCTGAAGGGAAGGAGGGTGGTTAACGGTCATCACAGCCTTCATGCAGGCAGACAGTGGCCCCACCTCTTGCTTCCTGGCAAACCTCTGGAGCAGTCTTGCTCTGAACTGGGCCCAGCAGAGACGACCCTCCGTGGCTGGCTGGCTAGCCAAACCCTTAGGTCTCTCGCAGAGGGCTCGCTTAGTCCTGAAAAGAGCACAGGCTTCGGTCTAGTCCATGGAAGAGGAGGTGCCCTGCCACGGAGGTACAAAGTGGCACCTGTGTCCCACCTGAACTCTGGGCAGGAGCTGTTCCTATGTCCACGCATGGGGTAGGAGCCATAGCTCAGTGCTAGAGCACATACTTAGTACGCAGAAGGTCCCAGATTAGGGTTGTCAACAATACCGGGCTTGCTGGAACCAGGGTCGAATTTGGCAGAAGAACAGTTTTGTACTGACAGTACGTGGAACCTGCACGTAGAACCTTGCTGCTCCTTCCCCATTGGCCGATGCATTTCACAAAGGATAATTATGGGAGCCACACATTCTCTTGGCGGCACACACCTCCCTCTCTTGATCCAGCTGCTTCTCTTCCTCCAGGAGCTGCTGCCTTTTCTTCCTCCAGGCCTCTTCCTGCGGGTGAACAGAGTGTCAAGGAGGTGGTAGGGGGTGGTGGAAGGCTGCCTGCTCTGGCAGGCTCGGCAGCCGACACCCCCTTGGGGCAGGCTGCAAGGGGCTCCCAACTGCCAGCCCTGCCCTGGTACTTAACGGTGCGCTCCAGAACAATCCTCCCAGCAGCCCGCTTGCCTCTAGTCCACCCTTTGCAACGAGGGCACAGGCTCCTGCATGAGAGAAGGCCTGTTAAGGCTTCTCCGCCAGCCACAAGTGCCACAGGCCTGGCAGCCAGCTGGGGTGCCCATTCGAATGGCTGGAGACAGAGCACAGCAAAGGTTCACAAGGAGCACAAGGAGCAAAGGTTCAAAGGTTCACTGAGCCCAGCACATGCTGGAATTTTATCTCAGCCTGTAGGCAGCCTAATTGAGGACGGAGCCAGTGCAATGTTCTTCCTCCAGAGGAGCAGCGAGCGAGCCAATAGGAATGGAACAGAAAATGCACACACACGCAGGAAGTGGCGTTAAGGCAGAATCCCGGTGGTGGAACATTCCTAACAAAATCCACACACGCTCCCCATGGGACTCTGCAAACATTTCTGTTGGACTTGCCCTCTGGAAGGCCATTAGTGCATGCACACACACGGCACTCACCTGAGCATGGAGCTGGGCTGCTCTGGCCTGTGCATCCTTGGCTCGGAGATCGAGCTCCAGCGCCGTGTGCTGAGCCTTCCGCTCCTGCGCAAAGAGAGCCGTCAGACCAACCGGCAAAGTTTCTGAAGCTGGACGTGCTTGGCACAGCCTTTGCCGAGACACAGGCAGCATGGTGGCCACCAGGAAGAGTCTCTGCTAGCCAAGGATGGAGGCGGAGAAGGTGGATGCTTTGAACTGGGCAGGCCTGAAGGGAAGGCGGCGCTCCACAGGGCCTAGGAGCAGCCGCAGCCTCCTCCTCCTCTCCTGGGCCCTCTCTCATGCCAGGGAGGCCACGTTGGCCCTTTCAATGTGGCCCTGGCCAACAGGGAGTCGCCTGCTGGCGAGCAGCTTCCACACAGCCGGCTTGACAGCGTGGGTCGACCCCAGGGAAGCAGCGGTCTTTGCCTGCTGGGGTGGGCAGCCGCCTCATCAGGTCATTCCATGGATACTCCAGCTGCTGGTGGGGCAGCGGAGTTACACCTCCGTGATGGGCAGAGAGAGCACCTTGCCCCACAAAGGAGCGCCCCCTTCCTTACCTGCTCCTGCCAGTGCTCCAGCTGCTCCAGCTGCTGCTTCTGTATGGCCTCCAGCTCCGCCTGGTGGAGCCGCCTCAGGCGCTCCTGCTCCACTTGCAGCGACGCGCTCATCTCCGCCCTCTGCTCCCTTTCCTGCCGCAGAGTCAGAGTCCGCCAGAGGGAAGCCCACCCGTGGCAAGGAGGGAGATGCCCCCATTCCGCCCGCCCTCAGATCGCTCCATTCCACGCAGGCCCCCCAGGGAGAACCCCCCACCCCGCGCCTCCTTCTGGCAGTCCGTGCTGCCGCTTCCTCCAAGGGTCTCCTCCCCCCCACCCCCAGCAGGCTCAGCTGCCAGCTTACCTCGGCCTCGTGCTGCGCCTGCATCCCAGCAAGGACCTCCCGGTGTGCCTCCTGCACCTTCTCCATCTGCTTCGCATGCTCTCGCTCAACTTCTTGCCGCTTCTCCTTCAGGAGGTCACTGAGCTGTAGTCGTGGCAAAGGCATCCTTGCTTAGGCTACCATTCCCTGGCCACTGGGGATAGGGCCCCGCCAGATGGCCAGTGAACCCACCCCCACACACTGCAGCTAACGTACCATGCCAAGGTTCACATCTCCATAGCTGCACATCTCTCGTGTGTGTGTGCGCGCATGCGTACAGAAGGGAGAGGGAGGGAAGAGGCACTCGTCCTCCTGTTCCCCCAACCCTGGCTTCTGGCAAAGGGGAGAGGACAGGCGCGGCCCTTGCCAGAGAGGTGGTCTTAGCACAGGTCTGTGTCTGGAACAACTGCTGTGCTATCTGCCTTGCCAGCTCAGTGGGCCCTGGGGTTGGAAGCCCTCCTCTACTCCTCAAATAGTGGCTCACTTGCTAATAGGAACACTGGGGACCCTGCCATAGTGAGTAATCTGAGGCGTTTATCTTCAGTCCCTTCCCACCACATTTGGCACAGGGGGGTGGGGGAGACTGATGGACTTCGCCCCATAAACTGTGATGATTAGAAACTGTTAAAGCAGTCTCTGAAAGAGGAAGAACGAACCCTGGCCTAAAAGGCTGCAGAAGCCTTTGCTCCCATATCACTCCTGCAAGAAGCCAGGTGTTCTCTCTGCAGGGTGGGGTTGATACTTCCCTCTTTGTTTCCCTCTGCTTCTGGCAGAGATGTTTGCTGTTCCCGCCTGCCTTCCTCACTGGATCTGCAGCACAAGCGACCCTTGAGGCCCTGTCCAGACCCCATGGCAGCACGCAAGGAGGCCTTGTTGGCCCTGGGGGCTGAGGACACCATCGTGTGCAGAACGTCCTCCAGCTCTATTATAGATCTTTGGCAAATGTGTGTTTGCTTTGCTTTGCTTGTATAGGTCTAGTTTCTACTCTGCATTGTTATATTTTATGGACTCTGTTCAGATGACATGCTAAACCACGGTGGTTAAGCATTTTGAGCTAAACATTATGGCTTAGCATGTTGTGTTAACCACTCCTAACCATGGTGACTACCTAACCACTTGCTCACTAACCATTTGCTGCAAAAGGGTAGCCGGTTAATCATGGCTTAGCGTGCTGTTTGGACAGGGCCACAGCACTGAATTTTGTCACGGCTGCTGTGCCACAGACAAATACATGCAATCCATCCCTTGCTCCTCACCTCTCGCTCGTACTCAAGGACCTGATGCCTCTTCTGCTGGACCTTTTGCTCTGCGCCCTCCAATTCCTTCTGTAACTCGGCCTCTTCCCTTCTCTGGGCCTCTGCAATCCAAGCCTGAAAGGCTGAGACAACCTGCCAGGAAAGGGAAACGCTTCAGGTGCCCTCGTTCAGAGTGGGCAGTGGGCAACCTGCTGCTCTTTGCTGACTGGCAGGAGAGGCAAGTGGCCTGCCTGGAAGTGTAGCTCTTCCGGTGGTCACCTGTGCAGTTACACCTACAGGCCCTGTGCTTGTGCAGAGCCTAATTTGAGAAACTTCTAAAGCTAGAGAAAGGTTTTGGTGAAGATCATTCCCTTGAGTGCACACTCACAAGGCACTGCTCCTCCTGCTGAGTTCCAAGCTTCCAGCAGCTATATCAAAGGAAGCGAAGTAGAAGCTGCTGCACAAAAGCATCCATGGCAGCAGCAACAGGGTAGGAAGAGCAGCCCTGCAACTGTACAGACGACCACTCAAAGAACTACCAATACAGGTAAGCCTGCACGTGTGCAGTCCCACAAGCTTGCTTCCTGCAGGTTGGCAGGTGCTAAAAAGCCAGATAGCTGAGCAAGGCACTTTGAAAAGGGAAATCTGACCTAGCCCAGACATCCAAGCAACAATGCAAAGGTAGAAGGCAGAGTTCACGTAGCAGCGTACCAAAGCCCCCCTTGCTGCAACTCCTGGAAGGAAGGCTGTTGATGTTGCAATGGTTCTGGGGAAATGATCCCGAGTGGTCTGTGAAATGGGGAGTTTAGCCAGCTAATAGGACAGGTGGACAATCAAGGAGATCCAGTAGGAAAATAGCTGCAGATTGGCGTTCCTGTTGTGGGACTGTGCTATGTAGCCTCTTCCCTTGGGCTCTGAGCTACAGAGCTACGTGCACTTCAGCGCCCCCAGCATGATAGCTGCTTGTCCAATCTCTCCTCAGAGGCCGGAGTGAAGGGGAGGGATTGCCTGGGTAGCACCTGGCACTGCACTGGATGCCCCTTGTTTATCTCTGACAGGTCTTATGGCAGTCACTCCACTTGCGCTGCTATCCAAGAGGCTGTTGCAGAATTGCTCCCACCCTCTGGACCGCCCCCTCAAATATGCTGACCTTGCAGTCCAGAGTAGGCAGGGTATCAAAGGAGTGAGCAGACGCTTGCAGCTTGGTCCAAAGAGCACATTTTCACTTACTGGTACCACCATAGAGGATGGTGTCTGATGCTTCCTGGCAGGGTTGAGGGTTGGCCGACAGACTGCTGCCCCTCCCAATAGGAATGATGACCAGGGTCACCCTCTGCAGAACGTACCAGTCCCAGATTTATGGCGCCAGGTGCAGGCAGGCATATCACCTTATTATTATTATTATTATTATTTATTTATATAGCACCATCAATGTACATGGTGCTGTACAGATAACACAGTAAATAGCAAGACCCTGCCGCATAGGCTTACAATCTAATAAGTTGTAGTTAACAATAAAGAGGGAAGGAGAATGCAAACAGGCACAGGGAAGTGTAAACAGGCACCGGGTAGGGTAAAGCTAATAGTATAGAGTCAGAACAAACTCAATATTTGAAGGCTATAGGGAAAAGAAAAGTTTTTAGCTGAGTTTTAAAAGCAGTGATTGAGTTTGTAGTTCTCAAGTGTTCTGGAAGAGCGTTCCAGGCGTAAGGGGCAGCAGAAGAAAAAGGACGAAGCCGAGTAAGGGAAGTGGAGGTCCTTGGGCAGGCGAGAAGCATGGCATCAGAGGAGCGGAGAGCCCGGGCGGGGCGATAGTGTGAGATGAGAGAGGAGAGATAGGGAGGAGCTAGACCGTGAAGAGCCTTGAAGGTCAGCAGGAGAAGTTTATATTGGATTCTGGAGTGAATTGGAAGCCAATGAAGAGATTTCAGAAGTGGAGTGACATGGTCAGAGCGGCGGGCCAGGAAGATGATCTTAGCGGCAGAGTGGTGGACAGAGACCAGCGGACTGATGTGAGACGAAGGAAGGCCAGAGAGAAGAAGGTTGCAGTAGTCCAGCCGAGAGATAACCAGTGCGTGAACGAGAGTCTTGGCAGAAGAGACAGACAAAAATGGTCGAATCCTGGCAATATTATATAGGAAGAAACGACAGGATTTAGCTGCAGCCTCGATGTGAGGAGTAAAGGAGAGCGAGGAGTCAAATATAAAGCCAAGACTACGAGCTTCCTTGACCGGAGTAAGCGTGACATTGTTGACAGTAAGAGAGAATGAGAGGTGAGGAGAAGGTTTAGGAGGAAAAACAAGCAATTCAGTCTTTGCCATGTTAAGTTTCAAACGACGATGAAGCAGCCAGGCTGAGATATCTGAAAGACATGCTGAGATACGATCGTGAACATCTGGAGAAAGTTCCGGAGATGAAAGATATAATTGTGTATCATCGGCATACAGGTGATATTGGAGGCCGTGAGATTGAATAAGCTTGCCCAAGGGCAGCATGTATAGAGAGAACAACAACGGGCCAAGCACCGAGCCTTGCGGAACCCCAACTGAAAGGGGAAAAGAGGAGGACGAGCTGCCGTTAGCCGACACGCTGAAAGAGCGACCCTCTAGATAGGAGGCGAACCAGTTATAGACAGAGCCACAGAGTCCAAGGTCATGGAGGGAATCTAAGAGAAGATCGTGATCAACCGTGTCAAAGGCTGCGGTTAGATCAAGGAGAATAAGAATGGAATAATGGCCTTTAGACTTGGCAGTAAGGAGATCATTGGTGATCTTGGTAAGGGCTGTTTCAGTGGAATGCAAAGGACGGAAGCCAGATTGAAAGGGATCCAGAGCAGAGTTATTAGAGAGAAAGTCAAGACAACGAGAGTAGACCAGACGTTCCAGGATCTTTGAGACAAAGGGCAGGAGGGAGACAGGTCGGTAGTTAGACAGTGATAGTCGATCAAGAGTGGGTTTTTTGAGAATGGGAGAGACTGTAGCATGTTCAAAAGCAGAAGGAAATGAACCAGAGGACAGAGAAGAATTAATGATGTGAAGCAAGGACGGGAGAATAGCGGGGATAAGATTAATAAAGACGCGAGAGGGAATCGGATCACGGGAACAAGTGGAAGGCTTCGATGAGCGCAGTATTTTAGACAGTTCATCAGCTGAGACCGAAGGGAACGCCGAGAGAGTTGAAGGAGGAACTGACAGGTGAGGGGCAGGAGCTGGAAGCGGAGCAGAGTTGGCTAGATCTGAGCGTATAGTTTGGATTTTAGCATTGAAGAAAGAGGCAAAGTCGTTGGCAGACAGAGAGGCGGGGAGAGATGGCGGATTAGGCTTCAGAAGAGAATTGAAGGACGCGAAGAGCCGCTGAGGGTGCTTAGCATTTGACTGGATCAACGTTGAGTAGTGCTGCTGTTTGGCCAGTGTAATGGCAGAAGAGAAGGAGGAGAGAACAAATTTGTAGTGGACAAAGTCCGCCCAGTCCTTGGTCTTACGCCACAGGCGTTCGGCTGCCCGGGAACAAGAGCGAAGGTAGCGGAGGAAAGAGGTGAGCCACGGTTGGGGTTGAGAGGGGCGAACTATCCGAGTTGTAGATGGAGCAAGATTATCAAGAGTTGAAGATAAGGAGGAGTTAAAGGAGGAGACGGCTGAGTCCAAGGAGACGGCTGTGTAGACAGAAGGGAGAGAGGAGGCTAAAGACTGAGAAAAAGCCTCGTAGTTGATAGAATGCAGGTCACGACAAGGGCGTGAAGCGGGACGTGAAGGAGGGGGATTGTGAGTGATATTGAAAGAGACTAGATGATGATCTGACAGAGGAAAGTCAGCAATAGAAAAGTCCAGGACAGAGCAGTTCCGAGTGAGGACAAGATCCAGACAGTGTCCAAGGGAATGAGTGGGTGCTTCAGAGCAGAGCTTAAGATCGTAAGAGGAAGATAAGGAGCGAAATCGTAGAGCTGCAGCATCGTGAGGGTCATCCACATGGATATTGAAGTCACCCAAGATCAGAGTAGGAGAGTTGTCAGAGAGGAGAAAGGACAGCCATGAGTCGAGATCAGAGAGAAATTTAGAGGATGAGCCAGGGGGGCGGTAGAGAACTGCAACACGCAGTCGCAGCGGAGTGAAGAGTCTCACCACATGTGCCTCAAAGGAGGAGAAGCAGTGTGAAGGTGGAATGGAAAGAGGTTGGAACTGGCACAAACTCGATAATAAAAGACCCACACCACCACCTCGACCCTCTGGGCGACTCGAGTGAGAGAAAGAGAGTCCTCCAAGAGAGAGGGCAGCAGAGGTGGCGGTATCATGGGCAGGAAGCCAGGTTTCAGTAAGAGCAAGGAGGTGGAGAGATCTAGAGAAGAACAAGTCCTGGATGACAGGGGCCTTGGAAGCAATAGAGCGACAGTTCCATAAGGAGCATGAGAAAGGCAGCTGTGAGGGGGGGAGACACCGAATAGGAACTAAGTTGGGAGAGATGAGCTTGGAGCGAGCCATAGGGAACAGATATGAGGAGAAAGGAATTAGGAGAAGAAATGGGGAGAGAGATAGCAAGTAGGCAGGGAAGTAAGACATGCGCAGGACGGGATTAGCCAGAGCTAGCCTCACCCCGGCTGGCTCATGCAGCATATAGTGGTCACGGCAAACGCTCGTAAGGCTTGGGGCAGTTCTAATGCATTTATATGGCGCCTTCTCTCCACAGGAAGCCAGGGGGGTTGATCAGCGTTCCCTGCACTTCCTCGTGCAAATCATTAATAAAAATGTTGAAGAGCACTGGGCCCAGGACTGAGTGTTACCTCCCCCAGTTTGAGAAGGCTCCATTGATAAGCACTCTTTGAGTCCGATTCTGTAGCCAACTGTGAATCCACCTAATAGTTGTTCCATCTAGCCCACTTTTAGTTAGTTTGTTAATCATAGAATCATAGAATAGCAGAGTTGGTAGGGGCCTACAAAGCCATCGAGTCCAACCCCCTGTTCAATGCAGGAATCCACCCTAAAGCATCCCTGACAGATGGTTGTCCAGCTGCCTCTTGAATGTCTCTAGTGTGGGAGAGCCCACAACCTCCCTAGTTAACTGATTCCATCAGTTAACTAGTTAATCAGTTAATCAGAATATCATGGGGCACTTTGTCAAAAGCTTTGCTGAAGTCAAGATATATGACGTCCACAGCATTCCCACAGTCCACAAGGGAGGTTATCCTATCAAAAAATGAGATCAAATTAGTCTGACAGGATTTGTTCCTGACAAATCCATGTTGACTTCTAGTAATCACTGCATTAATTTCAAGGTGTTTACAGATTGATTTCTTTATAATCTGCTCCAGAATTTTCCCAGGGATGGATGTCAGACTGACTGGTCTGTAGTTCTCAGGTTCCTCCTTTTTGCCCTTTTTGAAGATAGGAACAACGTTAGCCCTCCTCCAGTCGTCCGGCACCTCACCTGTCTTCCATGATTTTGCAAAGATAATAGACAGTGGTTCTGAGAGTTCTTCTGCTAGCTCCTTCATTACTCTAGGATGCAGTTCATAGGGACTTGGAGATTTGAACTCATTCAAAGAAAGTATGTGTTCCTTGACCATTTGTTTATCAATCTCAAACTGCAATCCTGCCCCCTCAACTTGGGCTTCACTTTTTCCAGGGGGTCATAAACCAGCTTTTGGGAGAAGACTGAGCCAAAGTAGGAATTGAGCACTTCAGCCTTTTCTTTGTCATCTATTATCAATTTGCCATCCTCATTAAGCAGCTGAACCACCTTTTCTTTCCTGTCTTTTACTACTCACATATCCGAAGGCCTTTTTATTGCTTTTAGCATCCCTCGCTAATCTCAGCTCATTCTCAGCTTTAGCCTTCTTGATGCCATTTCGGCACTTCTGTGCCTCCTGTCTGTATTCTTCTTTTGTAGCCAGGCCTTCCTTCCACTTCCTATATGTATCCTTTTTTGTTTTCAGGTCATCTCTAAGCTTTTTGTAGAGCCACATTGGTTTCTTCTGTTCTCTTTTATCTTTTTTGGAATTGTTTGTAATTGTGCCTTTAAAATTTCCTTTTTTAAATACTCCCACCCATCCTGCACTCCTTTTCTCATTAGGTGCACTTGCCATGGGACCTTACTTATCAAAGTTCTGAGTTTATTAAAATCAGCTTTCCTAAAATCCAGAGTACGTGTATGGCTACACTCAGCTTTTGCTTCCTTTACAATCAAGAATTCAAGTATCACGTGGTCACTTCCCCCCCCCCCCCCCGAGTTCCAGTAACTGCCGTTTTATCCACTAAGTCATCCCTATTGGTCAATATCAAGTCAAGGATTGCCAATTCTCTAGTTCCTTCCCCCACTTTCTGTAGGAGGAAGTTATCACCCACACGTCAGGAATTTCTTGGAAGGGCCGCTTTTGGCAGTATTTGTCTCCCAACAGATATCAGGGTAATTGAAGTCCCCCATCACTACTTCACACTTCCTTGAAACACTGGCAATTTGTTTCTCAAAGGTTTCATCCTCGTCTTCTCCTTGATTGGGTGGTCCGTAGTAGACTCCGACTATCATGTTCTTTTTATTCCTTGCCCCATTAATTTTAATCTAGATGCTCTCGAAGGGGCTCCCAGCCTCATCCACCTGTATTTCCGTGCAGGGATAGGCATTTTTAAACATATAGTGCAACTCCACCTCCCTTTCTATTTCTTCTGTTCTTTTTGAACAAGTTATATCCTTCCAGTCATGGGAGTCATCCCACCAAGTTTCAGTTATACCTATGAAGTCATATTTGCTTTCATGTAATAAGAGTTCAAGTTCGTTCTGTTTGTTTCCCATACTCTGGGCATTAGTATATAGGCATCGAAGACCATGTGTTTTATAGTCTGGCTTTGTTCCTACACTGTTGCGGACACTATTTTTGGGCACTATTGGAGCTGTTCTCTGTACTGTAGTGCATTGGCCTTCATCCATTGTTGCCTAGAAGTTTACGTCTCCTGCCCCCGTAGAATTCAGTTTAAAGCCCTCCTGATCAAGTTCTTCACGCTGTGGCCAAACACATTCTTTCCAGCCCTTGTGAGGTGCAACCCATCCCTTGCCAGCAGTCCATCTTCCAAGTAGCGTAGCCCATGGTCCCAGAATTCAAAACACTTGCGTTGGCACCACCTTTGTAGCCAGTTGTTCACCCAGAGTATTTTTCTTTCCCTTTCTAATCCTCTTCCAAGAACCAGGAGGATGGATGAGAAAACTACCTGGGCCCCAAAGCTCTTCAGTTTCTTTCCCAGAGCTTCGAAGTCTGACCTGATTTCTTCGTAGCTCCGCTTGGTGACATCATTGGTTCCCACGTGGATGAGAAGAAAAGGGTATGTGTCCGTGGGCTTTATGAGCTTCGGTAACCCTACCCAGAGACCGTAAAGAGGGGCAACTCTGTGCTCCCGGCAGAGGGAGCTGGAAGACCCTTTCATGTGAGGGGCTGAAGACAGTGCTGCAGGGGCAGGAAAAGGCACGGCAGAGCTCCTTCCCTGCACCTGGCTTTTACCTTTCGGTGCTCTTCTTCTGCTCCGGATTTGTGCTGCTGGATCTCCACTGCAAACTGCATCTCCAATTCCTGCATGGCCTGCAAAAGCATCAAGCGATCAATCAACCAACCAACCATTTCTTTGGGCTTCTAAAAGGCTTTTGACAAAGTCCCTCAGCAAAGACTCCTGAGCAAACTTAGCAGTCATGGAATAAAAGGACTAGTTAAAGAACAGAAAGCAGAGAGTAGAAATCAATGATAAATTCTCCCAATGAAGGGAAATAAACAGTGGGGTCCCACATGGATCTGTACTGGGATGCTTTTCAACTTGTTCATAAATGATCTGGAATTAGGAGTGAGCATTGAAGTGGCCAGGTTTGCTAAAGACACCAAAAAGAAATTGTGAGGAGCTCCCAAAAGGATCTCTCTCCAAACTGGGAGAACGAGCATCAAAAGGACAAAGCAGTTCATTGTAAGCAAGTGTAAAATGATGCACATTGGGGCAAAAAAGCTAGCAGTGACCCAGCAAGAAAGAGATCTTGGGGTTGTGGTGGACAGTTGTCAACCCAGTGTGCGGCAGCGGTCCAAAAGGGAACTTCCATGTTAGGTGTAATTAGGAAAGTAACTGAAAACAGAACTGCCAATCTCTTACTCTCTTCATACAAATCAGTGGTGCGAAAATAGAATACTGTGCACAGTTCTGGTGACCACCAATAAAAGGATATTGTCGTTGGAGTATAAAATGATAAAGCGGCTGGAGCAATTCCCCTATAAGGAAAGGTTAAAAGAGCCAGGGTTGTGTAGCTCAGAAAAAAGGTGAGTTAAGGGGACGCAGGATAGAGGTGTACAAAATTATGCATGGTGTGGAGAAGGGGGAATAGAGAGGCATTTTTCTCCCTCTCTCATAATGCTAGAACCCAGCAGGGCCACCATCCTATGAAGCTGATGGGTGGGCGATTCAGGACGGATAAAAACAAGGGCTTCTCCACACAGCACAGTAGCTTATTTTTGAAAGTAAGCTACTGTTATCCTCCACACATTTGGATCAAGAAACTACTCACATGAGCTTATTAAGGTATTGCACATAATCTGAGTCATCCCCTTGCCCATTGACAACCTCGCAGCAACCTGTTTTAACTTTGCACAATATCCCAATGAGGGGGGAGGCTAATTCAGCGCTTCCAGCATCACTCTGACAAGGGGACAGTGGCTCTAAAGCGCCCAGAGAGCTTCAGCTATTGGGCAGTATAAAAATGTAATAAATAAATAAATAAATAAATAAATAAATAAATAATAAGATTGGGTCCAAACTTCACACACAGCCTCTCCTAGACAGGAGGCACCCGCTGCACCCTGCATGATTACACACTGAGGAGCGAAACCCCCAAGTGCACCAAAAAGGGGGAGTTGCAAATAAGCCCTTGGAAGTTTACAGGATCAGAACCAAACTTCAGGCACAGCCTCTCCCCTCGCAGGGACGCACGCGAGGCCCACTGAAAACCCTGCACACTGACAAAGCCACGGGAGCAGAAGCATCTTTTTTCCCAATAGGCGTTGCAGCTCTACCTGCATGGAAGTTTGTAGGAGCAGGAGAAAACTTCATGCCCGGCATGCCCTGGCAAGGGTGTGCGCGCGAGGCACAAGGACTGCCCTGCACAACTGCCGCCACCCAGCAGAACCAGTATTTGGGGAGGCTGCAGAAGGCAGAGCTGGGGTCGGGTGGGGTGGGGTCAGGCAACAAGCACCATCAGCCTCAAGTCAGATCCCAGAGACAGAAAGCGGCAGCTGGAGGAAGGCAGCGGCCATGTAGGAGGCCAAAATAACCCACTGCGGCCACCACAGGACACAATAACCCATGACGGGTTCCATCACCCACTCTGCAGACCATGGGTTATCAGGGTGGGCTATTTTGGCCAAAGAAGCTATTGTGGGTTGAAACACTCCAGACTGGCGACATAACCCAGGACAGGCTCCGTGTGCTTATTTAACCCGCCGTGCTTCATCCTGACATCCGAGCCCAGAGACACAGTCCAGAACCTGCGGAGCCTCACCGCTTCCTTTTCTCGGCCCAGCTTCTCCCTCAGCGTGCTCAGGGCTCTCTTGCTCTCTTGCTCCAGCTCCGTCCGCTCCGCCTGCCAAACGGCTTCTGCTTCTTTCTTGATTTTTTCCAGAGAAAACAGCTTCTGCTTCTCCAGTTGGTCCTCCTCAGACCGCTGAAAGGATTCCAGCTCCTCTCTGTGTCTGTGCAGCACAGCCGCCTGTGTCAGCCTGAAAAGTAGCCCGCGAGAGCCAGTCAGAAGCAGGCCCTTCCCACTTCGCCTCTTGGTAGCCAGCGGAGAGCAGGGAGCAGAGCCCAAAGGCCCAAGCCAAGACCGGGCTGCGCGGGGGCCTCAGGCTGCCCCCCCCCCTTTGAATTGGCTGAGGCATCTGCAGGGTGCATGCCTGGTGGACCGGTGCAGCAGTAACTCCCCCATCAGCAGCAGCCCGGGCGAAGTGCATGGCTGTCAACACTGGGTGGTGGGGTGAATTGGGGCCGCTGCCTGGGATTAGGGCCCTTTGGGAGTCCGCCTCAGATAGTTCCCAGGCAGACTCAGGGTGCGACCCTCATCAGCCTCCACCCCCCTGCTCCTACTAGGCCCGCTTCGGCCTGTGCTTTGACAGTGTCGGGGGGAGTCTTATGCAGGCAGACAAACCCTGTGGCGCTCCTATGGGTTCCAGAAAAGAGTTGCCCGACATTCCAGGGCTACCTTGGAGGCAAAACCAGGTGTTATGGGTGCAGGCCTGGTCCCCGCTGCAATTAGAAAAGCTCTTAACTCTGAAAAGAGTGGGAAAGGGGTTTTGCTTCTTTTCTTTTTAAACTAAAGGAGAACGTAGATCAGGATAGAGAGGAAGAAGGAAGTCGGTCAACTTGTAGCCGTAAAGGGCTTGAGAGATGGAGGAGCTACTCCAGTGACCTCCTGAGGGCCGAGGCAGGAAATGAAACTCGACGTAGGCTGCTCTCCGACGTGACAGGATAAGCCTGTTAATTTGCATGTGCCTGCCTAGCGGAGCGAGCGGGAGGAGCCACCCATATAAAGGGGTCCTCCTCCACGACACCTTCAGCGCTGGGCCTCACCTTGCTCCTCCAATCCCACCGCAGAGACAGGATTTCACATGTGCAGAAGAGCCCGTGGATGTCCCCGCGGTGAGAACTTTGTGGCATGGCCATGTGGAAGGGTACGATCACAAGGGAGAGAGGAGGAAGGGTACAGAGCCCAACAAAGAGCAGCAGCTGTAATGGCAGGTAACCCTCAGGGGCTGAGCAGAATATTAGTGCACCCTTCTTTGGCTCAGCCCGTTAGCTGTGACCATTTGCACCAGGGATTTTCTGCATTCGCTGAACTCTACTGAAGTGTGGTGAAACGGGAGAAGCAACACTGCCCTGCACATAACTCCAGAGGAATCAGTCCAGGACCCAAAGCTACTTGGCTGAAAGACATTGACTTTCCTTCCCATAGTTTTCAGGAAGACTTGGAATCACTGTACCTTCTCATCAAATGCTTCCCAGGCTAGGAAGGGTGCACAAGACACATAAGGCAGTTCCCTGAGCGCCACAGAGTTATCAGTCCCAAGTTCACACCAATGTTTCCTTCCCTGGCAGGGAACAATACCCAGACTCTCCCCACTCAAGCTGGTACCTGATTCTCTCCTTTTCAGCCTCTGTTTCAGAATGGATCTGGGTTTGGAGTTTCTGGAGTTCGTCTTGTGACTCCTCCCTCAACCGCAGCTCCTCCTCTTGCCTGGCCTTCTCCAACTCAGTTTTGAGCGACCTAAGAGGCAAGCAGAAAGTGGCTTGGGCATGAAGCCATTCCTTTGCAGCAACGGGAGCACTGCTAACATCTGGGACACGGCCTCTGTGGGGTGCAGCAGGGGCAAGTCAGCCCATGGGATGGTTTCCAAGCAAGCAGGACCTGAGATTGATCCAAGTTACTGGAGTTTTGCAGAAAGATGAAAAGAACCTCCCACAAGTTAAAAAAAATCAGCCTCCTCAACACTCTCACTTCCATATCTGTCAGGCTAGACCAAGCACTGCTGTAGTTTTAAAGTCAGGATCCGATTTCAGAAGTGGATCCAGATGGTTTAAAAACCAGTTCAGTTGTGAGAAGCCAAAGAGCCTAATTTCTCATCTTAGAACAGGTGGGCTGGGGGCGGGCTGGGGGCTGGTTTGGGCCAGCTCAGGTTGTGCAATGTTAGGATGGTGGGAGCCTGGCTCCCATCTGAGTATGTGCCGAAGTAGAGCGAAACTCCTTTTCAGCCACAAGCTGTCAGATGAGGCTCTAAGGTCAAACCTTTGATTTACAGCCTGAGATGGTAGGAACCAGCAGGAGGAAGACTCTAAAGCGGAGGGAGTTTTCAGGGGTGTCATGGCAATTCAAGAGGGTAGAAAAGAAGCACCCTGTTTGGCAGAGGGCTTATTCATGTGCTAGATTCCCCTGTCAGGGCATCAGAAGGGCTCTATAGCAGCCCCTCCCTTGCATTTAAGCTGGTGCTGAGGCCAGAGAGCTGTTGCTGGGCACATCCGTCTTTATTGCCTAAAAGCCATTTTGCTCAGACTTTTTACTGTCTGAACTGCTCACAACATTTTCTTACCTGGACTCTCCATTAAATATGGACCCTTGTTTGAACCTTGCATAGCTGAAAATCTACAGTAGAATATAAAGCTGGACTTTTCACAAGCCCTACGGTTCTTGCTTGTCAGGAACCGTCATCTACATTACATAGAATGAGCGATGTGTGACAATTAGATTGTTGTCTGCCTTGACACATATAAATTGAAGATTCCAAGACAGAATCTATTGCTAGACCTGATCTCTCTGTGTGTGCAAATTTCTAGTCTTGAAGTGGTCTCTTAGACCACATCTGGAATTGCCTGGAATGTTTTCTTGCTTGTTTTATCGTGAACCTTGACCTGTATTCTGAACTGTAGAAATCCTGACTGGGAAAATATAGTTGGACTGATCTCCAACAGAGTTGCAATTATTAGCTTTCAACTGTTTCTTAAACTAAGCAATCTGCCTACACCTTTTGCCTTAGCTGCATAATTTATGAGGATTTGTAACTGTTAAGCTTTTGCTGTGCGATTTACTACAACAAAGAATCTCACTAATTTTGGTGTTCTCTGTCAAAGTGCCAGAGCGTCTGCCAGAGAAACAAGCCGTGACAATATCTGGCTTCACCTTTTAGTCATTTGGAAGTCAAGTGAGGATGAGTGATGCTCAAGCTCCCCTTAGAATCCCTTGCAGCAGCTCTCAGAGGTCTACAGAGGATGGTGTTCAATGAAGAGAGGACAGGAAGCACCCTTCCCAGAACACCTGCAGGAAGCACTGGGCAGCGTTCAGCCATGGAAACTGAATGCCCAGCTGTCATTGCAGGCACTAGCCCAGGGTTCTGACCAAATGTCCCAAAGGATCTCCTCCCACGGTTCTCATCTTGCTTTTGCCCCAAACGCTCTTCTTCAGAATTCTCCACCACCATCCACCACCTTCTTTTCTTTAATAAAATGCATTAAATTTTACAGTTTGAGTAGATGTTTTAAGTTTCTATTTAATCTGGGTGAATGCAAACATTCTGTCTTGAGTCTTCAAGCGCACCTCACCTACAACACTTGGGCCAAACCAGGGCTATTTGAGAAGGGTGTGCCTCTGGAATGTTAGCCTTTTAGTTTTCCCCCTACAGATGGAACTCACCGGAGGGCATCTTCTTTCTGCTGATGCAGCATCTGGATCTCCTCTTCCTCCTCTTGCCGCAGCTGTTCCTTCTGATTTTGGATTGGAACCTGCTTTTCTTCTCGCAAATTCATTTTTGCTTGTTCCAGGGAAGTGTGCTTCGCTTTGCTCATTTCCTCCAGGGAATCTCCAGCATGCATCTTAAATAGTTCTGTTTGCTTAACCTCAACTTCACAATTCCTGCCATAAAAAGGAACAGGTTCACCCTAATTGCTACTGGAAATTGCTTAGCCACAGAAGAACACCAAGACATCACCCTCTGGAAAGGTCTCTCTCCCCACCCCCACCCACCCCAAGTTCAAAAGCTCTCTGCAAAAGGAAGAAGCTTGACAGGAGAGAACGACAACTTTTCAGGAACAGTCAGCTAGAATTTCTCTGGCCATCCAAGCCAGCTCCTTGGTATACACCTGAGCTGAGGGCAATGAAGCAAGAAGGGAGACAGCTATTACGCAGGTGGAGGAAAACTCGTGCTGAGTCTGGTCGAACACGGGTTAGCGCTCACTATCGAGCCTATTCTGTGGCAGTGAGGGTGGCAAAGAGACAGTTCTTTTCCACCAGCATTGCATCTTGTCAGTGTCATCCGGCTGAGCTTTTCCATGTGGTTCATGGCCTGTTACACTCTGGGCCAGGGCGAGAGATGGTGGAACCCTCGGTAGCACGCTGTGACAAATTTGCACGGCACTTTGAAGATAAAGTCGCTCAGATTCGTCATGAATTGGACACCACACTTAATGCAGCTCCACTAGTAGAGGCGTTCAGAGTGCCGTCCGGTTCAGTTTTATTGGATGAGTTTCAGTTATTGAGGCCCAAGGATGTGGACAAGGTGCTTGGCCAAGTCCGGTCGACCACCTGTATGCTTGCCCCTTGCCCCTCATGGCTCATTATATCAAATAAGGAGGGGATCGCCGGCTGGGTCCAGGAGGTTGTAAATGCCTCCTTGAGAGAGGGAGTGGTGCCGGCCTCTTTAAAAGAGGCGGTAATTAGACCACTCCTGAAGAAGCCTAACCTGGACCCAGAGGATGTTAACAACTACAGGCCGGTGGCTAATATCCCCTTCCTGGGCAAGGTGCTTGAGCGGGTGGTTGCAGGACAACTCCAGGCACTCGTGAATGAAACAGATTATCTAGATTCATTTCAATCGGGTTTCAGGCCTGGTTTTGGAACGGAAACTGCCTTGGTCGTGCTGTGGGATGACCTTTGCCGGGAGAGAGACGGGGGGGTGCGACCCTGTTGGTTCTCCTGGACTTTTCAGCGGCTTTCGATACCATTGACCATGGTATCCTTCTGGATAGGTTGTCTGAGCTGGGAGTTGGCGGTACTGCATTGCAGTGGTTCCGCTCCTACTTGGATGGCCGATTCCAGAAGGTGGTGCTAGGGGATTATTGCTCTGTGCTGTGGCACCTAAGCCATGGGGTTCCACAGGGCTCTATTTTATCCCCCATGCTGTTTAACATATACATGAAGCCGCTGGGGGAGGTTATCCAGAGATGTGGACTGAGGTGTCATCAATATGCGGATGATACCCAGCTCTACCTTTCCTTTTCATCAAACCCAGGTGAGGCACTGGCTGTTCCGAACCAGTGCCTGGGCACGGTAATGGACTGGATGAGGGCTAACAAACTGAGACTCAATCCAGACAAGATGGAGGTACTGTTAGCGGGTGGTTCATCTGTCCAGCGAGGTGATGTTTACCCTGTCCTGGATGGGGTTGCACTCTCCCTAAAGGATCGGGTCAATAGTTTGGGGGTGCTCTTGGATCCAGAACTGTCACCTGAGGCATCAGCTTAGGCTGATATACCAACTGTGCCCTTATCTGGGCGGAGATAGCCTAGCTACAGTTATCAATGCTCTGATAACCTCTCGTTTGGATTACTGTAATGTGTTATACGTGGGGCTGCCTCTGAAAACGGTCCGTAAACTTCAACTGGTACAAAACAGAGCAGCAGAGTTACTAACAGGGACTGGCCGACGAGACCACATCACGCCAGTCCTTTTCCAGCTTCATTGGCTGCCAGTCCAGGTCCGGGCCCGATTCAAAGTGCTGGTATTAACATTTAAAGCCCTAAACGGCTTGGGGCCAGGCTATCTGAAGGAACGTCTCCTCCCATATGTACCTGCCCGGACCCTAAGGTCATCCTCAGGGTCCTTCTCCGCGAGCCCCTGCCAAAGGAAGTGAGGCAGGTGGCTACCAGGAGGAGGGCCTTCTCTGCTGTGGCACCCCAGCTGTGGAATGAGCTCCCTAAGGAGGTTCGCTTGACACGTACTTTATATGCTTTTAGACACCAGGTGAAGACCTTTTTATTCTCCCAGCATTTTTACAGTCTATAATTTTTTTTAACTTGTTTTAAATTTGTATTTTTGCATTGCTGCTGTTTTTATCTGGTTGAGCTTTTATATTGTATTTTATATTATGGTTTTATACTGTTGTTTTATACTTTGAATGGTTTTAATTTTTGTGAACCGCCCAGAGAGCTCTGGCTGTTGGGGGGCATAGAAATGTAATAAATAAATAAATAAATAATTAAGCCTGGCACAGAAGCGCCTGGCCAGTCACCACAGCGCAGTCCGCTCCATGTAGAGGGGGAGTTTCAAGGACATGTAGCAAAGCAAATAGGCCAGGGAGCCTTTTCAGAGTGGAAATGTCTTTTCATTCATTTATATTTTAAAGGAACTTAAATACTGCTTTTCCAATAACTTGTTCAACATAAAGTATCAAATGCAAACCATTTTAAGTATTCAACACTAACCGAAATGCCAGCAAAAATAATCAGCCAGTAAAAGCACAGAATTATGATCACACCCACCCCACTCCTTACTTTGCACTGGTAAATAGGAGAAAGGCGGGACTCTCCTTGTGCTTCCTGAGCCCCTGTGCCTCTGGCATGCCCCACCCACTTCACCACAACCTCTTGTGCAAATCTTCTAGCAGACACAAAAAATCCCTCCTGACCTTCCCGTTCACACCTCCCTCACCACTTGCCACCAAAGGAGTGGTTGACCTTGAATTCGGAGCAATGACTTGGGCAGGAGAGTGACCGGATCCAAGAGAGGAGGAGGATGCCTCCGAGTCCCCCCTTCCCTCCCATGGGGAGAGCCCCACCACCGGCATGCTGCAGCTCTCCTAAGACTTGGCTCTTACTCCGGGCAAGGCGGCTCTTGCTCGTCAAGGTTCCTCTGCTGCTGGGCAGCTCTCGTCTTCTTTGCCTGCAGAGCATGAGCATCTGCCACAGCTGCCATCTCTTCGGCTGTTTCGGAAGCACTGGGACATCTTTTGCTCCTCTCCCTTGGCAGCAATCCAAATGCAAAAGAACAAAGGTTAACAAGAAGCAGGATCCATAGCTAGGCCAATGATGGAGGGAATGGGAAAAGCCAGAAGCTACAAGCAGCAACCTTGGAGCATACCTGTTCAAGAAAGTACAGCTCTCTTCCAAGTGAAAACAGAGAAGTGATGTGGTACAGTCAGCACGGGGTGCCAGGACTCTTTGTTGCAACCACAGGGGAAGGGGGAGGATTAGAGGAGCTCAGCCCCATGCCATCCTGCTCTAAGCAGATCCCGAATTTTCACCAATATTCTTCCTGGCAGTTTGACATGTCATGACAAGAACCAGAATATCTTGATGCTGACAGCCTGTTCCATCTCTCTAAAACTTGCCTACGATTGACGGTGTGGCATTCTAGCTCTGTATCAGTCACACACAAGCAAATGTTTAATTCTTTGTGTCTGACTTCAGAATATTTCCACAAGGAAGGGAGCCAGGCATGGGCTGTGGGCACAAGAAACAGGTAAGGGAGGGAAGATCCTGAACTGTATGGGCGCACTGGAGAAAAGGATGATGCCTTGATAATCTCAGGAAACCAAGTTCAGCACTTGGTTCTAGGTTTCATGCTATAGCGCAAGAAAACCTGGCTAACTGTATAATGGAGAGAGGGCTGGATCCAGATGTAGGCATGCACAAACAGACTGGCTTCCCCGCCCCCTCCTCCCCACAGCAGCCCCGCCCCCACAGCCCATGAATATGCTACACAGAGGGCTGGGGGGGGGGCATGTTAGCTTGTGGTTCAGGGGCATTTCTCAGAGTCAAGCAGAGGCAGAACTTTGAATAAAACAGTATCTGGCTGCATTCCTCAAGACGGCACCAATCATTCCTTTTCAAGATCCATGAATTAATAACAACAACAACAACAACAACAACAACAATTTATTTGTTACCCGCCTCTCCCTTTGGATCAAGGCGGGGAACAACATTAGTACAGGAATCAACACATCTTAAAAATTCGTGATTTTACATTGATCTGGGTAGGCCTGCCGGAAAAGGCTAGTCTTCAAAGCTGCCTTAAAATCACAGAGAGTTAATATTATGAATCTCCTCCGGCAGGCCATTCCACAATCTGGGGGCGACAGAAGAAAAGGTCCTCTGGGAAACTGATGTCAGCCTAGTCTAGAAGGAACGGAGCTAACAAATGGGGGCGGGGGTGGGGTGGTAGGGAGGGAGGGAGGGATATTGCTGTACACCAGGGAACTTACCCAAAACACAGTTATGACCAACCACTGATCAGTTCAAGTTAACAGGCAAAATGAATATCATTTTGGTATATAATATGCTGAAGACATATTGTATATTATATAGACCGCGAACAACTTCATTCACACATGAAATCTTTAAAAAAAATTCCATGGCTAACTTACAGATTTTCTCTGTATGTTTTACATCTTTCCAGTGATGCTCCCAATAATTATTTCAATACTTTATGGATTTTGTTCTTATCAATTTGAGCCATCTCATGCCCTAATTGGAGAAAAGGTGCCCAACTTATCGGCACAAAGAAGTATTACATATTTTGGCTGTTTCTTTACACAATGGCTAATGAGTAAACTACACATTAGCGATGGCCAGTGTGACAAATAATTTTACTAGGGTCATAGACTATCAGTCCCATTGCCAAGAGACTGATCAGGCACAAAAAACTGCTGTCCAATTCTACTGGAGAGAGGGCAGGAAAGGAAGGAAGGAAAGGAAGGCAGAGTGTGCTGCATAGACCCAGGTGGCATTTTGCTGGCTGGATCTTTGGTAGTGGATGTCCTGGACATGGGAAGATCCAGAAGCGCATGGGAACCTTGTTGCTGTACCTCTTGGTTGCTTCTGCTGACCCCTGGCTTTGCTCCTCTTCTAAGCTGCCTTTGCTTGTATCCTTCTCCTGTGCCAACCAGCCAGGGTCCTTTAAGAGAAAGCAAGGAGTGGACATTTTAGTAAGAAGGCAGAGGCAGCCAAAGGCATGACTGTAGAAGAGGCTGTTTCCACTCCGGAATCCCCCCCCCCGGGGTTGTCCCTGGGTGCTCCCTGTGTGTCCAAATGACACACAGGAACTCCAGGGGGCAGGGAACGGGTTTTTCCATGGATAAAAAAAAACCTGGGAAAAAACCTAATTCTTCCAGTGGTCCCGGGACAATCCCGAGGACCGCGGGTGGTGTGGGTGCCCGTCCCGGCTTCTTCCCTCCTCCCCGTGAGTAGCAGGGTTCAGCAGAGGGAAGAAGCTTGGTTGGGGGCAGTCCAGGGACATCAGGGGTGGGGAGGGGAGCAGGACCGGGCCTTTTTTTAAAAAAACTTACTATTCGCTGGAGCTCAAGTGCCACTTGGACGCAGGGCAATGATCCCGGAAGCTGGAAATCCTGGGATTGCCTCCCCTGCGCCCCTCTACACCCTTAGGTGTAGAAAGGGCCAGAGTCTATTGAGCCCAGCTTAGAAAAGCTGCTGCTGTACACTGGACAATCCCAGAGCCCAAGCAAGATGGTGAAGCCTCTTGATTTGCCTTCCAGGGCCTGGGATGCCTTCACTGGGCCAGGCTATCATAATGCTTCAAACATGTTTCAACAGCAGCTCTCAGATACAATGGCAGGGATGTTGGGCTGCTGGAAGCATCTTTGATCAACTGCCAGATCAGAGGAAGGCTACATACCGGCAGCATGCACTCCTCCTGGCCATTTCTGAGCTCCTGAGCTGCTCCGCCCCCCCACTGACTTGCTCCAGTGGCAAAAGGAGTGGCGATTTGGAAGGGGGAAAACGAAGAGCAACCAGAATGATCACAGGTCTGGAAACAAAGCCCTATGAAGAGAGACTGAAAGAACTGGGCATGTTTAGCCTGGAGAAGAGAAGATTGAGGGGAGACATGGGAGCACTCTTCAAATACTTAAAAGGTTGTCACACAGAGGAGGGCCAGGATCTCTTCTCGATCCTCCCAGAGTGCAGGACACGGAATAACGGGCTCAAGTTAAAGGAAGCCAGATTCCAGCTGGACATCAGGAAAAACTTCCTGACTGTTAGAGCAGTACGACAATGGAATCAGTGACCTAGGGGGGTTGTGGTCTCTCCCACACTAGAGGCCTTCAAGAGGCAGCTGGACAAGCATCTGTCAGGGATGCTTTAGGGTGGATCCCTGCATCGAGCAGGGGGTTGGACTTGATGGCCTTGTAGGCCCCTTCCAACTCTGCTATTCTATGATTCCATGAAAGAGAGAAGCCCTTTCTGGAGGAATCCTCCCACCCACCTCTTAAATCCCCAAAGGTTGCATGGTTCATCTTCCTCTCTCCAAACAGAGGAACATCTGTACTTCTGTATGTGAAGCGAAGGCCGTGGTTGTAACTTCCACCCATTTTCCTGCCAGAAGCCCCAAACCATCTGTGTCCACCTGAATGAAGAACAGACCTGAATTCACAGCTGATTTTCTTGCATCGCAAAATAAACCAGCGGCATTGTCTCTGTTGTTCTGTATCGTGTGTGTATGTGTGCATCTGAATTTCAGAAGATGGTAACCAAGCCAGACCCTGCATGGGACCTGACCTACCTCTTGGCTGGCTGGCTGGCTAAGTTTACAGGTTACACAAGATAACGCCGGGACTGTACATGTTTCGGTGATGAGCTTCCAGTCTGCAGATATGCCCCCGCCAGCTTCCTAGAAGACCAAAAGCACGTTGCTTCTTGCTACACTTCCATTCAGCAAGCTCCAAGAGGAAGCCACACAGCTCACCCATGCCACTCACCTCCTCCTTACGAGTGCTTTCAACAGCAGCTCTGCTCACCCCAAAGTTTGGGCTGTCCAAGACCGGAGATAATGCTGCCACATCCAGAACATTCTCCAAGACTGGCCTCTGGGAACAAGAAGGAGAGATCGGCATCCCCAGAGACCTCCCCGTCTCTCCACCCCAGAAACCCCAGAACGCTGGAAGGATCATCAGCCAAAGAGGCAGAGCGGAATTCATGGGCAATGGGTGGGCTGACTGCCCATCAGCTGTCTGTCTCAGAAGGAACCAACATTAACAAGGCTGGACCCCCTCCTTCTCAGACTTGGCCAACGGGTCCTTGAATGCTGGCTGTGAGGAACTGGCCACCTGGCAGGCAGCCCTCCAGACTTCTGCTCAACTCTCCAGAGTTTGTTCAGCAACTTCAGCAGTCTTCTCCAGAGGCAGCTGCCTCCACTTCCAGCCCAATCAGTCAGCAGGCAAGAGGCAGACATTCTCCAGTACACTCCCTCCTCCAAGCAATTCAGGGCCACATAAAACAAAGCCACCTATTTTATCTTCTCAATATCCCTATGAAGTAGATCAGGCTCAAAGACTGACATACCCAAGGCTGCTTCGTGGCCTCCAAGCCAGGTTTGAAACCTAGTTCCCCACAACCAAGTCCACTATTCTGCCTACTCATCTACGTAGCCCATCTGTGTTCCACCAGCAACCACCCACAGCACATATAAATAAATAATAATAATAATAATAATAATAACACTGATGGCCAAAGACTATTAAAAGCCAGTTGCTGAGGTACCAGTTCGATCAAGAGGCATGTACTGCATTGAGCAGGGGGTTGGACTCGATGGCCTTATAGGCCCCTTCCAACTCTACTATTCTATGATTCTATGCATGCCAAGCACCATTTTATGTGCACGTGTGTTCCTGGAGAGGCCAGATGTTCTGGCTTCCTTCCTTTTCTCTGCCTACCACCCTCATTCAGTGCAGGCTCACCTGTGTGTCCTGTGGCTCAGGGTCCAAGGGGTCAGAAATGTGCCATTCCTTCAGGTGACTGCTACCTTCAGAAGCCTTTGGAAAGCAAAGAACACACATCATCTGCATGGCACTGCCCTGCGACTCCCGCCACCACTATCTTTAGGGCAAACAAACCCAGAGGCCAAGAACAAGCACCCCAGCTGTGGCACCCCGGCTGTGGAATGAGCTCCCCAAAGAGGTCTGCCTGGTGCCTACACTGTAATCCTTTCGTTGCCAGCTGAAGACCTTTTTATTTTCTCAGTATTTTAACACCTAAATTTAAACTTAGCTGTTTTAATTCTGTATTTTAATCCTATATCAATTTCTGCTGTGTGGTTTTATCCTGGTTGTGCTTTTTATACTGCATTTTGTATTTGTGTTTTTAGACTATTGGTTGTTTTATTATGATTTTAATTCTTGTGAACCGCCCAGAGAGCTTTGGCTATTGGGTGGTATAAAAATGTAATAAATAAATAAATAAATAAATAAATAAATAAATAACAAGAGCAACCCCTAAAGCCAAAGCTTCAAGACAGGAGTGGCCGACTCACAGTGTTCGAATGCCTCCAAGAACATAGGAAGAGCCGTGCTGGATCAGACCACAGGCCTATCTCAGGGGTGGGCAACTTGTGGCACTTCAGATATTTTGGCCTACAACTGCCACGAGCTCCAGCCAGCAGAGTCAGCAGCGAGGGATGATGGGAGTTGTCCGCCAAGCTGCCCACCCCTGGTCTAACTAATTCCCTATGTTGCTCCCACAATAGCAAACCAGCTGCCTCAATGAGAAGCCCAGAGCCAGGACAGGAGCACCCTCTTTTTCACGCATCTCAGCAACTTGTGTTGAGAGGCATACTGCCTCCGATACTGGGGGTAATATGTAACCATCATGTTGTTGTTTATTCGTTCAGTTGCTTCCGACTCTTCGTGACTTCGTGGACCAGCCCACGCCAGAGCTTTCTGTCGGCTGTCGCCACCCCTAGCTCCCCCAAGGTCAAGTCTGTCACCTCCTGAATATCATCCATCCATCTTGCCTTTGGTCGGCCCCTCTTCCTTTTGCCTTCCACTTGCCCTAGCATCAGCCTCTTCTCCAGGGTATCCTGTCTTCTCATTATGTGGCCAAAGTACTTCAGTTTTGCCTTTAGTATCATTCCCTCAAGTGAGCAGTCTGGCTTTATTTCCTGGAGTATGGACTGGTTTGATCTTCTTGCAGTCCAAGGCACTCTCAGAATTTTCCTCCAACACCCCAGTTCAAAAGCATCTATCTTCCTTCGCTCAGCTTTCCTTATGGTCCAGCTCTCGCAGCCATAGGTTACTACGGGGAATACCATTGCTTTAACTATGCGGACCTTTGTTGTCAGTGTGGTGTCTCTGCTCTTAACTATTTTATCAAGCTTTGTCATTGCTCTCCTCCCAAGAAGTAAACATCTTCTGATTTCCTGGCTGCAGTCAGCGTCTGCAGTAATCTTTGCGCCCAGAAATACAAATTCTGTCACTGCCTCCACGTTTTCTCCCTCTATTTGCCAGTTGTCAATCAGGCTGGTTGCCATAATCTTGGTTTTTTTGAGGTTTAACTGCAACCCAGCTTTTGCACTTTCTTCTTTCACCTTTGTCATAAGGCTCCTCAGCTCCTCCTCGCTTTCAGCCATCAAAGTGGTGTCATCTGCATATCTGAGATTGTTAATGTTTCTTCCTGCGATTTTAACTCCAGCCTTGGATTCGTCAAGCCCAGCACGTCGCATGATGTGTTCTGCATACAAGTTGAATAGGTAAGGTGAGAGTATACAACCCTGCCGTACTCCTTTCCCAATCTTAAACCAGTCCGTTGTTCCGTGGTCTGTTCTTACCGTTGCTACTTGGTTGCTATACAGATTCCTCAGGATGCAGACAAGATGACTTGGTATCCCCATACCACCAAGAACTTGCCACAGTTTGTTATGATCCACACAGTCAAAGGCTTTAGAATAGTTAATAAAACAGAAATAGATGTTTTTCTGGAACTCCCTGGCTTTCTCCATTATCCAGCGGATATTGGCAATTTGGTCTCTAGTTCCTCTGCCTTTTCTAAACCCAGCTTGTACATCTGGCAATTCTCGCTCCATGAATTGCTGGAGTCTACCTTGCAGGATCTTGAGCATTACCTTGCTGGCATGTGAAATAAGTGCCACTGTCCGATAGTTGGAACATTCTTTAGTGTTTCCCTTTTTTGGTATGGGGATATAAGTTGATTTTTTCCAGTCTGATGGCCATTCTTGTGTTTTCCAAATTTGCTGGCATATGGCATGTATCACCTTGACAGCATCATCTTGCAATATTTTAAACAGTTCAGCTGGGATACCGTCATCTCCTGCTGCCTTGTAATTAGCAATGCTTCTTAAGGCCCATTCAACCTCACTCTTCAGGATGTCTGGCTCTAATTCACTGACCACACCATCTGAGCTATCCCCGATATTATTATCCTTCCTATACAGATCTTCCGTATATTCTTGCCACCTTTTCTTGATCTCTTCTGTTTCTGTTAGGTCCTTGCCATCTTTATTTCTGATCATACCCATTTTTGCCTGGAATTTACCTCCGATGTTTCTAATTTTCTGGAAGAGGTCTCTTGTCCTTCCTATTCTATTGTCTTCTTCCACTTCGGCGCATTGCTTGTTTAAAAATAATTCCTTATCTCTTCTGGCTAACCTCTGGAATTTTGCATTTAATTGGGCATATCTCCCCCTATCACTGTTGCCTTTTGCTTTCCTTCTTTCTTGGGCTACTTCCAGCGTCTCAGCAGACAGCCATCTTGCCTTCTTGTTTTTCTTTTTCTTTGGGACGTTTTTTGTTGCCACCTCTTGGACAATGTTGCGAACTTCTGTCCATAGTTCTTCAGGGACCCTATCTACTAAATCTAGTCCCTTAAATCTATTCTTCACTTCCACTGCATATTCATTAGGAATATTAGTGAGCTCATTACAGCCCACAAACACACACAAAGCCCCAGTGGAGAGGAAGGCACACTTTGCAGAGGACGTATCTGGGAAAGCCAAGTGCTCCTAAAAATCCCCCAGTTCTCTCTTAGGGAATGTATTCCAGGGCCTTCTAATCCCCCACTCCCTCTCCGTCCTTCGCCACTCTCTGCATCTCTCTTCGTGCAGTCTACACCTAACAAATGAAACAATTCTGGATCTCTCACAATTCTAAGCTCCACACAGCTCAACTGGTTGCCTTTGGCATGCCAAACCCTATCACCACATGGAGAAAGAAAGCGTAGGGGTAGTGTTGGTGTCCAGTGTATGTTGCAGGTAAACGGATTCAAACAGAACGGTCAAGCATACTGAATGAGGTGGTGCTCCAGACATTGGGGCCTATAAGTCTCATGTCCCCATTGGCTAGGCTGGCTAGGGCTGATGAGTGCTGCACACCAAAACATCTGGAGGGCTACAACGTGTGCCCACTCCTTCCTGAGAGAGGGAATGGGGCTCAGTGGGATAAGAGCTCCTGCTTTGCACGCAGGAAGTCCCGGGTTCAATCCCCGGCAGCATCTCCAGGGAGGGCTCGGAAACAATTGTGCTTTAGCTGCTGCTGCCAGTCAGTGCCAATGATACTAGGCTAGATGGGCCCAGGGCCTGACTCAGGAGAAGGCAGCTCCCAACATGCCCTGGGTCAGAAACATGTAAATCAGGAAGGAGGGTCTTCTTTTCCACACCAAGGGCTGCATTCTCTTTTGATGACCAGCCCTCTGGGTGAGCCACATGCCACAGTGGGAGGGCCAAAGCCACACATGCTCCCATTCATGCTGTGGCACCCCAGCTGTGGAATGAGCTCCCTAAGGAGGGTCGCTTGGCACCTACATTATATGCTTTTAGACACCAGGTGAAGACCTTTTTATTCTCCCAGCATTTTAACAGTCTGTAAATAAATTTTAACTTGGTGTTTTAAATTTGTAATTTTGCATTGCTGCTGTTTTTATCTGGTTGAGCTTTTATATTGTATTTATATTATGGTTTTATACCGTTGTTTTATACTTTGAATGGTTTTAATTTTTGTGAACCGCCCAGAGAGCTCTGGCTGTTGGGCAGTATAGAAATGTAATAAATAAATAAATAAATTCACAAAGGTGGCCCCCATTCGGCAATTAGGCTTTTAAAAAGCCCAGCAATTCACCTTGCATGAAGGCTTCCATAGGTTCCTGATGTCAAGAGCGAGGGTGAGTATATCAACCTAAGTGCCACAAACAGCAATTTGGGGGTGGGGGATCACAGCACATAGGGAGGGTAGAGTTAACTCTCACCCCCTCCCCACCCCACCAGTCACTGCCTACATGATGCAATTAGACTCACTGCTGGTTCCAATGAAAGGCTAATTGTTGTAAACTGTCCAGAGAGCTTCAGCTATGGGGCGGTATAGAGAGGAGGATGGTAATAATAACAACACTTTTCCCCTTAGCAACATCAGTCACCGGCATCACATCCAAAAACTATACAGAAACTCTTCAGAAACCATGCCTACCAAAATACATCCACACCAACATCTAGAAAGCAGTCATACCTAAAACATGTTCAACAATCAGGAAATCACTGAATCAGTAAAAGTCAGCATGACGTGGCAAAGCCCGCCATGTCTGTCTAGAAAAACTGCCACAAAGCGAGAAAAGGGAGATAATAAAAATAATTGCTGTGCAGGAGGGGTGAAGCATGTGGGAAAGCCTCCACTTCCACCCAAAGCTGTAACCCTTCCCCAAACCACTACTGCGCTGAATTTAGGCTTGGAAAAAGCCCTTGGTTGGCTCCAACGGGAGGCCTTTTCCAGGCCTAAGTGCTGCACAGGACAGGGCAGGCCTCATCGAGTCTATACATGGGCAGTTCCCCATCGCTGATGTAAATTCTGGTGACCTGGTGGACATTATACACTTGGGGGCTTCAAAACACTTTTGACAAAATCCTTGCAATTCTCCTAAGTAGACTTAAGCAGTAAGGGGATAAGAACATAGCTCCTCTTTTGCATTGGTTATCAAACAGGAGAATAAATACAGAGTTCTTACCAATGGGAGGGATGGGTTCCCCTGCCCCCCCCCCCCAAGATCTGTATTAAGACTGGCACTATTTCATTTGCTTATTAATGATTTGTAGTTTGAGAAGTACAGAGAAATGGCAGGGTTTGTTGATGACACCCTATTATTCAGGATGGTGAAGAGCCCCAGAACCCTAACCCCAAAGGATGGACAGGCAAGAAACAGCCAAAGCAGTTCAGTGTAAGCAAGTGTAAAGTGACGCACATTGGGGCAAAAACGCCGAACTTCCCATGTAGACTGATGGGGTCAGAGTCGTCAATGGCTGACCAAGAAAAATTCCTTATGGACATGACAGTGAATAGCTCAACGTAAAACAGCAACTCAAGTGTGCAGCAGTGGGAAAAGAGCAATTTCATGCTAGATATGACAAGGAAAGGGACCAAAAATATACACTCCAGTATTGCAGTGCCTTGATACAAATCAAGGTAAGTCTCTGAGGCCTGGCAAGGAGTTTCACAGCCTGTGTGTCACAGCCACAAGAAGAGAGGGACATGTGTGTATGCATGTCTCTCTGTGTGCATGGTGATACATGGGTGCTTGTGTTTGTGAGAATGGATGAACGATGGCTGTGCGAGTACGCAAGCGTGCATGCGTGCGTGTGAGAGAGAGAGAGAGAGAGAGAGAGAGAGTCAGTCAGTCGGTCAGTCAGTCAGTCTCTGGGTGGTGAGCCAGAGTAAGAGGAAAAAAGAAATAGGGGAAAAGAAGTGAGGCAGGAAGAGAAGAAGAGCTTGTCCTCTGTAAAATAGGTTTCAGTTGGTGCTGAAAACGGTGGGTCCAGAGGAGTTATTTAGCGCATTGCGCTCAGTCTTGTACTCAGCCTTTGGGGCAGGTTACTTGTCCTTTGAGACTGGCCATTTCATGGTGATGTCCAGGACAATTTCTCAAAGTGCGAAATGCGCCCACAGCCCCCAAAAGGTTTCTTAGTGCTGAGCTACAGAATGATCACCCCTTTGTATATATGGCTGTTTGGTTCTGCTATGTGTGCCCCTTTTTGACATGATCCAAGGACTGGCTCTGCCTGGGAAACTACGGCAATAGTAAGGACATACCTCATTGTCAAAGCTGGCAGAAAGAGCACTAACACCCACATGCAGATTCTTGAGAAGCCCGGCTGTCCCACAGGGACTCTGAACATGCAACGACAAGCAGAGAAGAGGTTCAGTCATGCTTGAAGAACTGACATTGGGGACAAACGAGGCAAAAGTGGCCCTGATCTGTTCCCCTCCCCTCCCCACTGCTGGGCAATGCAGGGATCTTTCTGGGGGCTCTGGGAAAATACTGCAATGGTGGATCTGGATTTGTATATCCCTGAGCTGCCCCCTTCCGAAGTACTGAATTGCCTGGACCAGGTGAGCAAACCAATGAAGCCAGAGGCTGATTGCAGCACCAAGAGTTGTACCCTTCTGTGAAGGAAAAGTATTATTACAATTGCACAAGGATCACTGCACATACAAATTCATGCTGTGCCTTCTAGTAAAATAGGCATCACACAGTTGCCATGGTTTTTTTCCTGTTTAGGAAATGCACAACACTTGAAACGGTTAGGACTTTTTCCAGCCTCTTTCTCTCATTACACAGCAAAAGCCTCTATGGTGCTCTTTCTCCTATTTAGGTTTCTTGAAAACCAGCAATGTGGGAGGTTGCAATTATGACCTGGGCAGTAACACAACCCATGCTGGGGAACAAATATCAGACGCCCAAATCGGAAGAGCATGTGGATCCCCAGGCAAATATGACTCATTGTTAAATTGAGGCACAATCTGCAGATTGGGATCTCAAAAAGAACCCACCCACCCCGCCATGCCCCCGAACAGTTCATTCTTCCAATCAGGTCGTGCAGCTACTAGTTGCACTTCATGCATTGTGTGAAGATATTCCATTTTTATCAATCCAGGGAATGTCTTTGCATGGGAGCATAGGAACGTACTCAGCGCTCGTTGGACAATTTCGGCTTCCCTTCTTCCTTCTGAGCTGGCCCATAAAAACCCTCACAAAAGCAAAGTAGCAAAGAAAAATGCAAGCCCCCTGACTGAGAGGTTGAAGTAAAGTCTGTCAGTTATTGGGCAGACAAACAGTGACATGGGTTTTCTGAAAAAAAATCTTAATTTTCCTATGCAAGTTAGACTAATTTGCATAGAGTCATTTACACGGGGAATTTCTTAGTTCGCATTGGAAAACCAATAAAAAGTGACCTAATTTAGCATATTTACTAAATACAAGTAAAATAAACAACAAAGCTGAAAAGTAACCAAATCTATCTCCTGATGTACCACCAGTATTTGACCTGACATATTTGAGGGGGGAAATTAAACACACTTAATGTCATTTCAATGTTATATTATGTAGGCTTCTTGCTGTGGTAAACAATTTAAAGACAACAGCATGTACTTCTCCTTTTAGTGTTTAAATCTTAGAAAGAAACAAGTGCACTGAAACCCATTCAGTTTTCCCCAGCCTGATGCTCTCCAGGTATGTTGTACTACAACCCCCAGCAGTCTTCAGTCAGCATGGCTGGCTGAAGATGCTGAGTGTTGTAGCCAACACATGTGGAGGACACCAGGTTGGGAAAAGCAGCACTAACTGATTTTAGCAACCCAAAGAACGGCGCCTGATATGCCAGCCCTCATGCCTCTCTTTGGACAGTGTTCAACTCTCTTCCGTGAAGGGTAGTTGAGGACCCTTCCATTCCACTGACATAGTTTTCAAATGTATCAACAACCCACTGGTAAAAAATCCAATGGGTTGCTATGGCTTTGGTCAAACACAACTACCTCATTGCTGCCTTCTTCCTTTTCTGCCCCATCGAGAATCAGCTGGTTCAAGGAGGCTGCTGCCACTGCTTCTTCTTCATCACCACCACCACCACCATCATCATCCATAGATTCAAAGAGACTCTTCCTGCAGCTGTCAGGCTACAGAAGGAAAATACATACATACATACATTAGAGTGCACATTAAGATGAGAATATGGGGGAAAGGAGGCAGAAAGCTGCTTCAGTTATCTGAATGTGCCAATGCACAGCAACGCGGCTGGGACTTGAGCTATTTACCATTGCCCATGTTTGGGCCGGTGCCTTTGGTTCCACAAAACTTCTTCCATTCCTACTTCGTGTGTCACAGAGAGCAGCTGCTGGAGCATCTACAAAGCCACGCAGTGGAGCAAGACTCCCTAGGGCAGCTTGGGGAGGGGCTAGTGCAGGCCCTGGAGACTGCGGGGAGGGGAAAGAGAGCAGAAACAAGATGGGCGAAGGTGGCTGTGACTATGCAAGATGTTCAAAAGGCTTCCACCCCAGAAGGGGAAGAGAACACCAGAACTGCCTTGCTGGATTAGCACAAGGCGGGCCCCATCTCGTCCAGCACAGCCACCTGTTACAGCAGCCAGGCTGATGCTTCTGGGAGGAGGACATGAATGCAAAGTCCCTCTATTGGTCCTCAGCACCAGATATTCAGAAGAAGCCTGACTCTGTGCACGGAGGATCCATGCACTTTCCATGACTAAGAGCCATAGATCTACTTATTTATTTACTACATTTAAATCCTGCCTTTTGTTGTTCCAGGAACCTAAGGCAGCATACATAATCCTCCTCTTCCTCCTCCTCTCCATTTATCCTCCCAACAACAACCCTGTGACGTAGTTTAGGCTGAGAGTCTGTGACTGGCCCAACATCACCCTGTGAGCGTCCATGCCCAAGTGGGGAGTACAGGCCGGAACTCTCGACTCCCGATTCAACACTCTAACCACTACGGCACACTGCCTCTCCCCTACACCAAACTGACCCTCCCCAAATCTGCCTGTACAAGACAAGCTTCTGATAGTATTTTACAACTGAGCGAAGTCTGCAGTGCTGACATGCGCTGCATTGTCACCTGGGGAAGTACGTGTGGCTCGCGGTCTGAGGAAAGTTCCACTTGCTCACCCCCACCCTCAAACACTGCAGTGTTTACAGTGCCCTTCCAAAGACTCCTGACCGACAGGTCAAGATGATCCACTCCGACATCAGGAGCCCTGCTTTTGGGCTTCCCTGGCTGGTCTCTGTGGGAAACATAAAGCTGGACTAGGAAGGTCTTTGGTCTGATGAGCCAGCTTCAGGGCTCTCCTTACTCTCTGGCATTTAGCGAAGGCAGTCACCCAATCTGAGGACTTCCAGACCGAGGTCAATCAGCAAAGCTTCTGACCGCAAGTGATTAAGCCATCAAGTTGAATGTTCAGCATTGCAGAGGCCAGAGAAACCATTCCCACTGGAATGGGAAGGCAATCTCTATGGTCATTTCAATTAGAATTCCCAAGTACGAGGGCTGTGGAAGAGAACATTATAGACAGGATCCATTCAAATCCAAAAACCAGACCCTGGGAGCACTATAATACTGGCTCGCATAACCCTGACAGGTTATTTAAAGTGGGTTGTGCCCGCTGCAGTGCCATCGACTCTTGCTTATTGCCTCTCAGAGGCTGGAGACACAACTAGTACACCAGCATAACGGAAGAGGGAGAACATCAAGCACCGGCTGCGTCTCTAAACGAAGCAAGAGTCAATGAAACGTTTTTGCGTCAACTAGTTGCTTTCCTTCGATAGGTTGCATCCAATGAATCTGTATGTCACATATGCCAATCATCAGCGGCCTAATTTAATCAGCCGTTCGGCTAATTAAAATCCTCTGGGCAGCCTACCTTTGATCTGCCCAGTTTTACGCGTGCTTTGGCCACATCCGGATTCAACTCCTGCAGTGCACTCTGGAGCTGTCTTTGAGCAGCATTCAGGAATTTGGGCTGGTGCAGAATGGAGCAGCTCTTGGACTGACTGGGGCCCACAGTTTTATTGCATATGGTGATGCGGAGCGGATTTTTTTCCTTGTACATGATTTTTCTGCAAAAAATGTCCTATTTCATTAGTTGATGGTAACAATGTATGTATGTATGTATGTCTCAGCATGAATTGGAGGTAGTAAGTCATGGTAGCAAAGCTCAAAGTGCTCCAACAATCATAGTGGAAGAGAGAGGAAATCTGTTGAAATAGGACGAGTGGTTGCAGCACCTCATGCAGAGTTCTTTGGGTTGCTAAAATAAATTAGCACAGCTTTCCCCCTTCTGGGGCCCTCAAGTTGCATTGGGTGGAACTGGAAGATGCTTGGAATTGAAGTCCGGCCATTCTGGAGGGCACCACGTTGTGTGAAGCTGAATTAGGGTCAATAGTTTTCAGTACCTTTGGTTTATTCTTACATTTAAGCTATGTAAGAGAAGTACTTACTATTGTCTTCCAATTTTTACAAGTACTCCAATTAAAAATAACAGCGAAGTTACTAAAAGTGTGTTTTAATTCCCCCCTCAAATATTTCAGTTCAATACTTGAATTTTAGCTTTGTTTGCTAAATACAAATCAAATAAACATGCCAAATTAGATTACTCTCTGATGAAAACTGAAATTTTTCTAATGCAAACGACCCAAATTTGCATAGGAATTTCCTCCAGAAAAAAATTCAATTCAACATTTTCTAGAGAACCCACAACACTTATCACATAACAATATTATATCATCTTCACCAGCACTCACTCTGTCTGCATGGCCAATTTAAAGTGATCTTGGTGTTCAAAGCTCTAACCACTTTTAGACCTTGGTATGTGATTAAGGAGCAGCAGGCAGGGCATTCTTGATTTCAGACTATTTATTTTGTTCAGCCTCCCCTCCATCTCTGCAGACACCAGATAAAGACACACTTTGCTTTTTGCTAGCTGGTGCTTTATTTGCAACTATGACGGGGGCATTTTATCATCTGTTTTGTTCTGTGCTGTCAGTAGTTACTAGTTACCAATGCAGCTTCTAATATTGGTAGAAAGCCAAGAACGTTGGTGGGTTGGTGGGGAGGTGTGTGGATGTGCCAGTGCCCCACAGAAGCAACTGGACTGCTTGGAATGAGCCACACGGTGGACAGGGAAATCTGCCATCCCCACCCCCCACCAATGGCTAGGAATAATTTGGGAAGCAGAGATGGAAAAAGTGGTGATTTCAAAACAACAACCCCCCCTAAAATCGATCTAGCTCAGCAGGCTCTGTACATCAAGTGCCATCCCAAACCTCGGCCCACCGCAAAATCCCAAAACCTTCATTCAGATTATGCCAACATCAGGCCCCTTCTATGCTGTCCTTCTACCTTGCAGTGCCTCTTAGAGACAACCACAGTGCTTCTGTCATCCAAGCCAGGGCTTAGAGGTGGCTACAAGTGGGACACAAGGCAGGAAGGCCAGGGCTGAAATGCCGGCCCAGCCACAAAGCTCATGGGGTGACCTTGGGCCAATCACAGTTTCTCAGCCTAGCCCACCTTGCAGGGTTCTTGCAAGGATAAAGGGACTGGGCTATAAAAATAGCCACTCGCAGAAACTCATAACAAGGGCAGATACGATGCCATCAATAAATAAAGCTGCCTACCTCTTTGCCTCTGTCTCCCGCTGGTGAGAGCTCAGGCCCGCTGTCATTCTGTGCTTGTGCTCCGCTCTGCACTGGCTCTCCTTCTGCCTGCCCGTTTTCAATGCTGCCTCCCTGTCCCTCGCCTGGGCTCTGCAGTCTCCCAGTCTGAAAGCCTGCAGCTCCTTGGCTAGGTCTAGCCTCCACTGCCATGGCCCCATACCGAGTCACATCAGGCTCTCCGTCCTGGCCAGTGCCAGGTTCTTTGGTGCCACCTTGTCGCTGCTTGAGGGGTTTGGGCTCAGACAGCTCTGCTCCTCTGGATCGCTTCACCATATGGAGCACATGCTGGTAGAACTTCTGGTCCTCCGAGTAACACTCACTTTCTGACCGTTCGTCAGGAGAGCTTTGCGTCTGAGGGGTATGCAGAGCTTCTAGAAAAGGCCTCTTGCTGGCAGCCAGGTGTTCCGTGGGATGGTCAGACTCACGAGAGCTTTGTAAGTCCCAGGAAAAGTTATCTACTTCACCCAAGATCTGGGAAGCAAGATGGTCAGCCAAGCTGCTAGTCACACTGCTCCCGCCGCCACCATCTGGCCTCGCACCTTGTTTCTTTTCATCCCTTGGTTGAACTGGAACAGCAGCACCTGCCAGCAGAGGGCTAGCATCCCCACTTGTTCCAGCCACTGCTCCCAGCACAGAGAACACCTGCAGCTGGGGGTCAGGCACAGGACAGACAGTCCCCACTGCCCCCTCTCCTGGGGAGAGATGAACAGGTGGCTGGCCTTCCACCTGTCTGCCCCCTTTGTCCTTGCCTAGCTTTTCACCCTCTGAGAACAGGCTTCTCTCCTTAGGCGTCCCCAGAACTACCACCATTTTAGCATTCTCCACGGCTTGAGAAGGTTCCTTCAGTGTTTGGAAAAGGGGCTTTGCAACACTGATGCTATCCAAATCCTCAGGCTCAGAGTCTGAAAAGGCGTGAGCAGCAGCTGCACACCTGATTTCCGCAGTCACATCTTGGCGTGACTGGAGAGCAGAGTCCAGTCTGTTGGAAGACGAAGCCCTTCCAAGAATCTTCTCCACATCTGCAAGGATCTGGCGACTCCTACTTGGCTTGGCTGGCCCCAGAGGCTGCAGCTTAGCTGGAGCAGGACCTGAGAGCAGCCCAGGCATCCCCGATGCTTTCCCCCCTGTGTGGGTCTTCAGGAAAGGCTCATTCCTTGTGATCAGGCTGCCCTGCTGCTCTAGATCAGGACTCACATGCCCGGACGACAGGACAGGGGATGAAACTTTATAAAAGGATGTTGAAGGAACAATCCCCGGCTCTGACTGCACCTCCTAAGCAGACAAATGCCATCAGATAACTTATACATTCACTTAGTTTGTACGTGCGTAGATGGATGCTAGTCTTTCTCCCCAGGACAGAGCCCCATAAGGAAGTCAAGCTACATGGGGGTATATTTACGGCAGCATTCTGAATGGCATGGCCCCTGCATTCCCCACTGAGGTGGGTCTTCTGAGAGCTTTAAGGGGACCAGCTATGCTGGTTGACAGACAGCCTATGTTTTCCAGCTTGGGCCCAACAATCAGCTGCCATGGCAATGAAGGGTACGTAATTAGACATACTACCATTACAGTGCAAGTTATAAGAGAAAACACCTGGTAATTGAGTTGGATTTGAACCCTACAAATCCTCCTCCAGCACCTGAGGTTGGGGAAAACATACACACAAAACATGGACTGGTTCCTCAGCCAAATTTGGCCTCCAGCTTTCAGACAGTTACCTTGAACAAGGTGTACAAGAGCAGTATCTTGAGAGAAAAAGGGTGTTGAGCTCTCAGCTCAAAAACAATCTGCTCAGCTGTGTCTTGAAAGGTGCAGATAAAACAAGGGACTGAAAAAGCCTGTCAGCCTTGACTATGCAGACATATCTACTGGAGACCTCAGGACAAATCCCGACTCAGTCATGAAACTCACTGAGGGACCTTGGGCCAGTCATTCTCAGCTGAAGCAATTTCAGAACGTTGCTGTGGGGGTGGGGGGTGGGGGGGTGCTGGGGAGGGAGTCCATACAGCACCCTGTGCTCCTTCGAAGAATGGCAGATTAACAATGTAATTAGTAAGACAGGCATTGGGAGACTAAATCATTCTTGTTATGCTAGAAGAGGGACGGTGGGACTCTTTTGCCTCATCAAACGTTTGATGAAGAGAGCTCTATATGGCAAACGACGGTTGAGCTTTCATATTACGCAAAACAGACACTGGAGTGGAAGGGATCAGGAACAGCAGGGAATGCATGACAAGCCAGAATTTCCCCCAAGGCCTGCTGGCAGCTAGCCCCTCCCTCCAATTAGGATACTCACACCTGGGCGTTTCAGCAGCTCGCTCGCTCTCTTCTCTTTCTTCTTCTCTTTCTTTTTCTTCTTGTCTTTCTTCTTGAGGCCTTCTTGATCCAGGAGCTTCTCTCTCTCCTGGACCACGAGCTGTCGGTAGCGCTCATCACATGGATGGTCCCACGTTGACTGACCGTTGGCAAAGTTGAAGTAATAGATGTCTCCGGTAATGTCTTGGCTGAAGATAGACATGGGATCTAGGCAGCCACATACACAGGAGTACACACACACACACACACACACACACACACACACACTTGAGCACAACCCTGCCCAACATATGAGCCCCCTACAAAGGCATCACCGAGTCTTGAAAACCCACTCATAATTGGAAAGGGGACCTTGCAGTGTGAAGTAGGAACAGGTGGTGGGGCTGGACCCACAGTTCCCTTGTGTGGAAGCCTGGCTTGAAGAGGCCCTCCATTCCTACTAAACATGCTTACTGAGATGGGGGATTGGTAGGCATCACTCGTGACATGATTACTATTTTCCTGTGGAAGTGATGGAGGAAGGAAATAGAGACGCCATCCAGAAGCAGTGTATGCATGGAACATGCTTCAGAAAGGTAGGCAGAAGACTTATTCAAAAAGGGTTCTCATGTCTTTTGACGGTCCACCAGAATAACCGCGAGAGCCAAAATTGGAGAAGTCCAATGAGCATCACCCTTTCCCATCAGTTGCCCAAGCCCTTCTAGACATGGAAGCTATGGGTTAAGTTCAGTGGGTTGGAAGGCTGGCTGACCTAGGCAGTGGTGTACAACCTTTCTTGGATGGGACTAAACTTCCCCTGAAAGACCAGCTATGCAACTTGGGGGTGCTCCTGGGTTCATCATTGTCTGGAGAGGCACAGGTGTGCTTTTTACAAGCTCCAGCATGTATGTCAGCTGCACCCCATCTGGAGCAGTCAAACCTGGCCATGGTTACGATGCTCTGGTCACCTCCAAACTAAACTATAGCCTCTGAAGACAGTCCAAAAGTGGTGAAGAAGGCAGTCACCGGGGTGTCTGGTGGGGACCAGAAAACCTGAACGCAACTCCAATCTTATGTCCGTAACGGTAGCTACCAGCACCCCACTGCTGCAAACATTCCGGCTGCAAGTCTTTGCCTTTGCCAGTGAGATCACACCAGATATAACACCATCTGCAAAACTGGGACTACTATCTTTTTATATAGGCCCTAATGTATTGAATTATTTGTTTATTAAAACTTTTGTATCCCGCCCTGCATCTCAGGGCGGTGTACAAATAAGATCAGTTCAAGGAGTGTAAAACAAATAATTTTCACAGCTAAAATGCATGAAACTATCAGCAACCAAATGCCAGCAAAAATTTTGGAAGTTAAAGTATGTGCAGCTTTAGGCAAATCTTGCTCTCAAAGGCTTTGATAAAAAGCCACGCTTAACTTGGCACCTAAACGAAGCCAGCATCTGCGCCCATCAGAGCACACCCAGACAAGAGCTGAGGAGGCCCTGGCTTTTTCCGGACAGCAACCTGGGACGGTGACAGGTGCTAACTGGGGATCAGCCCATGAACCTTCTCTTACCAAGGCTTCCATTCGGCAGGCAAGCGGGCCACGATGCCTTCTCGGGCCAGCCACATCAGCTCCGGCTCGTTCTCAGGGTCGATCCCAATCACTCGCGCAAACTCATGGATTTCTGTGGTGGGGACGGGGGACGGGGACACACACACCATCAGAGCTAGGAGGGGGCTCGGAGGCGACGAGGAAGCCTCCGCTTGCTTGCCTGCCTGCCCCCCCGCCGCGCCCCCTCCTCCGTGGCTTCGCGCCCCGCAGTCCCCAGCCCAGCCCACCCCACCCCCAGCGCGGGAAGAGAGCGCCTGACGACGACGCCTACCCTGCTCGCTCGGCATGTAGGTCTCGTCGTAGTCCTCCTCCAGAATGAGCTGGTCCCCGATGCGTATGGCCGGGCCGGCCATGGCCATCCCCGGAGCGGAGCCGGCCTGCGCCTGCGGAGCGCCGGCCTGGACGGTCACAATTGACCCGTGGGAGCCAGCCAGGCCGGCCGCCCCCCGCCAGACCGCGCAGAGACCCACCGACCCACGCGCCGGCGCCGCCCCCCACCGGGAAGCAGCCAGACGCGGGCGCCCAGGGCCGGCCTTGCCCTTAAGGCGCCTCGGGGTGCCGCCGCCCTTCGCCTCAGGCTGCAGAGGGCCCTGGGCCGGCGCCGCCCTTGCGCCCAAGCAGGCCCCCGTACCCGGCCGGCTCTTCCTCCGGCCTCCGCTGGCCACCGGGACGAGGCCGGCTCGGGTCGGGACGCGCCGCGGGCCGGGCGGTTGCCATGGGCACGCGGCAGTTGATCCGCGCCGGCGCAGTCGGCCGCCTGGCGCAGCCCCAGGTCTCGCGACGCTCCATTGGCCGAGCGGGGCCGCGGGTGCTTTCGGGAGTTGCCGTCTGCAGTCTCCCTCCCACACATAAGGTGGTGGCGGCGGCGGCAGTAGCTTCATCAACGCCGCGGCTCCCCACGGCCCCGTCCGAGGAGAGCCCGGTGGGAGCGAAGGCTCTCCAGGGCCACCAGCCTCGAGGGCAACTTGCCCCCTCCGCAGAGCGCCCGTGGACGACCCCTGAGGCCGGGGGCACCTGGCTGGGCTGGCGGGACCGGATTCTGCCGCCGAGCGAGCGAGCGAGTTCGCTTGGTGCGCGGAGGGCCCGCGGCCAGTGCTTCGCTCCCAGCAGGGCGCGTGGGTCCGGCACGTTCAGCTCAGTCCCCCCGCCCTCCCAGCACCGAAACCTAAGGGCTCGCAATGGGGCCTTACGTCGGAGGCTAAAGCTGCGTTTTATGACTACTTCGAGAGGTGGGGGAAATGCTCCAGATCGCCTAGTTGGGTGAGGGACCACCCCCACCCCCACCCCCACCCCCCTTAAATTCTTGCCCAGACCATTGGGTGGTGTCCCCTCCCTTCTACTCCAACCCATCTTGAGTTTTTCCATTTTTATCCTATGGTGCGGGAGTTTGATAGCTGTCAAACTCCAGCTCAGCTGGTGGAAATTGCGGCGGGGAGGGGGATTGGAACTGCTTGAAGACCTTTTCACTTCCACAAAATGTAGTGATCCAGTGAATGGCTTTAAAAATGGCTACTAGCCCTGATGACCATATGCTTACCTGCAGTATCAGAGGCAGTAAGCCTATGTACACCATTTGCTGCGGGCTGTGGCTGCGAGGGGGCTGTTTATTTATTTATTTAATTACATTTATATACCGCCCCACAGCCGAAGCTCTCTGGGCGGTTTACAACAATTAAAAATGGTAAACATTAAAAGTATACAAAATTTAAAAACCATCAAAAACAGTATAAAAACAACATGAGTGCTGTTGCACTCATGTTATTATTAATTACATTTATATCCCACCTTTCCGGCCCCCTTTTGCAAAGCACCCAAGGCGGCTTACATGGGCCTCCTCTCACTTTGTCATCTTTCCCAGGAGGCTAAGGGGAGACAGGATAGAGGTGTACAAAATTATGCGTGGTGTGGAGAATGAGCTGGACACCAGCCCATTTCAGTCACCAAAATGCCTCAGCTGCAAATTGTTTCTAAACTGTTTGATGCAAAAGCAGCTTGGGCTTGTTGGGAGAACAAAGGTGGCATCAGGCATTGCTGGGATGTTGAGCCCAAAGCAGCAAACACTGCCCCTGCACAGGCAGCAACACAGTGTGTGTGTGGGGGGGGGGGGGGAGGAGGCACATAGGCCACCTCACTGGCTCCCCTGAATTGGAGGTGTCAGGCCTTAGGCCTGCAGGTCTCTTGGGGTCCCACAGGTGGCCACGCCCCCTTCCCCTCTCCCACCCGTTTCCTCCATTCTGTGAGGCTGAGATGCCTCTGGCCAGGCGTTGCAAGTGGCCTCCAGCACTTGTAAGCTAACGAGGTATTTTGAGGAGAAAAATCCCTTTGAGGACTTGCTCCACTTACACAAGGTCCTGCTTCAGATATCTGGAATTCGCCTCTGGCCAAAAAAAATCCCACCCTAGGCTGAAAATCTAGTTTAAAAACAATTCCCTCTTGGGTTACAAAAATGAAGGCGTGTTTATTTTTTGTAGCCCTAACAACCTTGTGAGGTAGTTCAATATTACTTAATTCACTCATTATAATGATATGGCGGGCAGGGGGGACCTTAGGAAAGAAATGTGTGAGACTTTTACTGACGGCAGACTTTGGGGAGGTCGTGCCTGGGAGGGAAGAAGGGTTGTTTTCATGGGCTCTGTTCAGCTAAAGGTGTTGTGACCCTGCAGCCTCTGAATAACGCTGTTTACCTGTTCTCCAGAAGTCTGCTGTGGTGAATGGTCTCGAATGAGAGAAGTGCAATCATGTGAATAATCGCACAAGGCCCCCACGCAAGAATACTACACATACATTTCCGAGTTTGCCCCTTCCTACATTTTTCTAAGCCATAGTCCCTTTTTTCATTTTCAAGCATGGTGTCCAAACATTCCTCTTTTCCCCATAAGTCTTGCATTTGGCTGATGATTTTCTTGAGCTTTTCTCCCCTTTCACTGTTTGTCACTAATGGTTTTATTTTTTCATAAAAGTCCAAATAGGCATATGTTTTCGTTTGCTTTTGTGTGGAGGGGTTAATCATCGGCCTCTCTACTGAAACAGGTCCCTTTGCGGGGGAACGGTTTTTCTCTGTTTGTTCCTTTGCTTGAGTGTTTAAAACACTCTGTGCTGTTTGTTTTTCTGCTTCTTCCTTTGCCTGCATAGCTAGGCCTTCCCTATTTACAGTTTGTTTCTTTATTCCTGTAGGGCGTGGCACTTCTATTCCCTTATCTTCTTGCTTTGGAAATTCCCTCTGGTTTCCCCCATACTCTGGGCTAGTTTCCCCTTCAGTTTGAAAGACCCCCTCACTATCTGTGGGGCTGGAAATCCTTTGGCCTTGTAATAAATTCGGGCCTACCTTCTCAGTAGCAATAATAGATGCAGCAGCCATTTCCTCTTTCATTGTTTTCTTGAGTTTCCTGGGGGGGGGGCGCCTTCTTCAAAGTTTGTTGGGGGAACCCCTTCAGTTTGGAGGTCCATTCTTGCATCAAAAGATGCCTGAGAATCTACTCCGGCAACCCTCATTATTTGGGTTCCGGCATCTCCGCTGGATTTCTGGTTAGGAATCGTTGTTTGAAATCTCACTCTGGAGCTTCAGTGAGACACACCCTGCTCCTTCGGAAGTTAAGGTTTTTGTGATGCTTCAATACATTGTATTCTATTACCATCAGGTATGTTTTTTTCTGTGTTTTTTCCTTGAATATTCACAGTGAAAGGTCCTAGAGGAGTAAAAGTAGTCTTATCTAATAGGAAATTGTATAAAGAATCCAAAAAACATGTCGTATTTAGTATAGGTATACTGACAAGAACAGAATATTATGAAATTCAGTATTAGCAACTGCGCATATATGCCCCCCCAAAAATGGCGTCCTACAAAATTTATGCCCGGGTTGCCAGATGTCTACCCAAGATTTTACCCTTCCCTCAGGCATGCCCTAACAGCATTTGAAGAGAAAACTTGTCCACCTCAAAATTCCTCCGGGTCTTTTGGTCAGTGACTGTTAGAAGGGCTGTGAGAGGCAACAGCCTCTTCCAGTCAGTCAGTGCAGACCGGACCGAGCTCCCTGGACTGTGCTCAACACAGCTCCCTAAGTCGTTCTTTGGTTCATCTCCTTGTTTAGAACCAGGAGGAACAGAAGCTACTTTGCCTTTGAGGGAAGGCTGGGGCAGATCATGCGTCAGGAGAGGTGCCTGGAAGGAGACTGCAGTCTAGGGAGGAAAAGACCCTCGGAGCACTGCTCACCGGGGAGCAAGTAAGTCTCTTTTTTTTTTTATAATTTTTATTTATTTTCTACACTATATAAACATACATAAAACATTACAATAATAATAATAATAAAAAGAAACATCAAACAACTGCTGCATACATATTGAATAAATGTTGAGTACATATATGTTGAATAACTATTACCTATACATTATCATACTACAACATAATCATTCTTAACATAAAAGTGCACCCCCCACCTCGGGATCATTCCTGAGTCCAAAATCTGATCGTTTCTTCTGCTGGCGGTTTCCCACTTCCCTTAGTAAACACAAATATTAGGAACTGTTTCCAGATTCCTTCAAATTCATTTATTTTAGTTACGCCTTTTCTCCACTTAATATTTTGTCAATTTATCATTAATGGCTATATCCCATACTTCTTTGTACCATTCTTCAATAGAATATTCCCCTTGAATCTTCCAGTTCCTAGCTACCATCAATCGTGCTGCAACCAGCAAACTCGATATCAGCTCTATAGTTCCTTTTCCACACTTTATATCTTCAAATAGTGACAGCAATGCAATCTTTGGTGTTTGTTCTATTTTCATTCCCACTATTTCTTCAATTTCTGAAAACACCATCTTCCATAATCTTTGTACATATTTGCATTGCCACCACATATGTAAATACGTTCCTTTTTCCCCACAACCTCTCCAACAATTTGCTGAATGCTGATCATTTATCTTATTCAATCTAATCGGGGTTAGGTACCACCTCCATAAAATTTTAAAATAGTTCTCCTTTATTCTCACTGATAAACTTCTCAACACTCTTTGTTTCCATAGTCCCTCCCAGCTCTGTCGCCCTATTTGTACCTTCAAATCTGACTCCCATACCATTTTCTCTGGGTTCTCTCTAAACTCCTTCTCTAACAATATTTTATATATTTCACTCATTAACCCTTTTAAAACTATACTACCTCCTTTCCCTTTTTCCTTATTTACTATTAACTCTTCAAACTTCGTCATCTTTCTACAAACTCTATTATCTTTAATCCACTTTTTATTCCATTGTTCTAATTGCCCATATTCTAACCAAGATAATTTTTTCTCCTTTAACAATTTTTCCATATCCTCTCTTGTTTTTATATCTCTTAACCAATCCTTTAATTTCATTTTACTTTTCTCTTTTAATATTTTACATAATCTACCTTTCAGATCCTCTGGGAAATTCTTTAACATTATTATCGGTGCTAAGGGAGAGTTGCTCGGAAGCAGCTTCCCTTTAAATTTACTCCAAATTTCCCATTGAGTCCTCAGGAGTGGATTATCTATACTTCCAACCCACTTTCTCCCTCCATCTTTAAAAAAAACATTGTCCAAGTTCATCTCTACGTTACTTATAATTTTTTCTTCCATCCAATATAAATCTCCTACTCCTATAATTGCTTCTACAATATGTCTTAATCTATTTGCTACGTAGTATAATTTTATATTTGGGAGACCCAATCCACCCTTTTTTTGGCTTAGATACCAATTATTTTTATTCACTCTTGCTCTCTTTTCTCCGTTACAATATTTATTAATAATATTTTGCCAACTTTTTATCTCAGTTTCTGATATTTTTATTGGTAACATCCTAAACACAAAATTAATTTTAGCTAATATCTTCATTTTTATTAAGGCTATTCTTCCAAACCAAGATAAATTTAATCTTTTATATTTCTCCAATTTCTCTAATACCTCCTTCTTTAACCTCGTTAAATTTTCCCTTTCAAGATTCTCTAGATTTTTTGTAATTTTAATTCCCAAATATTTAATCTCCTCCTTAACTTTCATTTCTATTCCCTTATGTTCCCAATCCTTTTCTTCCTTCTTAGTATAATTAAACAACATCATCTCTGATTTAGACCAATTTATTTTTAACCCTGTAATTTCTTCAAATTCCCTCAACTGATATTTAATTCTTTCTAATTTTCTTATTGGGTTCTTAATGGTCAATAAAGTATCATCCGCAAACATGTTTAACTTTATTTCCCTTACCTCTCCAATTCCTTCTAACTCTTCATCCTCCCTTAGTGCCTTCGCCAAAACTTCCATAACCATTACAAACAGGACAGGCGAGAGCGGACATCCTTGTCTTGTTCCTCTGGCTAGTCGTATCTTTTCAGTGAGTCCGTCATTTACCACCACTACAGCTGTATTTTGGGAATATAACTGTTCTATTACACTTTTAAATTTATTTCCAAATCCCAATTTATCTATAATAATCTTTAATGCCTGCCAGCTCACACAATCAAAAGCTTTAAAAATGTCCAATGCCATAATTCCTGCCTTGATATTTGATTTTTTATTACATTTATTACATTTAAAACTCTTCCCACTAAATTATGCATCTGTCTTCCTACCACAAACCCACATTGATCTTCTCCTATATATTCTGATATAAATTTATTTAACCGTTTAGCCATAATAGATGTGAAAATTTTAGCATCCTGATTTATTAACGAAATAGGCCTGTAAGAATCGGGATTAGTCAAATCTTTATCTGGTTTTGGGATCAGAATTATCAATGAATGTTCCCATGATTCAGGTATCTTCTCTCCTAATAATATCCTATTATAAAGTTCCATTAATTTTGGAACTAAAAATTCTTTGAAGACCTTATAATATTCTGGTCCTAAACCATCTGCTCCCGGTGATTTACCAACTTTTAAATTATCAATAACCTCTTCAACTTCTCTTTGAGTTATTACTTTTTCCATTAACTCTTTATATTCTGATTTTATTCCATTCTTTATAAACCTTCCAATATACTCCTCCACCTTTTCTTGTTGAGTTTCTTTACCCTTATATAATTCCTGAAATTTTTTTATTTTATCTTTCATTGTATGACAGTAGTTCCCTCGATTATCTTTCAATGTTTCTATCGCATTCCTCCCTTTTTCTTTTTGTGTGAGTCTGGCAAGCAACCTAGAATTCTTATTACTATTTTCAAAATATTCCCTTTTCATATACATTAAATTCTTTTGAACCTCCTCTATATTTAAATTTTCTAATTGTTTCTTCTTAGCTTGTATTTCTACTAATTTATATTTATCTTTACCTCGCCAATATTCTTCCTCCAAATTTTTAATTTCTATCTCTAACTTTTCCTGCTCTGCACGTTGTTGTCTTTTTAAGCTGCACGTTTCTCTAATACAAATTCCTCTTACTACAGCCTTCATGGTGTCCCAAACGACTGACCCAACTGTTCCTGCCTTTTCGTTAATTTCCCATGACTCCGACAATTCCTTCTGAATTTTCTCTACCACTTTATTATATTTCAATATTTTTGTATTCAACTTCCATCTATATGCTTCTTTATAATTCTTCTTAACTGTAAATTCTAAGCTTAACAAGGCATGATCAGTTACTTTTATTACCCCCCTTTCCATTTTACAAATCTTCGTTACAAAATCTTTTGAGACAAATATATAGTCTATCCTGGAGTATGTATGATGAACTGGGGAATAATATGAAAACCCAGGCTTAGTCCCATTGAGTAAACGCCACGAATCTGAATAATCATTTTCTTTTACTAGTTTATTCAATATAGTTATATTATTCCTCTTTTCAACATTAGTGGGATTTGACCTGTCCCATCTATTATCCATAACCATATTAAAGTCCCCAGCTAATATGACATACCCCTCCTTGAATTCTTCTATTTCTTTAAATAGCTTTATAAAAAACTCTCTCTATCTCTCATTTGGGGCATACACATTGATTAGCGTATATACCTTTCCTTCAATTTTACCTTTTAACATAAGATATCTGCCATTATCATCCTTTTTTGTTTCTTCTAATATAAACCCACTTTTTTTTTAAATCAAAGTGGCCACTCCATTTTTTTTGGGGGGGAGCAAGTAAGTCTCACAAGAGAGCAGCAAACAAAGCTGAGCGCTAGTTAAGAGCGAGTAAAATATAAATCCTTTGCGCCATTGATTAAATTTCAGTGCCCCCCCAAATAGTCACCCAACCTGTTGTTTTGCAACATGTCTCTGCTATGCTACAAATAAGGAGGATGAGGCAGGAGGGGAAGAAACCTTCCTGTGGCCCTTTTTTTTATTGGTTATTGGCTGGACGTCCAGTCGGCAGATCCTTGTCCACAGCAGAATCGGGGAACAAATACCAGGAGAGCAATCCTTGCAGTTGGAGGTGGCATCATCCAGAGTATGGAGGTGTTTAATGGGAAGAACGTCATGTCCCCCTTTACTGGTGGAAGAGGAAGGACATGTCTACTGGGCAGTTGCGGGGTGGGTGGGGAGAAAAGTTTCCTCACTGAGGCTTAGTAACTTGACATTTTACAGTGCCTGGAATTTCCCGTCCACCAGATTGTACACACCCAGCTCTGTCCCTTTTGCCAGAAACAAAATGAAACAATTTCCCAAATGCAACATTGACAGCACCCTGAAAACAAACTGAAAAACACAGATGTTGTTTTAAAGTGGTTTAATGTTATCTAAAAACAATTGGAGAATGTGTTTACCTACGGTGGGATGGTAGGTGGCAGCACTTGGCCTAGGACGGGTCACCGCCCAGCCTGCAACGGAGGCAGGTCAGGTTCACTTTCAGCAGGAGCCATTATGGGGACAGCGAAGGGGATTTAGGGTTCCCTGCTGTGTCCAAAGCAGCTCAATTCACAGCATTCCTAAGCAGGTGTGTGAGGAAATAGACACACACACCCAGAGCAGAGAGGCTGGTCTGTTTCTCCCCTGCCAGGAAAGCCACCTCACTGTTGCACTGGAGGGTTCTGCACTCATCCTGTGAGAAGCTGGCAGGGTAGGTGAGGCACCAAGGAATACCAATGCCCCCACGCATGTATTCCGGTCTGGCAGGTGGCTGGAAGCCCTCCACACTCCCTGTCCCCTGTGGCAAGGCCAACCCCTTCCCCTCAAACGCATTTGCAAAACTGGATCCACTGTAGTGCTGAAAACAAACATTCAAGGCTGTTTCTCTCCTTCATCACAAGCTGAAAGATTCGGGACAATTCCATCTTCATCCCTCCAAGCACACTTTCACAAGCTAAGGCGTCCAAGGAAATCAGGCTTTTTCTACAATCACATGCATGTGATTTTCTACAATCCATTCACAAGCTCAGTAAAAGGTTTTTAAAATGTTTTGGCCAAAAGTGGACTCACCCAGATGGGTGGTGTGGAGACGGCAATCCTCATCACGATCCGGAACATTAACGCCAGGACAATCCTCAATGATGCAGATTCCTACACTTTGCTGTTTAGTTTTTAACTATACTTGTATCTTAATTTTCAGGCTCTCATTGGGCCACACAAGGTAGCCCAATGTAAACAATAAAGACTAGATCAACCAGCCCAGAAAGAGCTAAACCCCAGAAGCAGGATATCAAAGCCGGGGAAGGAAGAGGACGAAGGGTTGGGCAGCCGCGTGCCAGACCCCGCCCCATCAAGAGCCACCGCAGCCCAGAGGCCTCCTGCCTTAACCAGTCTGCCAGGCGCCTGATGGCAGGGGACCTAGCAAGATGACTGCCACGGTGCATGTGCAGGCTCACAGCGGGAGACGGCAGCCTGGGCTGGGCCCTCCAGAGGTTTTGGCCTACAATTCTCATCAGCCCATTGGAGGATGATTGGAGTTATAGGCCGAAATACCTGGAGGACCACATCTCCCCACCTCCCCCGTTGGATTGCACCAGAGGCACTTTTACTGCGCTCAGGAACTAGACGCATTAAAGAACCAGCCAGCCGGCCTCTTTTCAGTGCTCCGCAGCTTGATGAATCCTAACTGTGCAGCAACGGTAGTGGAACCTACAGTTAATGGATATGACGAGTTTGCCCAATTTTTTGTTGATAAGATTAATGGAATTGGAGCTGGTTTTCCTCCAGGCTTACCGTCTGAGCCGCCGCTGGAGGAGAGGATTTTCGGTCAGGTTAGACCAACCACCTGTGGCCTGGATCCATGTCCAACTTGGTTGATCCTCCCCACTTGGTTGGTGGTGGGTCCACTTTTAAAGGCAGTGGTGAATGCATCCTTGATGGAGGCTAGGGTGCCCACCTGCCTAAAATTGGCTAGTGTGCAGCCGCTCCTTAAGAAACCAACTCTTGATCCATCGCCGCTGACAAACTACCGACCGGTCTCTAACCTTCCTTTTCTTGGTAAGGTGGTAGAGAAAGTGGTATTGGAGCAGGTTCAAGAGTTTTTTCATGACTCTGATTTTCTAGATCCTTTTCAATTGGGTTTTAGACCTGGTCACAGCACGGAGACTGCCCTTGCCGCAGTCTGTGACGATCTTCTTTTAGCAATGGACAAAGGTCATCTGTCCATCCTGCTGTTATTGGACCTTTCAGCAGCCTTCGATACAGTGGACCATTAATTGTTGATTAGACGGTTGAACACCCAGGTGGGACTGGAGGGCCTGCCTCTTGCCTGGTTCCAGTCCTACTTGGATGGAAGGGCTCAGGTGGTTACCGTGGGCACCTGTACATCTACCCCCACAGCCCTCCCCTGTGGAGTTCCACAGGGTTCCACCCTCTCACCTTTCATGTTCAATGTATATGTGAGGCTGCCGGCAGAGTTAATTAGAGCCCATGGGCTGAGGTACCATATGTATGCTGATGATACCCAGTTTTACATCTCGGTGGGGTCTGACCTCGGCGAGGCAGTTGCTACTCTGTCTTGGTGCCTGGCTGAGATCTGTAACTGGATGTCTAGGAGTAAACTAAAGCTTAACCCGGAGAAGACTGAGCTGATGGTGATTGGCCGAGGTCAGCGGCTGGCAGATTTGAGGCAGGAGCTTGTAGATCTGCCTATTTCAGGAATCCGACCAAGGATTGTGACTGAGGATCTGCATGTTATTCTTGACCAATGTGGACCGTGGGAATGCTGTGGACGTCCTATATCTTGACTTCAGCAAAGCTTTTGACAAAGTACCACATGACATTCTGATTAACAAACTAGCTAAAAGTGGGCTAGATGGAACAACTATTAAGTGGATTCACAGTTGGCTACAGAATCGGACTCAAAGAGTACTTATCAATGGAACCTTCTCAAACTGGGGAGAGGCAACGAGTGGGGTACCGCAGGGCTCAGTCCTGGGCCCAGTGCTCTTCAACATTTTTATTAATGATTTGGATGAGGAGGTGCAGGGAACGCTTATCAAATTTGCAGATGACACCAAATTGGGTGGGATAGCTAATACCTTGGAAGACAGAAACAAACTTCAAAGTGATCTTGATAGGCTGGAGTGCTGGGCTGAAAACAGCAGGATGAAATTTAATAGGGATAAATACCAAGTTCTACATTTAGGAAATCGAAACCAAATGCACAGTTACAAGATGGGGGATACTTGGCTCAACAATACTACAAACGAGAAGGATCTTGGAATTGTTGTAGATCACAAGCTGAATATGAGCCAACAGTGCGATAGGGCTGCAAGAAAGGCAACTGCTATTTTGGGCTGCATTAATAGAAGTAGAGCTTCCAAATCACGTGAGGTACTGGTTCCTCTCTATTCGGCCCTGGTTAGGCCTCATCTAGAGTATTGCGTCCAGTTCTGGGCTCCACAATTCAAGAAGGACGCAGACAAGCTGGAGCGTGTTCAGAGGAGGGCAACCAGGATGATCAGGGGTCTGGAAACAAAGCCCTATGAAGAGAGACTGAAAGAACTGGGCATGTTTAGCCTGGAGAAGAGAAGATGGAGGGGATGCCATAGGGCATTATGTCGCACATTGCTGTAGGGAATGATGGAACATGGGAAGAGTACAACCACCTTACAAACAAGAAATCATTATCAGAAAAAGCAAAGAAATAATTTGTGATCTCATGATTTACAGCACATGAAAAAGACCAAGGGATTACTGAACCTGAACCATCCTGAAGTTGACATTGCAAGTATCACTTTACTGAAAAGTTTATGTTTTGACTTAGTTGTCAATAGTAAAATATGAGAGTTTCTAGAAGACTTATCTTTACTCAGTGTGGAGAATTACAAGAGATTTCTTTATTCAATGTTAACATAAATATTTATTTTCTATACAGTGACTTTACATGATTTTTTTCTCATTCACCACACTGCACCTAAGGGTATGTTGTTTCACACTACAGGATGCGGCACAAAACTCGGGGTTTGCGGCACAAAAGTGGCACCAGTTTGGAGGTTCTATGACAAAGTTCATTTTTTGGTGTGTTAACTACGAACCCCTGCTTGAAGTATCAATACACAGCTGTTGGTAGCGGCATAAAACTCAGGGTTTGCAGCACAAAACTAGCACAAAACTTTGGCATATGTTTGGAAAAGATTCTAGGTTGGGGGGTTCCAAGTTAACAGAGCCCAAAACATGTGATGTGTTGGACTTCCCGTCCTAACAGCTAACATCGTTAACATTGGGTTTTAAGTACCAAGTTCCCTGATTTATTGCTGATTGGACTACTCGGTGGACAGGCACACAGGGCATAACTTTTCTTCTAATACGCAGCTCCTGCATTCTACAACTACCACCTATTTATAGTTTTTATATGCTCACGCCCTGGAACAGATGATGATGATGATGATCATCATCATCATCATCATCACCACCTCTTTCTGGCTCATGGCGGTTTTTCTCTAGATGGACACGAAGGCCATTGCCAACTCATGCTGTCTTTTACAGATTCAGGTATTTCCTGACGATTGTGCATGTTTTCAGTATGACTGATTTCTGGATCTTGGTGTGGATGTATTTTGGTAGGCCCGGTTTCTGAAAGTTTTCTGTATATTTTTTTCATGTGATGTGAGTGACTGATGTGAGTAATGGAATAACTGCGCCCTTGTATTAATTGTATTTATTACATTTATATACCGCCCCATAGCTGAAGCTCTCTTGGTGGTTTACAAAAAACAAAACAGTGAACGTTTAAAACAAATATAATTTAAAAGCAGAAAATGCATAAAAACAGTCAATATCCATTGAAAACAACCATTTTAGGGTCAGTTAAAAAACTCTGCATATGCTGTCCAATGAATTATAGAGATGACTTATACCGATGAGGCCTCTGCAGCTGGCTCAGATCAAGCACCACAGATTACAAAGGTGTTCTATTTCTCAGGCTTTTTCTACAATTACAGGGGCCCATTCATGAAAGGCTCCATTCACAAATCCAGTATAAGGGTTAACTCATCTTTTGGCCAAAAGTGGACTCACACGGATGGGTGCAGGCGGGTGGGTGGTGTTGAAACCACGTGCTTCATCCAGATCTCAAACGACAACGGGACAGTCCTCAGCAACATATAGGGGTGTGGGCCAGTCGTGTCCTTTCAGAAAGTTCTCCCTCAAACAATAAAAATAATAGCGACAACAATAATAATAGAAAGGAAGTTATTGAACGGTACATAACAGCACGATCAGCAAGAGCACCGTTTCGTCCTTAACGTACAAACAGGCGTCGCTTGCCTGCTCCCCTCCACCCTCCCCGCCGGAGCTGGCCTCTTACCCGCGGGCGGGCGGGCGACCTCCTCTCTATCCCACGGCGAGGGCTCGCGGCTGGCAAGGGGCAGGAGCACAGGCCGGAGGGGGGCGGCTCCCTCTCTGAAGGCGCCCAACCACCCTTCACCCGGCTGCCCTCGTTGCCTCCGCGGCGGGTCTTTAAAGCTAGCGGCGCTGACGGAAGCCAGGCAGAGAACCACAGGCCGCCCCCCCTCCGCCCCCCCCTCAGGCCTCCAAAGGGTCCAAATGGTCCCTCCTGTCAGGAACACCTTCCAGCTGGATTGGGAGGGGGGGTGGAACCCGACCCCCTCTCCCGCAGGGCAGAGCTCCTCTTTCACGCAGCCCGGCCTCCGGGGAGGGAAGAGGCTCCGCCGCAGTGCTCAGAAGGAGCCTCTCCCTCCCTCTGCCCCCTGCGCTCCGGCCACAGTCCTCGCGGGTGGGGGGTGGGGGCAGCCCCGCGGGCGGTGGTGCGTGGCGATGCCTCCCCGGCAGGCAGGCAGCGACGGAGAAGGGGCGGCGCGGCTCTCTCGGCTCATCCAGGACCAGCGGGGCAGCAAGCGAGGTCTTCGAGGTCGCGCAAGTCCGAGGAAACCACGGAGCGCAACAGCGAGCCCAGCGGCAGCGGCATGCTCCTCGAGCGCCGAAACCAGACGCAGGCAGGACCGAACCCGCTCCGGCGCAAGCCCAGTGGAAGGGAAGGAAAAGGCGGAGCGTCCACTGAAGGCGGCCATGTTGGGTGTGAGGAGGGAAGACGGTACTTCCGGGCAGGAAGGGAAGGAAAAGGCGGGACGTCGTCCGACTGCGGCCATGTTGGGTGTGAGGAAGGAAGACGGTACTTCCGGGCAGGAAGGGAAGGAAAAGGCGGAGCGTCCACTGAAGGCGGCCATGTTGGGAGTGAGGAGGGAAGACGGTACTTCCGGGCAGGAAGGGAAGGAAAAGGCGGAGCGTCCACTGAAGGCGGCCATGTTGGGTGTGAGGAGGGAAGACGGTACTTCCGGGCAGGAAGGGAAGGAAAAGGCGGGACGTCGTCCGACTGCGGCCATGTTGGGTGTGAGGAAGGAAGACGGTACTTCCGGGCAGGAAGGGAAGGAAAAGGCGGAGCGTCAACTGAAGGCGGCCATGTTGGGTGTGAGGAGGAAGGCGGTACTTTCTCTTAATAATAATAGAAAGGAAGTTATTGAACGATACATAACAGCACGATCAGCAAGAGCAGCGTTTCGTCCTTAACGTACAAACAGGCGTCGCTTGCCAGCTCCCCTCCACCCTCCCGCCGGAGCTGGCCTCTTACCGGCGGGCGGGCAACCTCCTCTCTATCCCACGGCGAGGGCTCGCGGCTGGCAAGGGGCAGAAGCCCGAGGGGGGCGGCTCCCTCTCTGAAGGCGCCCAACCACCCTTCACCCGGCTGCCCTCGTTGCCTCCGCGGCGGGTCTTTAAAGCTAGCGGCGCTGGCGGAAGCCAGGCAGAGAACCACAGGCCGCCCCCCCTCCGGCCTCCAAAGGGTCCAAACGGTCCCTCCTGGCAGGAACACCTTCCAGCTGCATTGGGAGGGGGGGTGGAACCCGACCCCCTCTCCCGCAGGGCAGAGCTCCTCTTTCACGCAGCCCGGCCTCCGGGGAGGGAAGAGGCTCCGCCGCAGTGCTCAGGAGGAGCCTCTGCCCCCTGCGCTCCGGCCACAGTCCTCGCGGGTGGGGGGGAAGGCGGAACTTCCGGGCAGGAAGGGAAGAAAAAAGCGGAGCGTCCACTGAAGGCGGCCATGTTGGGTGTGAGGGCGAAGGCGGTACTTCCGGGCAGGAAAGGAAGGAAAAGGCGGAGCGTCGCCCGACCACGGCCATGTTGGGTGTGAGGGCGAAGGCGGTACTTCCGGGCAGGAAGGGAAGGAAAAGGCGGAGCGTCGCCCGACCGCGGCCATGTTGGGTGTGAGGGGAAAGGCGGTACTTCCGAGCAGGGAGGGAAGGAAAAGGCGGAGCGTCCACTGAAGGCGGCCATGTTGGGTGTGAGGGCGAAGGCGGTATTTCCGGGCAGTAAGGGAAGGAAAAGGCGGAGCGTCCACTGAAGGCGGCCATGTTGGGTGTGAGGGGGAAGGCGGTACTTCCGGGCAGGAAGGAAAGGAAAAGGCGGGACGTCGCCCGACCGCGCCAATGTTGGGTGTGAGGATGGACCCCACAGGCCCCTACGAAAGCCCCTTGGCACTCTTTATTTCCTGGGCTGAGGCAGGAAGACGCCCTGTGTTCTTTCAGGGCAGGGGAGGCGACAGCCCCCCGCCCCCCCCCTTTAGGCAGGCAAAGGAAGCTGGCCGTGGTAGAAACCGCTGAGGCCGCGCGGAGGAGCAGCGCCTGACCTCTCCAGCCTGGCTCGGCAGTGTGGGAGCTGCTGCCGCCGCCGCTGCCGCTGCCGCTGCCGCCGCCGCCTCCGTCTGCGCTCTCGCAGGGCGCGCGCGCGCGTGGGGGTTGCAAGGGGTAGCCAGGGACTTCTGGATGTAAACAGTGGCTGCTGGGCCCCTTCCAACCCAAGGGACAAATGTCCTTTCGGAGAAGGCTAGCCATGGCTACTAGCCCTGCTGGCTATGTGCTACCAGTTGCTGGGGAACATGGGTGGGAAGGTGCTGTTGCACCCTGTCCTGCTTTGTTGGTCCCTGGCTGACAGCTGGGCGGCCGCTGTGTGAACAGTGTTCTGTATGAAAATGCACTTGAACTACTTTTTTAAAGAGTCGTTTGGCGGGGGGGGGGAGAGGAAGAGCAGGAAGAAGACCCCCACACACACACATGGGTAGGAAGACCCACACGGCAGAACTCTTGTTCTCTTCTATCCCCAGGCCTGGCTGGAGCACCAGAGGGACCAGTTCCAAATCCATGAGAACAACTTCCTGGCCTTTGATGCCATGTGGCACGCAGCGCAGGGCATGGGCCGGGTGATCCAGGGCAAGACCGACTATGGCCTCATGGCCTTTGCTGACAAGGTGTGTCAAGGGGCAAATCATGATGGATGAAGGAGGGACGGGAGCTGCGGGGCGGGGGGTGGGTTTGACCTCTGTGGTAAGAGGTGGGTTGGTGAATGGCTGCTCCCCATGCCAGCACCATTCACACGGCTCCCCTGTAATCCTCAGCAGCGTTTCGCCTGGGCTGACAAGCGAGGCAGCTGGGGATTACGTGGCTGCAAGACAAGAATTATGGAAAAATACACCGTTAGCTAGGCAAAAAGTGGATCCCGATGTTAAGGGATAAGATGTGATCCGTGCAGCTTTAATATTTAAGCCAGCCTTCCCCAAATTGGTGCTCTTCCAAGATTTTGGACCACAATCCCCAGCTTTCCATTGGCCCTTCAGGCTGGAATTGATGGGTGCTGAACTCCAAAACATCTGGAGGGCACCAGGTTGGGGCAGGCTGATCTAAACCTACGATTATAGACAAATATACCGGTTTCTAGACCACAGCTTCCTATTCCTTGATACTCAAAATTTTCAGCGTAGAATGAGCCAAAAGAGAAATGCCACTTCAAACAAGTAGAAATTCAGATTACAATCTTCTCTTACTCATTTATTAGAATCATAGAATCATAGAATAGCAGAGTTGGAAGGGGCCTACAAGGCCATCGAGTCCAACCCCCTGCTCAATGCAGGAATCCACCCTAAAGCATCCCTGACAGATGCTTGTCCAGCTGCCTCTTGAAGGCCTCTAGTGTGGGAGAGCCCACAACCTCCCTAGGTAGCTGATTCCACTGTCGCACTGCTCTAACAGTCAGGAAGTTTTTCCTGATGTCCAGCCGGAATCTGGCTTCCTTTAACTTGAGCCCGTTATTCCGTGTCCTGCACTCTGGGAGAATCGAGAAGAGATCCTGGCCCTCCTCTGTGTGACAACCTTTCAAGTATTTGAAGAGTGCTATCATGTCTCCCCTCAATCTTCTCTTCTCCAGGCTAAACATGCCCAGTTCTTTCAGTCTCTCTTCATAGGGCTTTGTTTCTAGACCTCTGATCATCCTGGTTGCCCTCTTCTGAACACGCTCCAGCTTGTCTGCGTCCTTCTTGAATTGTGGAGCCCAGAACTGGACGCAATACTCTAGATGAGGCCTAACCAGGGCCGAATAGAGAGGAACCAGTACCTCACGTGATTTGGAAGCTATACTTCTATTAATGCAGCCCAAAATAGCATTTGCCTTTCTTGCAGCCATATCGCACTGTTGGCTCATATTCAGCTTGTGATCTACAACAATTCCAAGATCTTTCTCATTTGTAGTATTGCTGAGCCAAGTGTCCCCCATCTTGTAACTGTGCATTTGGTTTCTATTCCCTAAATGTAGAACTTGGCATTTATCCCTATTAAATTTCATTCTGTTGTTTTCAGCCCAGCACTCCAGCCTATCAAGATCACTTTGAAGTTTGTTTCTGTCTTCCAGGGTATTAGCTATCCCACCCAATTTTGTGTCATCTGCAAATTTGATCAGCGTTCCCTGCACCTCCTCGTCCAAATCATTAATAAAAATGTTGAAGAGCACTGGGCCCAGGACTGAGCCCTGCGGCACCCCACTCGTTGCCTCTCCCCAGTTTGAAAAGGTTCCATTGATAAGTTCTCTTTGAGTCCGATTCTGTAGCCAACTGTGGATCCACCTAATAGTTGTTCCATCTAGCCCACTTTTAGCTAGTTTGTTAATCAGAATGTCATGTGGTACTTTGTCAAAAGCTTTGCTGAAGTCAAGATATATGACATCCACAGCATTCCCACAGTCCACAAGGGAGGTTATCCTATCAAAAAATGAGATCAAATTAGTCTGACAGGATTTGTTCCTGACAAATCCATGTTGGCTTCTAGTAATCACTGCATTGATTTCAAGGTGTTTACAGATTGACTTCTTTATAATCTGCTCCAGAATTTTCCCAGGGATGGATGTCAGGCTGACTGGTCTGTAGTTCCCAGGTTCCTCCTTTTTGCCCTTTTTGAAGATAGGGACAACGTTAGCCCTCCTCCAGTCGTCCGGCACCTCACCCGTCTTCCATGATTTTGCAAAGATAATAGACAAAGGTTCTGAGAGTTCTTCCGCTAGCTCCTTCATTACTCTTGGATGCAGTTCATCGGGCCCTGGGGATTTGAACTCATTCAAGGAAATTAGGTGTTCTTTGACCATTTGTTTATCAATCTCAAACTGCAATCCTGCCCCCTCAACTTCTGCTTCACTTTTTCCAGGGGGGTCATAGATCCACTTTTGGGAGAAGACCGAGGCAAAGTAGGAATTGAGCACTTCAGCCTTTTGTTTGTCGTCTGTTATCAATTTGCCATCCTCATTAAGCAGTTGAACCACCATTTCTTTCCTCTGTCTTTTACTACTCACGTATCTGAAGAAAGCCTTTTTATTGCTTTTAGCATCCCTCGCTAATCTCAGCTCATTCACAGCTTTAGCCTTCCTGACGCCATTTCGGCACTTCTGCGCCACTTGTCTGTACTCTTCTTTTGTAGCCTGGCCTTCCTTCCACTTCCTATATGTATCCCTTTTTGTTTTCAGTTCATCAATAAGCTTTTTGTGGAGCCACATTGGTTTCCTCTGTTGTCTTCTATCTTTTCTCCTTGTTGGAATTGTTTGTAACTGTGCCTTTAAAATTTCATTTTTTAGATACTCCCACCCATCCTGCACTCCTTTTCTTTTTAGGCTCCCTTGCCACGGGACCTTACTTATTATAGTTCTGAGTTTATTAAAATCAGCTTTCCTAAAATCCAGAGTACGTGTATGGCTACGCTTGACTTTTGTCTCCTTCATAATCAAGAATTCAAGTATGACGTGGTCACTTTCCCCCAGAGTTCCCGTAACTGCCACTTTATCCACTAAGTCATCCCTATTGGTCAATAACAAGTCAAGGATTGCTGGCCCTCTAGTTCCTTCCACCACTTTCTGTAGGAGAAAGTTATCACCCATACATGTCAGGAATTTCTTGGAAGGGCCGCTTTTGGCAGTAATGGTCTCCCAACAGATATCAGGGTAATTGAAGTCCCCCATCACTACTACATCACACTTCCTTGAAACACTGGCAATTTGTTTCTCAAAAGTTTCGTCCTCGTCTTCTCCTTGATTGGGTGGTCGGTAGTAGACTCCGATTATCATATTCTTTTTATTCCTAGCCCCATTTATTTTAATCCAGACGCTCTCGATGGGGCTCCCAATCTCATCCGCCTGTATTTCTGTGCAGGGATAGGTATTTTTAACATATAGTGCAACTCCACCTCCCTTTCTATTTCTTCTGTTCTTTTTGAACAAGTTATATCCTTCAATTGCTATATTCCAGTCATGGGAGTCATCCCACCAAGTTTCAGTTATACCTATCAAGTCGTATTTGCCTTCATGTAATAAGAGTTCAAGTTCATTCTGTTTGTTTCCCATGCTCTGGGCATTAGTATATAGACATCGAAGACCATGTGTTTTATAGTCTGGCTTTGTTCCTACCTTGTTGCAGACACTATTTTGGGACTCTGTTGGAGCTGTTCTCTGTACTGTGGTGCATTGGCCTTCATCCATTGTTGCCTCAAAATTTACGTCTCCCACCCCCACAAGATTCAGTTTAAAGCCCTCCTGATGAAGTTCTTCATGCTGTGGCCGAACTTGCTTAAGGCAAAAAAGAGTCTAGAAGAGACTGGCAAAAAAACCCTAGTTGCTGTCTAGGAAAAACACAAGCAAAGTTGAGTACCATCCCAACGTACAAGAGAAGCGCAATAGCGCCAGCAACCCTCAGTGGCTTTCAAAAAGAACACTGATACTGCAATCGCTGAATCAGCCCACTATGACCAGGTTGGCATGATCGCAAGCTGCAGCTCATGCCTCATCATCCGTGTGGGCAGGGCTTGTTTTGTCATCTGAATCCAGGTGGCAAGGTTGTTAGAGAGGGAGATGAAATTCCAGAGACCCAACAACCCATGGGTTATTGTTGTTTTTATGTTTCTGATGATTTTTGAATTTTGTACGCTTTTTTTAATGTTTGCTGTTTTAAACCTTTGTAAACCGCCCAGAGAGCTTCAGGTTTGGGGCGGCATATAAATGTAACAAATAAATTATTGGAGGATTTTTTCCCCATCCAACAAGCCAAGACCGCCTGGGCTCCGACCACACGACAAGCGCAGGATGGGGGATTAGGCAACCGGTACCCAGCATGAGCCGCTGCATAAACAAAGCACCCACCATGGCTTGTTGAAGTGATGGTGATCGTGCGAACTGGCTCAATGGCTTGGATCCTAAAGATCACTTATGGAAGTTAACAGTCCTTTGCTCTCTCCCCCCCCCCCCCCCGCAGCCATCTGTGCCCCTAACAAAAAGCTCTCCCCAAAATTGTTGGATATGGTACAGGGGGGCGTCACACAAGTATCAGTGATACGGCTAAGTCCCCTCTGCTTCAGGCAGCCTCCCACATTTTTTTCAGGAGTCCCCACCCTCCAGAAAGGCTTTTCAGGAGTACAGGTGGGTGCAGAATAAAACCAGTGTATTTTGCCAAGCACTCAGCTGGCCCAGCCAAGCAGGGCTTGGAGAACCTGCAGGGCGAGCGCCTTGCACGGTCTGCAATCGCAAGTGGCATCTGCCAGGTGCTTCTCAGGGCAGTGGGCTGATGATGGCTGTACCCTGAAACCAAGGGTCAGGTTCAAGGCCTTTCTGATTTCTTCTGATTTGATGTAATGACATGGGGCCCCAGCTAGGCCCATGCCTGTGTTGGTGGTGGGTAGAACTTGATGATCCGTGATGTTTGGGACCAAAAACAGGCAAGGCCAGGGTTAGGGGTTAAGATATATTTTGGTGGGTGGGGGGGGGGAAAGATAATTTTTTTTATTTAAAAATATACTACCAGATCATATTACAAAAATTATACAAAAACACGTACAAAGCATATACATTTCACATGCAATAATTTCTAAAAAATTACGCATAAAGCATTTGTTTAACTTTTACGTTATGTATACAAACTACAATGTGTTAAACTGAAAACCAACCTTTATTAACTTTAATTTCCTTTTATTGGCTATTTTCACTTTTATTGAATCATGCGATCCCTGGTGTTGTCCTTTTTTTCCAGGGCCAGAATTTTTGCCACTGTGCGCTACTCATTCTTTCTCGTTCTACCATGGCTAAAGTATCTATTTTATTTATAATAAATCCTACTGTGTGTTGTATATTTTGTTCTGACTTTTTTGTTCTTTGTACAGATAAGGCGAGGATAACCATAAGTTTAATTAATCTTATTGTCGTCTATGGTACATTCCTCCATTCTACCCCTTTTTTGAGCTGAGTTTTATAGGGCCCTTGATTGCATTTGGAGGGGGGAGGCCAGACACCATAGTCTCCCAATGTTGGTCCTTTAGAGAAGGCCATTGTAGCACCACCGATAATTGTTCCCATGTTCTCCTAGCTGACGGACATTGTTTTACAAAATGCTCTACTGTTTCTTTACAGGGACGGTCAGCAAAAGTGACTCGTTTCCTGCATTCAAGCCTTGGACAAAGTTGTTCAATTTCTTTAAACCACGGGTTAGCTGCGTTTACGTTTAAAACCTGATGATACGCTCTCCATCTGCTTTCCCACAAATGGTACGGCACCCTTTTATCAATAAAAGTCAGGAGAGGATATTGTGGCTTTTTTAGATAAAGCGACGAAGACTGTTTTTGTTGTTTTTTCCCTTCTTCTTGCTTATAGAGGTTAGAGGAAGAGTTAGGTTGAATATTTTTTTAGGTTGAATTTTTTTATTAAATTAAAATCTTTCTACATATAATTTTACAACTACATTCAAGATACCATCACAAACATGATACTCTCTCTTGACTTTTGGTTTTACTCATACACTTGCTCAGTCCCTAAAGTTACCACTAATATATCATTCAAGTTATATTCACTAATGACATTTCTGTATAACCTTAAGTAATCAGTGCATCGGCATTGGATAAACAAGGCCAAAGTTTCCTCCATTGAACTGGGGAAATCCTTCCTTTCTCTTCTCTACTAATGTTTTTAATTTTTGTCTGAACAAAAGTTACAGCACTTACTTCATTCACCAAATACTTTTCCTTAATCTCCCTTTGTCTTTGGTAAACTAATGCCGTAATTATAAACAGGTTAATCAACCTTATTATTATTATTTATTTATATAGCACCATCAATGTACATGGTGCTGTACAGAGTAAAACAGTAAATAGAAAGACTCTGCCGCATAGGCTTACAATCTAATAAAATCATAGTAAAACAATAAGGAGGGGAAGAGAATGCAAACAGGCACAGGGTAGGGTAAGCAGGCACAGGGTAGGGTAAAACTAACAGTATAAAGTCTGCACAACATCAAGTTTTAAAAGCTTTAGGAAAAAGAAAAGTTTTTAGTTGAGCTTTAAAAGCTGTGATTGAACTTGTAGTTCTCAAATGTTCTGGAAGAGCGTTCCAGGCGTAAGGGGCAGCAGAAGAAAATGGACGGAGCCGAGCAAGGGAAGTAGAGGCCCTTGGGCAGGCGAGAAAAATGGCTGTTGTAACATCTCGCATACGTCAGGTCGGCGGACTTCGGGCTTGTAGAATCGGCTTTCTTTCCTGGAAGAAACCTGGGACCCAACACTCAGAGCCAGGTGCAAACTAGACATACCCTAAGAAAATGGGAGCAGGGCGTCCCCGAGCAGCTCCTCGGGCCCGGACCCAGTGGAGATCCCTATCACAACCGAGCCCGTCAGCTTCATTGGCCAACGGCTGGCAGAGTGCGATGGCATTGGCCGGGCCTACTTACTGATCTAGCTGCCCCGTTGAGACCAGATGAACTTCTGTATCATGTGGAAACGCAGCCCTGGGCTTTGTCACCCGATAGGTCAACCAGGGCCAGCAGAAGGATGGGGGCGTGGCGTGCCACCCCGTGGACTCCCTTGGACCTCTGACGCTGTCCTTCTGGGAAGGCTGCCTTGAAGTTGCGTATTACAACGGTTCCACTCCCGCCTAGAATGCCTCTTAGACAAAGTGGGCGTAGGGGAGAATGGATCTCTCCTAGGGCACCATTTCACCCCATGCTTTTCGACAGCTACATGAAACCGCCGGGAGAGGTTCTCCAGGGGAGCGGGCTGAGGCAGCAACCAGGACACCTCGCTTCGCCTCTCCTTCTCAGCTCAGAGAGCTGAGGCCGTGGAAGCTCTGAACCAGCGCCTGGGCAGGAGAGTGGGCTGGATGAGGGCCCGTGAACCGAGACTCAAGCCAGATGTAAGTGCTATTTGTGGGCGGTTCATCGATCCGGTTAAGTGACAGTCGCCCTGCTCTGGAAGGGGGATTACAGGCCTTCTAAAGAGTGAGGTAAGCCGTGCGGAGATGATGGCGGATCCGTCCTCGCCTGCAGAGGCACAGGCTCCCTCGGGGGCTCAGAGCACCACCTGTTCAAGGAATCCTTTTTTACTTCTGATTAGTAGTTATTTTAATTATTATTAGACACTTAGTGATTTTCTCTCCTGTTGCTTTTAGTTTAGTGAATTTATTTCCATTGTCTTGGCCAGTTTTATTCTGTATTAGCTGTATTCTCTTTTAATTTCTTATTCTTTTAAATATTTTTGTACACCAACTTTGGGCTTGGGGGGACTTAAAGTGCAGTTAAAAAAAAATTAGAACTAAATTAAAATAAGCTACAACTGAAATACAAAGGGAAATAAAAAAAACTGTGACCCCCATTGAAAGCTGCTCTGAGCCACTGTGGGAGCCTGTGCTTCTACGGACAACGGCGGAACCGTGACCATCCCCACCACAGACGTCACCCTTTAGGAAGTGTGTAACTCCTCCCTTTCCAGAATAGGGTGAATGTCACTAAGCCGGAACGATGACCCACCTGCAAACAGTACGTCTGTTCTGTCTGGATTGAATCTGAGTTTCTTGGCCCTCATCCAGTCCATTCTCCTGCCCGTGAGCCTGTTCAGAGCTTCCACTGCCTCAACCCTATGAGCTGAGAAGAAGAGGCACTGGTGAGGCCTCAGGCCGCGGCCCCGGTTAAAGTCTCCTGGCAGTTTGATGTAGATGTTGGGAAGAATGGGGGTCAAAAAGATCCTTGAGGCCCCCTGTAGCAAGACTGGCGTAGGACAGAGCCATCATCTCCTAACACCGCCACCTTCAGTATTCTAGGCAAGAGCAGAAGCCTCGCAACACACGACTTCCCACCCCCACTCAAGACAGCCGTCCCAGGTGGAGAGCATAAGAGGACCAAGAGAGTCCACGGGTTGCAGGTCCCCTATCCTGCCGGCAAAGAGACAGGGACAGCAGCAGGGTTGCACCCCCCCATCCCTCTCTTGGCACAGGTCGACCCAAGAATGACCCCCTTCTCTAAAACAGGAACAGATGACTCATGACTGTGGCCCCCTTGGAGCTGCCTCCCATAAAGCTTCAAAGATTATTAAGGTATTTCTAATTCTCAGTTGTTCTCTGCAGTCATAGATTTTATTCATTTATTTATTAAAGTTTTATACTGCCCAATAGCCGAAGTTCTCAGGGCAGTTCAAATGTGCATGCACGCAATAATCCATTCGCATGTGCAGTTCAAGGTGAACCAATCTTCTGGCCAAAAGTAGACTCACACGGATGGGTGCGGACGAGTGGCGTTGAAATGACGTTCCTTGTCATGATCCAGAACACGAAGGCCAGGACCGTCCTCAGCAACACGTAGGGGCGCGAGCAGTCTTGTTCCTCCTGGAACTTCTCCCTCAGGGGAAAAAAGGCAGGAACTTATTTAACAATCCATCACAGCGAGACAGGCAAGAATACCTTTTTGTCCGTTACATAGCCAAATAAACACCTGACAAACAGAAGTTGCCTCCCTAAAAATATCCCCCCCTGGCTGCCTGAACTGGCTTCTCAGAAATAAAATTCTGCCCACCTCACGGCATGCCTTTAAAGTTAGAAGAGCTAGTTGCAGCGTGGCAACAATCCCAGTCACCGCTGGCAAAGGGGAAGAGAGCCGAAGTGGGGCAAGAACAGAACCCAAGGAGTGAGGAAGTGCAGGAGAAGCCAGAGCAACTTTAAGGACGTGCCGTTGACATGGCGGGCTACCGAAAGAGAGGCTGTGCGAATTCACAGGCGTACCATGTGCGAATTCAAGAGCGTATGTAACCTACCCTCCTTAACTTTTTTGCGTAGCCCTCTGCTGCCTAAAAATCCTTCCACCCACGCTTAGCTTGACCTTGTATGGCACCAGACACCAGAAAAAGTAACTTAGCTGTTTTACTCGATCTGACGACCTGTCCGCCTCCTGCTGTGTCAGCTGGAAAGGGAAACCGTCGTCTTACTGCTGGTGAAAGGGTGCCGTCCGTGAGAAAGCCGAGTTGTTGCAGCTTCTCGTAGATCTGGGTTAGAGAACATCAGGCCTGCAGGATCCGCTCTCCTTCTGAGAAAAACCCTGCGAACCACCACCCAGGACGAGTTGCAAAATAGGAGTGCAGGAAACTAAGAATATGAGGCCTCTGCAGCTGGCTCGGACCAAGCATCAGAGGTTATGAAGGCGTTTCTATTTCTCGGGCTTTTTCTACAATCGCATGCGTGCAATAGTCCGTTCACAAATTCAGTACAATGTTTAACAAACCGATTGGCCGAAAGTAGACTTCCACGGATGGGTGGTGTGGAGACGGCATTCCTCATCAGGATCCGGAACATTGACGCCAGGACAATCCTCAGCGACGCAGAGAGACCTGGGCCAGCCGTGATCCTTCTGGATTTCGCCTTCCAACAAAACGAGGGGAAGGTTTTGAACGGCACTGCAAGACACACAAGGATACTGTTTCCATGCTCAAACGAATGCACGCCACACAGTATTTGTCTTCTGAAACCATCCACTCCACTGGCTTCTCTGAGATGGAACCCTCCGTCCCCCGTGGCACGCCCTCAAAGTTAGCGGAGCTTGTGGAAGCGTGGCGGCAATCCCAGTCACCGGGGGCGAAGGGGAAGAAGCCCCCACGGGTGCAAGGACAGAACCCAAGGAGTGTGGAGGTGCAGGAGAAGCTAGAGCAACTTTGAGGGCGTGTCCTTGACACGGCAGGCCACTGAAAGGGACCTGAGCGAATTCACGAGGGGCATGATACTTTTTGGTATCTACACTCGTCACCTTTCATGCATGGCCCTCGGTAATCCAAAAGCCCCCCCCCCCCCCGCACACACGGAGCCAGATGTTCTAGAGCACCTCCCCCAGAAGTCATGACTTAGCTTTTGTAGTCCATCTGAGGAGCTACCGGCCTCCTGCAGCCTGGGCCGGAAAGGGAGACCACGGATTTATCTCTGGTGGAGCAGTGCCATCCAGGAGGAAGCGGAGCTGTTGTAACATCTCGCATACGTCAGGTCGGCGGACTTCGGGCTTGTAGAATCGGCTTTCTTTCCTGGAAGAAACCTGGGACCCAACACTCAGAGCCAGGTGCAAACTAGACATACCCTAAGAAAATGGGAGCAGGGCGTCCCCGAGCAGCTCCTCAGGCCCGGACCCAGTGGAGATCCCTATCACAACCGAGCCCGTCAGCTTCATTGGCCAACGGCTGGCAGAGTGCGATGGCATTGGCCGGGCCTACTTACTGATCTAGCTGCCCCGTTGAGACCAGATGAACTTCTGTATCATGTGGAAACGCAGCCCTGGGCTTTGTCACCCGATAGGTCAACCAGGGCCAGCAGAAGGATGGGGGCGTGGCGTGCCACCCCGTGGACTCCCTTGGACCTCTGACGCTGTCCTTCTGGGAAGGCTGCCTTGAAGTTGCGTATTACAACGGTTCCACTCCCGCCTAGAATGCCTCTTAGACAAAGTGGGCGTAGGGGAGAATGGATCTCTCCTAGGGCACCATTTCACCCCATGCTTTTCGACAGCTACATGAAAGCGCCGGGAGAGGTTCTCCAGGGGAGCGGGCTGAGGCAGCAACCAGGACACCTCGCTTCGCCTCTCCTTCTCAGCTCAGAGAGCTGAGGCCGTGGAAGCTCTGAACCAGCGCCTGGGCAGGAGAGTGGGCTGGATGAGGGCCCGTGAACCGAGACTCAAGCCAGATGTAAGTGCTATTTGTGGGCGGTTCATCGATCCGGTTAAGTGACAGTCGCCCTGCTCTGGAAGGGGGATTACAGGCCTTCTAAAGAGTGAGGTAAGCCGTGCGGAGATGATGGCGGATCCGTCCTCGCCTGCAGAGGCACAGGCTCCCTCGGGGGCTCAGAGCACCACCTGTTCAAGGAATCCTTTTTTACTTCTGATTAGTAGTTATTTTAATTATTATTAGACACTTAGTGATTTTCTCTCCTGTTGCTTTTAGTTTAGTGAATTTATTTCCATTGTCTTGGCCAGTTTTATTCTGTATTAGCTGTATTCTCTTTTAATTTCTTATTCTTTTAAATATTTTTGTACACCAACTTTGGGCTTGGGGGGACTTAAAGTGCAGTTAAAAAAAAATTAGAACTAAATTAAAATAAGCTACAACTGAAATACAAAGGGAAATAAAAAAAACTGTGACCCCCATTGAAAGCTGCTCTGAGCCACTGTGGGAGCCTGTGCTTCTACGGACAACGGTGGAACCGTGACCATCCCCACCACAGACGTCACCCTTTAGGAAGTGTGTAACTCCTCCCTTTCCAGAATAGGGTGAATGTCACTAAGCCGGAACGATGACCCACCTGCAAACAGTACGTCTGTTCTGACTGGATTGAATCTGAGTTTCTTGGCCCTCATCCAGTCCATTCTCCTGCCCGTGAGCCTGTTCAGAGCTTCCACTGCCTCAACCCTATGAGCTGAGAAGGAGAAGCACTGGTGAGGCCTCAGGCCGTGGCCCCGGTTAACGTCTCCTGGCGGTTTGATGTAGATGTTGAGAAGAATGGGAGTCAAATACAATGCTGCAGCACCCTGTAGCAAGTCTTCCGTAGGACAGAGCCATCATCCCCTAACACCTCAGTATTCTAGACGAGAGCAGAAGCCTCGCAACACACGACTTCCCACCCCCACTCAAGACAGCCTTCCCAGATGGGGAGCATAAGAGGACCAAGAGAGTCCACGGGGTTGCAGGTCCCCTATCCTTCTGCCGGCAAAGGGACGGGGACACCGGCAGAGTTGCACGCCCCCCCCATCCCTCTCTTGGCACAGGTCGACCCAAGAGTGACCCCCCCCTTCTCTAAAACAGGAACAGATGACTCATGCCTATGACCCCCGTGGAGCTGGATCAATTATTAAGGCATTTCTACTTCTCAGTTGTTTTCTGCAATTACAGGTGTCCGTACAGGCAATAATCCTGTCGCACATCCAGTTTAAGTTGAACCAATCTTCTGGCCAAACGTAGACTCTCACAGACGGGTGGCTTTGAAATGACGTTCCTCGTCTTGATGTATAACACGAAGGCCAGGACAATCCTCAGCAACACGTAGGGGCGCGAGCAGTCTTGTTCCTCCTAGAACTTACACATGGGGAGGGGGGGGGGGAAAGGCAGGAACTTATTTAACAATCCATCACAGTGAAACACGCAAGAATACCTTTTTGTCCGTTACATAGCCAAATAAACACCTGACAAACAGTAGTTGCCTCCCTAAAGCTATCCCCCCGTGGCTGTCTGAACCGGCTTCTCAGAAATAAAATTCTGCCCACCTCACGGCATGCCTTTAAAGTTAGCTGAGCTAGTGGCAGCGTGGCAACAATCCCAGTCACCGCTGGCAAAGGGGAAGAGAGCCGAAGTGGGGCAAGAACAGAACCCAAGGAGTGAGGAAGTGCAGGAGAAGCCAGAGCAACTTTAAGGGCGTGCCGTTGACACGGTAGGCTACCGAAAGAGAGGCTGTGCGAATTCACAGGCGTACCATGTGCGAATTCAAGAGCGTATGTAACCTACCCTCCTTAACTTTTTTGCGTAGCCCTCTGCTGCCTAAAAATCCTTCCACCCACGCTTAGCTTGACCTTGTATGGCACCACACACCAGAAAAAGTAACTTAGCTGTTTTACTCGATCTGACGACCTGTCCGCCTCCTGCTGTGTCAGCTGGAAAGGGAAACTGTCGTCTTACTGCTGGTGAAAGGGTGCCGTCCGTGAGAAAGCCGAGTTGTTGCAGCTTCTCGTAGATCTGGGTTAGAGAACATCAGGCCTGCAGGATCCGCTCTCCTTCTGAGAAAAACCTGCGAACCACCACCCAGGACGAGTTGCAAAATAGGAGTGCAGGAAACTAAGAATATGAGGCCTCTGCAGCTGGCTCGGACCAAGCATCAGAGGTTATGAAGGCGTTTCTATTTCTCGGGCTTTTTCTACAATCGCATGCGTGCAATAGTCCGTTCACAAATTCAGTACAATGTTTAACAAACCGATTGGCCGAAAGTAGACTTCCACGGATGGGTGGTGTGGAGACGGCATTCCTCATCAGGATCCGGAACATTGACGCCAGGACAATCCTCAGCGACGCAGAGAGACCTGGGCCAGCCGTGATCCTTCTGGATTTCGCCTTCCAACAAAACGAGGGGAAGGTTTTGAACGGCACTGCAAGACACACAAGGATACTGTTTCCATGCTCAAACGAATGCACGCCACACAGTATTTGTCTTCTGAAACCATCCACTCCACTGGCTTCTCTGAGATGGAACCCTCCGTCCCCCGCGGCACGCCCTCAAAGTTAGCGGAGCTTGTGGAAGCGTGGCGGCAATCCCAGTCACCGGGGGCGAAGGGGAAGAAGCCCCCACGGGTGCAAGGACAGAACCCAAGGAGTGTGGAGGTGCAGGAGAAGCTAGAGCAACTTTGAGGGCGTGTCCTTGACACGGCAGGCCACTGAAAGGGACCTGAGCGAATTCACGAGGGGCATGATACTTTTTGGTATCTACACTCGTCACCTTTCATGCATGGCCCTCGGTAATCCAAAAGCCCCCCCCCCCCGCACACACGGAGCCAGATGTTCTAGAGCACCTCCCCCAGAAGTCATGACTTAGCTTTTGTAGTCCATCTGAGGAGCTACCGGCCTCCTGCAGCCTGGGCCGGAAAGGGAGACCACGGATTTATCTCTGGTGGAGCAGTGCCATCCAGGAGGAAGCGGAGCTGTTGTAACATCTCGCATACGTCAGGTCGGCGGACTTCGGGCTTGTAGAATCGGCTTTCTTTCCTGGAAGAAACCTGGGACCCAACACTCAGAGCCAGGTGCAAACTAGACATACCCTAAGAAAATGGGAGCAGGGCGTCCCCGAGCAGCTCCTCAGGCCCGGACCCAGTGGAGATCCCTATCACAACCGAGCCCGTCAGCTTCATTGGCCAACGGCTGGCAGAGTGCGATGGCATTGGCCGGGCCTACTTACTGATCTAGCTGCCCCGTTGAGACCAGATGAACTTCTGTATCATGTGGAAACGCAGCCCTGGGCTTTGTCACCCGATAGGTCAACCAGGGCCAGCAGAAGGATGGGGGCGTGGCGTGCCACCCCGTGGACTCCCTTGGACCTCTGACGCTGTCCTTCTGGGAAGGCTGCCTTGAAGTTGCGTATTACAACGGTTCCACTCCCGCCTAGAATGCCTCTTAGACAAAGTGGGCGTAGGGGAGAATGGATCTCTCCTAGGGCACCATTTCACCCCATGCTTTTCGACAGCTACATGAAAGCGCCGGGAGAGGTTCTCCAGGGGAGCGGGCTGAGGCAGCAACCAGGACACCTCGCTTCGCCTCTCCTTCTCAGCTCAGAGAGCTGAGGCCGTGGAAGCTCTGAACCAGCGCCTGGGCAGGAGAGTGGGCTGGATGAGGGCCCGTGAACCGAGACTCAAGCCAGATGTAAGTGCTATTTGTGGGCGGTTCATCGATCCGGTTAAGTGACAGTCGCCCTGCTCTGGAAGGGGGGTTACAGGCCTTCTAAAGAGTGAGGTAAGCCGTGCGGAGATGATGGCGGATCCGTCCTCGCCTGCAGAGGCACAGGCTCCCTCGGGGGCTCAGAGCACCACCTGTTCAAGGAATCCTTTTTTACTTCTGATTAGTAGTTATTTTAATTATTATTAGACACTTAGTGATTTTCTCTCCTGTTGCTTTTAGTTTAGTGAATTTATTTCCATTGTCTTGGCCAGTTTTATTCTGTATTAGCTGTATTCTCTTTTAATTTCTTATTCTTTTAAATATTTTTGTACACCAACTTTGGGCTTGGGGGGACTTAAAGTGCAGTTAAAAAAAAATTAGAACTAAATTAAAATAAGCTACAACTGAAATACAAAGGGAAATAAAAAAAACTGTGACCCCCATTGAAAGCTGCTCTGAGCCACTGTGGGAGCCTGTGCTTCTACGGACAACGGTGGAACCGTGACCATCCCCACCACAGACGTCACCCTTTAGGAAGTGTGTAACTCCTCCCTTTCCAGAATAGGGTGAATGTCACTAAGCCGGAACGATGACCCACCTGCAAACAGTACGTCTGTTCTGTCTGGATTGAATCTGAGTTTCTTGGCCCTCATCCAGTCCATTCTCCTGCCCGTGAGCCTGTTCAGAGCTTCCACTGCCTCAACCCTATGAGCTGAGAAGGAGAAGCACTGGTGAGGCCTCAGGCCGTGGCCCCGGTTAACGTCTCCTGGCGGTTTGATGTAGATGTTGAGAAGAATGGGAGTCAAATACAATGCTGCAGCACCCTGTAGCAAGTCTTCCGTAGGACAGAGCCATCATCCCCTAACACCTCAGTATTCTAGACGAGAGCAGAAGCCTCGCAACACACGACTTCCCACCCCCACTCAAGACAGCCTTCCCAGATGGGGAGCATAAGAGGACCAAGAGAGTCCACGGGGTTGCAGGTCCCCTATCCTTCTGCCGGCAAAGGGACGGGGACACCGGCAGAGTTGCACGCCCCCCCCCATCCCTCTCTTGGCACAGGTCGACCCAAGAGTGACCCCCCCCCTTCTCTAAAACAGGAACAGATGACTCATGCCTATGACCCCCGTGGAGCTGGATCAATTATTAAGGCATTTCTACTTCTCAGTTGTTTTCTGCAATTACAGGTGTCCGTACAGGCAATAATCCTGTCGCACATCCAGTTTAAGTTGAACCAATCTTCTGGCCAAACGTAGACTCTCACAGACGGGTGGCTTTGAAATGACGTTCCTCGTCTTGATGTATAACACGAAGGCCAGGACAATCCTCAGCAACACGTAGGGGCGCGAGCAGTCTTGTTCCTCCTAGAACTTACACATGGGGAGGGGGGGGGGGAAAGGCAGGAACTTATTTAACAATCCATCACAGTGAAACACGCAAGAATACCTTTTTGTCCATTACATAGCCAAATAAACACCTGACAAACAGTAGTTGCCTCCCTAAAGCTATCCCCCCGTGGCTGTCTGAACCGGCTTCTCAGAAATAAAATTCTGCCCACCTCACGGCATGCCTTTAAAGTTAGCTGAGCTAGTGGCAGCGTGGCAACAATCCCAGTCACCGCTGGCAAAGGGGAAGAGAGCCGAAGTGGGGCAAGAACAGAACCCAAGGAGTGAGGAAGTGCAGGAGAAGCCAGAGCAACTTTAAGGGCGTGCCGTTGACACGGTAGGCTACCGAAAGAGAGGCTGTGCGAATTCACAGGCGTACCATGTGCGAATTCAAGAGCGTATGTAACCTACCCTCCTTAACTTTTTTGCGTAGCCCTCTGCTGCCTAAAAATCCTTCCACCCACGCTTAGCTTGACCTTGTATGGCACCACACACCAGAAAAAGTAACTTAGCTGTTTTACTCGATCTGACGACCTGTCCGCCTCCTGCTGTGTCAGCTGGAAAGGGAAACCGTCGTCTTACTGCTGGTGAAAGGGTGCCGTCCGTGAGAAAGCCGAGTTGTTGCAGCTTCTCGTAGATCTGGGTTAGAGAACATCAGGCCTGCAGGATCCGCTTTCCTTCTGAGAAAAACCCTGCGAACCACCACCCAGGACGAGTTGCAAAATAGGAGTGCAGGAAACTAAGAATATGAGGCCTCTGCAGCTGGCTCGGACCAAGCATCAGAGGTTATGAAGGCGTTTCTATTTCTCGGGCTTTTTCTACAATCGCATGCGTGCAATAGTCCGTTCACAAATTCAGTACAATGTTTAACAAACCGATTGGCCGAAAGTAGACTTCCACGGATGGGTGGTGTGCAGACGGCATTCCTCATCAGGATCCGGAACATTGACGCCAGGACAATCCTCAGCGACGCAGAGAGACCTGGGCCAGCCGTGATCCTTCTGGATTTCGCCTTCCAACAAAACGAGGGGAAGGTTTTGAACGGCACTGCAAGACACACAAGGATACTGTTTCCATGCTCAAACGAATGCACGCCACACAGTATTTGTCTTCTGAAACCATCCACTCCACTGGCTTCTCTGAGATGGAACCCTCCGTCCCCCGCGGCACGCCCTCAAAGTTAGCGGAGCTTGTGGAAGCGTGGCGGCAATCCCAGTCACCGGGGGCGAAGGGGAAGAAGCCCCCACGGGTGCAAGGACAGAACCCAAGGAGTGTGGAGGTGCAGGAGAAGCTAGAGCAACTTTGAGGGCGTGTCCTTGACACGGCAGGCCACTGAAAGGGACCTGAGCGAATTCACGAGGGGCATGATACTTTTTGGTATCTACACTCGTCACCTTTCATGCATGGCCCTCGGTAATCCAAAAGCCCCCCCCCCCGCACACACGGAGCCAGATGTTCTAGAGCACCTCCCCCAGAAGTCATGACTTAGCTTTTGTAGTCCATCTGAGGAGCTACCGGCCTCCTGCAGCCTGGGCCGGAAAGGGAGACCACGGATTTATCTCTGGTGGAGCAGTGCCATCCAGGAGGAAGCGGAGCTGTTGTAACATCTCGCATACGTCAGGTCGGCGGACTTCGGGCTTGTAGAATCGGCTTTCTTTCCTGGAAGAAACCTGGGACCCAACACTCAGAGCCAGGTGCAAACTAGACATACCCTAAGAAAATGGGAGCAGGGCGTCCCCGAGCAGCTCCTCAGGCCCGGACCCAGTGGAGATCCCTATCACAACCGAGCCCGTCAGCTTCATTGGCCAACGGCTGGCAGAGTGCGATGGCATTGGCCGGGCCTACTTACTGATCTAGCTGCCCCGTTGAGACCAGATGAACTTCTGTATCATGTGGAAACGCAGCCCTGGGCTTTGTCACCCGATAGGTCAACCAGGGCCAGCAGAAGGATGGGGGCGTGGCGTGCCACCCCGTGGACTCCCTTGGACCTCTGACGCTGTCCTTCTGGGAAGGCTGCCTTGAAGTTGCGTATTACAACGGTTCCACTCCCGCCTAGAATGCCTCTTAGACAAAGTGGGCGTAGGGGAGAATGGATCTCTCCTAGGGCACCATTTCACCCCATGCTTTTCGACAGCTACATGAAAGCGCCGGGAGAGGTTCTCCAGGGGAGCGGGCTGAGGCAGCAACCAGGACACCTCGCTTCGCCTCTCCTTCTCAGCTCAGAGAGCTGAGGCCGTGGAAGCTCTGAACCAGCGCCTGGGCAGGAGAGTGGGCTGGATGAGGGCCCGTGAACCGAGACTCAAGCCAGATGTAAGTGCTATTTGTGGGCGGTTCATCGATCCGGTTAAGTGACAGTCGCCCTGCTCTGGAAGGGGGGTTACAGGCCTTCTAAAGAGTGAGGTAAGCCGTGCGGAGATGATGGCGGATCCGTCCTCGCCTGCAGAGGCACAGGCTCCCTCGGGGGCTCAGAGCACCACCTGTTCAAGGAATCCTTTTTTACTTCTGATTAGTAGTTATTTTAATTATTATTAGACACTTAGTGATTTTCTCTCCTGTTGCTTTTAGTTTAGTGAATTTATTTCCATTGTCTTGGCCAGTTTTATTCTGTATTAGCTGTATTCTCTTTTAATTTCTTATTCTTTTAAATATTTTTGTACACCAACTTTGGGCTTGGGGGGACTTAAAGTGCAGTTAAAAAAAATTAGAACTAAATTAAAATAAGCTACAACTGAAATACAAAGGGAAATAAAAAAAACTGTGACCCCCATTGAAAGCTGCTCTGAGCCACTGTGGGAGCCTGTGCTTCTACGGACAACGGTGGAACCGTGACCATCCCCACCACAGACGTCACCCTTTAGGAAGTGTGTAACTCCTCCCTTTCCAGAATAGGGTGAATGTCACTAAGCCGGAACGATGACCCACCTGCAAACAGTACGTCTGTTCTGTCTGGATTGAATCTGAGTTTCTTGGCCCTCATCCAGTCCATTCTCCTGCCCGTGAGCCTGTTCAGAGCTTCCACTGCCTCAACCCTATGAGCTGAGAAGGAGAAGCACTGGTGAGGCCTCAGGCCGTGGCCCCGGTTAACGTCTCCTGGCGGTTTGATGTAGATGTTGAGAAGAATGGGAGTCAAATACAATGCTGCAGCACCCTGTAGCAAGTCTTCCGTAGGACAGAGCCATCATCCCCTAACACCTCAGTATTCTAGACGAGAGCAGAAGCCTCGCAACACACGACTTCCCACCCCCACTCAAGACAGCCTTCCCAGATGGGGAGCATAAGAGGACCAAGAGAGTCCACGGGGTTGCAGGTCCCCTATCCTTCTGCCGGCAAAGGGACGGGGACACCGGCAGAGTTGCACGCCCCCCCCCATCCCTCTCTTGGCACAGGTCGACCCAAGAGTGACCCCCCCCTTCTCTAAAACAGGAACAGATGACTCATGCCTATGACCCCCGTGGAGCTGGATCAATTATTAAGGCATTTCTACTTCTCAGTTGTTTTCTGCAATTACAGGTGTCCGTACAGGCAATAATCCTGTCGCACATCCAGTTTAAGTTGAACCAATCTTCTGGCCAAACGTAGACTCTCACAGACGGGTGGCTTTGAAATGACGTTCCTCGTCTTGATGTATAACACGAAGGCCAGGACAATCCTCAGCAACACGTAGGGGCGCGAGCAGTCTTGTTCCTCCTAGAACTTACACATGGGGAGGGGGGGGGGGAAAGGCAGGAACTTATTTAACAATCCATCACAGTGAAACACGCAAGAATACCTTTTTGTCCGTTACATAGCCAAATAAACACCTGACAAACAGTAGTTGCCTCCCTAAAGCTATCCCCCCGTGGCTGTCTGAACCGGCTTCTCAGAAATAAAATTCTGCCCACCTCACGGCATGCCTTTAAAGTTAGCTGAGCTAGTGGCAGCGTGGCAACAATCCCAGTCACCGCTGGCAAAGGGGAAGAGAGCCGAAGTGGGGCAAGAACAGAACCCAAGGAGTGAGGAAGTGCAGGAGAAGCCAGAGCAACTTTAAGGGCGTGCCGTTGACACGGTAGGCTACCGAAAGAGAGGCTGTGCGAATTCACAGGCGTACCATGTGCGAATTCAAGAGCGTATGTAACCTACCCTCCTTAACTTTTTTGCGTAGCCCTCTGCTGCCTAAAAATCCTTCCACCCACGCTTAGCTTGACCTTGTATGGCACCATACACCAGAAAAAGTAACTTAGCTGTTTTACTCGATCTGACGACCTGTCTGCCTCCTGCTGTGTCAGCTGGAAAGGGAAACCGTCGTCTTACTGCTGGTGAAAGGGTGCCGTCCGTGAGAAAGCCGAGTTGTTGCAGCTTCTCGTAGATCTGGGTTAGAGAACATCAGGCCTGCAGGATCCGCTTTCCTTCTGAGAAAAACCCTGCGAACCACCACCCAGGACGAGTTGCAAAATAGGAGTGCAGGAAACTAAGAATATGAGGCCTCTGCAGCTGGCTCGGACCAAGCATCAGAGGTTATGAAGGCGTTTCTATTTCTCGGGCTTTTTCTACAATCGCATGCGTGCAATAATCCGTTCACAAATTCAGTACAATGTTTAACAAACCGATTGGCCGAAAGTAGACTTCCACGGATGGGTGGTGTGCAGACGGCATTCCTCATCAAGATCCGGAACATTGACGCCAGGACAATCCTCAGCGACGCAGAGAGACCTGGGCCAGCCGTGATCCTTCTGGACTTCGCCTTCCAACAAAACGAGGGGAAGGTTTTGAACGGCACTGCAAAACACACAAGGATACTGTTTCCATACTCAAACGAATGCACGCCACACAGTATTTGTCTTCTGAAACCATCCACTCCACTGGCTTCTCTGAGATGGAACCCTCCGTCCCCCGCGGCACGCCCTCAAAGTTAGCGGAGCTTGTGGAAGCGTGGCAGCAATCCCAGTCACCGGGGGCGAAGGGGAAGAACCCAAGGAGTGGGAACCCAAGGAAAAGCTAGAGCAACTTTGAGGGCGTGTCCTTGACACGGCAGGCTACCGAAAGGGACCTGACCGAATTCATGAGGGGCATGATACTTTTTGGTATCTACACTCGTTACCTTTCATGCGTGGCCCTCGGTAGTCCAAAAGCCCCCCCTCCCCGCACACACGGAGCCAGATGTTCTAGAGCACCTCCCCCAGAAGTCATGACTTAGCTTTTGTAGTCCATCTGAGGAGCTACCGGCCTCCTGCAGCCTGGGCCGGAAAGGGAGACCACGGATTTATCTCTGGTGGAGCAGTGCCATCCAGGAGGAAGCGGAGCTGTTGTAGCATCTCGCATACGTCAGGTCGGCGGACTTCGGGCTTGCAGAATCGGCTTTCTTTCCTGGAAGAAACCTGGGACCCAACACTCGGAGCCAGGTGCAAACTAGACATACCCTAAGAAAATGGGAGCTGGGCGTCCCCGAGCACCTCCCATCCCTCTCTTGGCACAGGTCGACCCAAGAGCGACCCCCCTTCTCTAAAGCAGGAGCAGATGACTCATGCCTGTGACCCCCTTGGAGCTGCCTCCCATAAAGCTTCAAAGATTATTAAGGCATTTCTACTTCTCAGTTGTTCTCTGCAGTTACAGATTTTATTTATTTATTTATTAAATTGTTATACCACCAAATAGCCGAATCTGTCTGGGCGGTCCAGATGTGCATGCAGGCAATAATCCATTCACACATGCAGTTCAAGGTGAACCAATCTTCTGGCAAAAGTGACGGGTGGCGTTGAAATGACGTTCCTCATCATTATCTAGAACAGAAAGACCAGGACCATCCTCAGCAACACATAGGAATGCGAGCCAGTCATGTTCCTCCTAGAATTTCTCTGTTGGTGGGGGGGGGGGGGAAGGCAGGAACTTATTTAACAATCCATCACAGCGTTGTCAGTTTCATATCCAAACGAAACACCTGACAAACAGTAGTTGCGTCCCTAAAGATATCCCCAACCCCCCTCCACGTCCCAGCCTGCACCGGCTCCTCAGAGACAAAATTCTCCGCGCCTCACGGCATGCCTTTAAAGTTACCGGAGCTAGTGGCAGCAATCCCAGTCACCGCTGGCAAAGGGAAGAGAGCCCAAGGGGTGCAAGAACCAGACCCAAGTGTGTGGACACCCGAGTGTTAATGTGTGTCTGCTTGTCCGGGGAAACGGACACTCTAGATTTTACATCGGGGGAATTAATCCTGGGTAGGAATGTCTATGATAAATGCCTTTCAGTGTATTATCCTGAAATAAGGTAACTGCAATCAGGGTTACTTACTCTCAAGCAATCTTACAGCATGAGCAACCCTGTAACAAAAATGCTGTCAAAGCAAGAAGGAACAGCCCATACATTTCATTCTACTAATGCCCAGAAAAGCACAACACTGACACCACCCACACAACCATCCTGCTAAGGGGGCTACGAAGCTACTCACTGTTGTTTGCATGCATGACAGGCACGGAGGCAGCCCGGCTCTGCTTTCGCATTCTACTTCACAAAAACACCCAACAAAACTATCGCTGCAGGCGAATCTGCTCTTTATAGGTTCCTTGGGTTGGCCTCGCCCTCCCATCTCCACCTGTTACTCCTCCCCCAATCATTCAATGAAACTTAAGCCACGCCTCCAATTCCCAGCTGAAAATGAAGGGCAGCTAATGCCAACCCTTCCATCTCCAGCCGTGAATTGGAGGCGTGGCCAAAGTTTCATTGAATAATTAGGGAGTGGCAATAACAGGTGGTGATGAGAGGGTGTGTCCGCCCCAAATCACAGGGCAGCGGAGAGATATAAAGGCAGGCTGCGGTCAGCTCCCCTTTGCAAACGGAGGGCTGTGTGTAGGGACTCGGGTCCCGCTCTGTGTGTGCGCAGGGTTCTGTGATTGGCTGGCTCAGGGCTTTAAAAAGGGAATTGGGGCTGGCAGGTGGTTGCTGGCCTCAGAAGATGCTGAAGGTGAGCTGCCTCCGGAGGTGAGTCACGAGGGCTGTAGCAGCTCGCTGTCTTTCACAGCTTGTAATGGGGCTTAGTTGGAACACTCTCCTCCCCTCCGGAGGTCTCGTTCTGCTGTTGTTTATTTCCTCTTTTTCAAAGTGACCCCCTTAGTAGCCTCTTCCCTATCATGTGGTTGGGGGGAGCCCAAAAGCAACAGGGCTGGAGGGGGGATGGGAAGGCTGGGGCTTCTCTCTGGGCGGGGGCTGCTGCTGCTGCTGCGGCGTTCTCCCTGCAGCTGCTTCCAAGGGAAAGGCGGGTGCTGTGCGTTTGCCAGCCTGCTCTTTTTCAGTGTTTCTTTCTGCCTTCTCTTAAGTTTAGGGTGGGGGTGTCACTTTTTATTCGCCTTCAGCTCTGTGCTTTTGGGTACAGTGGCAGGCTGGGATATAAAGGAGGCTTGTAGGTGGAGAATGTTTCGGAGGTGCCAAGAAGCCTCTGCCCTGCCCTAAGCGGCAGCGGAGCCTTCCTGGGGCAGCTTTGCTGCTTTGTGCCTTCAGCGCTGCCCAGCGAGGGCTCCCTCTCTGGCTTCATCTTCAGCCGGTGTCACTCCTGCTCCCTTTCCAAATCTAATTCCTCACGTATGTAGATCGAGCAAGCTTACATTTTGGGGACACTGAGTCAGGAATGCTCCAGCCTGGTCTGTAACTGAGGGCTGACACGGTTTAGAGCAGGGGTGTCCCACCGGGTGCCTTCCGGGTCCTTTTGAGGCTGAGAGGCTCCCCGCCTGCTGTTCAGTAGAGGGCTCTTGTCTCTCCAAACAGCAGTCCGTGAGACCAGGGTTTCGTGTTTGGCACCAGTCCGGAGGAGGGTTAGAGTCCGTCCACTGGGGCGGAGAGTGGTAAAGAGGGACACCTTTTCCTTTGCTCCTCCCCTGTGCCGGCTGCTGGAGCTTTCCTGGGTGGCGAAGAGCCTGTTGCAATTGATCCCAGCGAGAGGGTGAGTTGTGACTTTACGGGTGCTCTGGGGAATGGGTGCAAGACCCTTTGAAAGCAAAGTGGTTTTCATCTGCCACAGCTGCGTGAGTGGGCTCAACTCCAGCAATAACCCTTTTTATTCTCCCAGCATTTTAACAGTCTATAAATAAATTTTAACTTGGTGTTTTAAATTTGTAGTTTTGCATTGCTGCTGTTTTTATCTGGTTGAGCTTTTATATTGTATTTTGTACTATGGTTTTATACTGTTGTTCTGTACTTTGAATGTTTTTAATTTTTGTGAACCGCCCAGAGAGCTCCGGCTATTGGGCAGTATAGAAATGTAATAAATAAATAAATGAACAGTGAAGGTGTTGGGAACTCCACCTGGTGCAGCTGTGCTGGAGATGTAGATTCAGTGCTTGGTTATAGGCAACCGGTCACTTACATGTAGGGGGGTGGGGGGTGGAGTTTGACAAACGTTCATTGGCTTCCCCACCCCTCCCCCCAGACTCCACTCCTCCTTAGGCGAACTAGACTAACGTGGCCTTCAGCAAGTCGGGCCAGCGAGCAGATTTCCAGTTTTTCTGAATCTGCGAGTGCGATGGTTGTAATCTGGAAATCATGTCCATTTCAGCTGTAATTTCTGCAATTTTCATGAATCGAGGCTGTAATTATGCAAGTATGTGCAAATTGCAGGTGTAATGTGTGCAACTTCCAACTTGTACAAATTATGACCAAGACCAACCCTCTGCCCCTTGAACCTGATAAAACCACACGGCTCGATTTATGGAAGCAAGCTGAGTTGGGTGCAACTCAGACGTCCCGTGCGCCCTAAAAGGACCAGATTTCCTGGCAATGCACATCCCTAGCCGAGACACGTGCATCTAATAAGGAGTTGATGCATTTGAAAATTCCTGTTTGAGTGAAGGGTGGGTTGCTGTTGGGTCGGCCTGTGGCAGGTGAGGGATGGGGGCTCACAACCCTCCTTTTGTCCCTGTTTCTTTGCCGGGAGAAGGAGACAGGACCGGCAATGCTGTGGCCTCACTTGGACCACTTGGGAGCTTACGCTGGTGGCAGTTATGCTGTCCGACTGGGAAGGCTGCCTTGAGTTGGGGTGTGAAGTTGTGTGTTGCGAGGCTTCTGCTCCTGACTAGAATTCTGCAGGTGGTGGTGTTTGGGGATGATGGCTCTGTCCTACGCCGGTCTTGCTACAGGGGGGCCTCAGGGATGTATTTGACCCCATTTTTCTCAACATCGACATCAAACTGCTGGGAGATGTTAACCAGAGGCAAGGGGCTGACCCCTCACCAATGCCTCTCCTTCTCAGCTTCCAGAGGTGAGGCAGTTGAACCACTGAACCAGCACACGGGCAGGAGAATGGACTGGATGAGGGCCAGTAAACTCAGATTCAATCCAGACAAAGCAGACATACTGTTTGCGGGTGGTTTATCATTCCGCCTTAGTGACATTCACCGTGTTCTGGTGGGGTGGCGGCCTACAAACTTCCTAAAAGGTGACATCTATAGTGGGGATGGTCATGGTTTCATCATTGTCCATAGAGGCACAGGCTCCCTCAGCGGCCCAGAGTGGGTTTTTATCACGTGCGTTTCAACAGAGGTCACAGTTTTTTTGTTTTCGTTTGTATTTTAATTGTATTTTGTTTTAGTTTGGTCTTTTCTTTTTTGTTTTACTGCACTTTTAATCACCCCCCATCCGAATGTTCTTCAGGTAGTGTACAAAATACTTTAAACAATAAGAAGATATTAAAACAGAATAAAACAGGCCAAGATTCAAACAATTGAACTAAATACACTAAACTAAAAGCAGCGGTAGAGAAAAACAGTAAAATCATTAAGTGTTAAATAATAATTAAAATAACTACTAATAAGTAAAAAGGATTCCTTTAACAGGTGGTGCTCTCAGCCGCCGAGACAGCCTGTGCCTCTGCAGACGAGGACGGATCCATCATCATCCCCACACGGCTGACCTCACCCTTTAGGAAGCCTGTAACCCCCCTTCCAGATCAGGGCGACTGTCACTTAACCGTGAACTGCCCACAAACAGTATTTCTACGCTGTTTGGATTGAATCTCGGTTTATGGGCCCTCATCCAGCGCTGGTTCAGAGCTTCCACTGGCTCTTCTCTATGAGCTGAGAAGGAGAGGTGAAGCGAGGTGTCATGGGTGATGCCTCAGCCCACGCCCCTGAAGACGCTCTCCCGGTGGTTTCATGTAGATGTTGAAAAGCACGGGGGTTGTGTGTTAAATACCGCTGTAGGACAGATCTCTTCTCTCCCACCCCCACTTTCTCTAAGAGGCATTCTAGGCAGGAGTGGAAGTGTTGCAACACGCAACTTCACAGCCCAACTGAAGACAGCCTTCCCAGAAGGATAGCTTGAAAGCTGCCAAGAGGTCCAAGAGAGTCCACAGGGTCACACGAACCCATCCTTCTCCGGGCACATCGGGTGAGTAAACCCACGGCTGCATTTCCACGTGATAGAGAAGTCTATCTGGTCTCAACAGGGCAGCTAGGTCAGTAAGTAGCCCTGGCCAATGCCATCACACTCTGCCAGCCGTTGGCCAATGAAGCTGGCTGCTGGTGGATGGATGGGCTTGGTTGTGATGTGGATCTCAACTGGTTCCTGGGCTGAGGATGTGCTCGGGGAAGCCCTGCTCCCCTTTCCTTAGTGTATGTCTAGTTTGCCCCTTGCTCTGAGTGTCCCAGGTTTCTTCCAGGAAAGGAAGCCAATTCTGCCATCCTGAAGTCCACTGACCCAAGATCTACATGATGTTTCAACAACTCCCCTTTCTCCTGGATGGCCCTGTTCGATCAGCGATAAGCGATAAATCTAAGGCCTCCCTTTCCAGCTGAGGCTGCAGGAGGTGGGCAGCCTCTCAGAGTGACAGCAACAGCTAAGTTCTGTGTTTTTGTGTGTGTGGGTGCTAGACCACATCAGTTGATGGGTGAGCAGGGATGTTAGGCAACCGTAGGCTATGCATGAAAATGTACTGGGCATTGATCTTGTTAGCTCATGAACTGGAAGATCAAATTCACACGGCACCTTTTTCAGTAGCCTGCTGTGTCAATGGCAGGCCCTGAAAGTGGCTCTCGCTTCTCCCGCACTCCATGGATTGTTTTCTTGCACCCCTTGGGCTCTTTTACCCTTCTCCGCTGGTGACTGGAATCTCTTCCACAAGCTCCGCTAATTTCAAAGGCCTGCCGTGGGGCGGGGAGAATGAGGCTGGTTCAGTAAGGGGTGGTTGGTTGGTTGGCTTTACGAAGGGAAATACTCTCCGGCCTGGGTTCAGGTACATCACAAGCTTTGAATGCTTGCTGTGATATGTCGTTCAGCAACTTCTTCCCACTTCTTTTGGAGGGGAAGTTCCAGAAGGATCCCGACTGGCCCACGCCCCAATGCCTTGCTGAGGACCGTAGAGGTGTTTGCGTTCGCGATCACGGAAGGCAATGACTTTTCAACACCACTCATCCCTGTGAGTTTGGCTCCAGCCAAAAGGTTTTTTTAAAACACATATTGGATTTGTCAGTTACTGTATTGGGTGACACCTCTAGTTGTAGCTGAAGGCTGAGTAATTAACTTGCATTCATGAGCTTCAATGCTTGATCTGAGCTGGGTTCTTGTAGGATTCAAAGCCAATCCTGGAGAAGCTGAACTCCAGGGGCTGAGATCTGCGAGATGCTGCACATCTTGTCTTTCTCATGGACGACATTGTCTCCCTTTTCGGCCAGGATTGCAGGAAGCAGAGGGCTTCTCAGAGCGCCTACAAAAGCTAAGTCATGACTTTTGGGGGAGGTGCTCTGGAACTTCTGGCTGTGTGTGTGTGTAGAGGGATTTCAGGTTACCAAGGGTAACGAGTGTAGATATCAACTTCATGAATTCAAGTATCATATCCCCTGTGAATTCACTCAGGTCCCCCTTTCGGTAGCCTGCTGTGTCAACAACATGCCCTTAAAGTGCCTCTATCTTCTGCACTTCCACACTCCTTGTGTTCTGTTCTTGCACCCCTTGGGCTCTCTTCTCATTAGCCACCGGTGACTGGGATTGCTGCCGTGATTCCACCAGCTCCACTAACTTTAAGGGCGTGCCGTGGGGGGCAGAGGGTTCCACCTTAGGCCAGTGGACTGCGAGATGGGTGGATGGTTTCAGAAGTGAAATACTGTTTGGCATGCATTCGTTTGAGCATGGAAATAACAAAATAGTATCCTTGTGTGGTTTGCAGTGCCATTCAATACCTTCCTCTTGTTTTGTTGGAAGGCAAAATCCAGAAAGATCATGGCTGGCCCAGGTCTGCGTTGCTGAGAATTGTCCTGGCGTTTATGTTGCAGATCATGATGAGGAATGCCGTCTCCACACCACCCATCCGTGCGAGTCCATTTTTGGTGAAAAGGTTTGTTTTACTGAATTCGTGAATGGATTATTGTATGCATGTGATTGTAGAAAAAGCCTGAGAAATAGAAACGCCTTTATAACCTGTGATGCTTGGTCTGAGCCAACTGCAGGGACGTTATATTCGTAGTGTGACTTCCCTGCATGTCTATTTTGCAACTTGTCCTGGGTGGTGGTTCACAGGGTTCTTCTCGGAAGGAAAGCGGATCCTGCAGACCTGATGTCCTCCACCCCAGATCTACGAGTAGCTGCAACACCTTGTCTTTCTCATGGATGGCAGCGTTTCACCAGCAGTAAGACGACGGTCTCCCTTTCCTGCTGGGACTGCAGGAGGCGGACAGGTCATCAATCTATTAAATCAGCTAAGTCGTTTTTTCTGGAGTGCGGTGCCATGCAAGGTTGAGCTCAGTGTGGGCGGAGGGATTTTGAAACCATCGAGGGCTAGGCAAAAAAGTTAAGGAGGGTAGGTTACACACATTCATGAATTTGCATATGGTACGCCTGTGAATTCACACAGCCTCTCTTTTGGTAGCCTGCCGTGTCAATGACATGCCCGTAAAGTTGCTCTAGCTTCTCCTGCACTTCCACACTCCTTGGGTTCTGTTCTTGCACCCCTTCTGTTCTCTTCCCCTTCGCCACCGGTGACTGGGATTGCTGCCGCTACCTCCGCTAACTTTAAAGGCATGCCATGGGGTGAGGAGGATTTTATTTCTGAGAAGCTGGTTCAGGCAGGCGGGGGGGAAGGGGGGGATGTCTTTAGTCAGGCAAGTACTGTTTGTCAGGTGTTTTGTTTGGATATGTAACAGACAAAAAGTTATTCTTGCGTGTCCTGCTGTGATGGATCATTAAATAAGTTCCTGCCTTTTCCGCCCCCAGGGGGAAGTTCTAGAAGGAACACGACTGGCCACGCCCCTACATGTTGCTGGGGACGGTCCTGGTGTTCGTGTTCTAGATCATGACGGCAAACGTCATTTCAGTGTCGTCTCTCTGTATGAGTCTACTTTTGGCCAGAAGATTGGTTCACCTTAAACTGTATGTGTGAATGGATTATTGCCTGTATGGACCCCTGTAATTGTAGTGAACAACTGAGAATTAGAAATGCCCTAATAATCTTTGAAGCGTTATCTGATCCAGCTCCACGGGGGTCATAAGCATGAGACATCTGTTTCTGTTTTAGAGGAGGGGGTCACTCTTGGGTCGACCGGCATGAAGAGAAGGTTGGGGGGTGGCGTGCAACCCTGCTGCTGTCCCCGTCTCTTTGCCGGAAGAAGGATAAGGGGACCTACAACCCCGTGGACTCCCTTGGTCCTCTTATGCTCTCCATCTGGGAAGGCTGTCTTGAGTGGGGGTGGGAAGTGGTGTGTTGCGAGGCTTCTGCTCTCGCCTAGAATACTGAGGTGTTAGGGGATGATGGCTCTGTCCTAGGGAAGTCTTGCTACAGGGTGCTGCAGCATTGTATTTGACTCCCATTCTTCTCAACATCTTCATCAAACCGCCAGGAGACGTTAACCGAGGGCCAATAAACTCAGGTTCAAATCAGACAGAATAGAGGTAGTGTTTGCTGGTGGGTCATCATTCCGGCTTAGTGACGTTCACCCTGTTCTGGTGGGGGCGGGTTTACACACTTCCTAAAGGGTGACGTCTCTGGTGGGGATGGTCACGGTTCCACCGTCGTCCGTAGAGGCACAGGCTCCCTCAGTGGCTCAGAGTGGCTTTTCATCATGTGGGTTTCAACGGGGGTCACAGTTTTTTTTATTTCCCTTTGTATTTTAGTTGTATTTTTTTTTGGTTCTGTTTTTTCTTTTTCTTTTGTTTTCCGGCACTTCTAATCCCCCCAGATGGTGTACCAAACATTTTAAATAGACATTAAAACAGAATAAAAGTAAGGCAGAAAAAAACTGGCCAAGATTCAAACAATTGAACTAACTATACTAAACTAAAAGCAGCAGGAGAGAAAATCTCGAAGTGTTTAATAAGAGTTAAACTTACTACTTCTAAGAAGTAAAATGGATTCCTTGAACAGGTGGTGCTCTCAGCCCCCGAGGGAGCCTGTGCCTCTGCAGATGAGGATGGATCCATCCTCATCCCCAAACGGCAGACCTCATCCTTTAGGAAGCCTGTCATCCCCCCTTCCAGAACAGGGCAAGTGTCACTTAACCGGACCCATGAACCACCCACAAACAACACTTGCATCTCGTCTGGCTTGATTCCTGGGTTATTGGCCCTCATCCAGCCCACTCTTCTACTGGCTCATCGCTATGAGCTGAGGAGGAGAGGTGAAGCTAGGTGTCATGGGTGATGCCGCATCCCGTGCCTCTGGAGAATCTCTCCTGGTGGTTGCATGTAAATGTTGAATAGCAAGGGGGCCAAATACCGCTGTAAGGCAGATCCCTTCTCCCCTACCCCCTCTTGGTCTAAGGGGCATTCTAGGCAGGCGTAGAAGCGTTGCAAAATGCCACTTCGCATCCCAACTTCAGACAGCCTTCCCAGAAGGATAGCTTGAAAACTGCCAAGAGGGCCAAGAGAGTCCACAGGGTCACACAAACCCATCCTTCTTCTGGCACAGGGCGACCCATCGGGTGAGTAAACCCACGGCTGCGTTTCCACATGATAGAGAAGCTGCCCTCAACAGGGCAGCTAGGTCAGTAAGTAGCCCTGGCCGATGCCATCACACTCTGCCAGCCATTGGCCAATGAAGCTGGCTGCTGGTGGATGGATGGGCTCAGTTGTGATGTCGATCTCAACTGGTTCCTGGGCAGAGGATGTGCTCGGGGAAGCCCTGCTCCCCTTTCCTTAGTGTACGTGTACTTTGCGCCTGCCTCTGAGTGGGGGGTCCCAGGTTTCTTCCAGGAAAAGAAGCTGTTTCTGCTGTCATGAAGTCCACCGACCCGAGATCTACGAGATGTTTCAACAACTCCTCTTTCTTCTGGGCGGCGCTTTTCAACCAGGGATAAATCTAAGGCCTCCCTTCCCGGACAAGGTGCAGGAGGCAGGCAGCTTGTCAGAACAACTACAAGAGCTAAGTCATGACATTTTGGGGAGGTGCTGTAGAACATCAGGCGCTGTGTGTGTAGGGCTTTTGGACTACTGAGGGACATGCATGAAAGGTAATGAGTGAATTCACTCATGTCCCCCTTTCCATAGCCTGCCGTGTCAATGACATGCCCGTAAAGTTGCTTTCGCTTCTCCTGCCCTTCCACACTCCTTGGGTTCTGTTCTTGCACCCATGGGGGTTTCCTCCCCTTTGCTATCTGTGACTGGGATTGGTGCCACACTTCCACAAGCTCCGCTAACTTTGAGGGCGTGCCGTGGTGGTCAGAAGGTTCCATCTTACAGAGTCCAGTGGAGTGGATGGTTTCAGAAGTCAGATAGTGTCTGGCATGCATTTGTTTCAGAATGGAAATGACAAAATAGTATCCTTGTGTGTCTTGCAGTGCCATTCAATACGTTCCCTCATTTTGTTGGAAGGCAAAGTCCAGAAGGATCATGCTTGGCCCAGGGCACTTTGCGTCGCTGAGGACTGTCGTGGCATTAACGTTCTGGATTGTGAAGAGGAATGTTGTCTCAACGCCACCCATCCGTGTGAGTCTACTATTGGTCGATAGGTTAGTTCAACCTTTTACTGAATTTGTGAATGGATTAGTGTGTGCATGTGATTGTAGAAAAATCCCGAGAATTAGGAACGGCTTTATAATCTTTAATGCTTGGTCTGAGCAAGGTGCAGGGGCCTCAGGGTTAGGACTTTGACTTCGAGAAGTTTTAAGCATTAGGAGTTTGAACATTTATCCCATTCTCTTCCAGAGGTTTAAGTGTTATGGCTTTCACTTCTAGAACTTTTAAGTGTTGGGGCTTTCAACATTTAGCACTTTGACTTCAAGAAGTTTTAAACGTCAGGACTTCGAACCTTAAGCACCTTGACTTCTAGAAGTTTTAAGTGTTAGGGCTTTGGTGTCTAGAACTTTTTAGGGTTAGTGTGAATTTCCTGCACTTCTGTTTTGCAACTTGTCCTGGGTGGTGGTTTTCAGGATTCTTCTCGGAAGTAAAGCGGATCCTGCAGGCCTGATGTTCTCCAACCCAGATCTATGAGAAGCTGCAACAACTCAGCTTTCTCATGGACGGCAGTGTTTAACCAGCAGTAAGGCTACGGTCTAACTTTCTAGCTGACACAGCAGGAGGCGGACAGGTCGTCAGATCGAGTACAAAGCTAAGTTACTTTTTCTGGTTTGTGGTGCCATACAAGGTCAAGATAAGCTTGGGTGCAGGGATTTTTAGGCAGCAGAGGGCTAGGCAAAACAGTTAAGGAGGGTAGGTTACACACATTCATGAATTTGCACATGGTACGCCTGTGAATTCACACAGCCTCTCTTTTGGTAGCCTGCCGTGTCAATGACATGCCCGTAAAGTTGCTCTAGCTTCTCCTGCACTTCTACACTCCTTGGGTTCTGTTCTTGCACCCCTTCTGTTCTCTTCCCCTTCGCCACCGGTGACTGGGATTGCTGCCGCTACCTCCGCTAACTTTAAAGGCATGCCATGGGGTGGGGAGGATTTTATCTCTGAGAAGCTGGTTCAGGCAGGCGGGGGGGATGTTTTTAGTCAGGCAAGTACTGTTTGTCAGGTGTTTTGTTTGGATATGTAACAGACAAAAAGTTATTCTTGCGTGTCCTGCTGTGATGGATCGTTAAATAAGTTCCTGCCCTTTCTGCCCCCAGGGGGAAGTTTTATGTGTTAGGGCTTTGAACATTTAGCACTTTGACATCTAGCAGTTTTAAACGTAGGGCTTTGACTTCTAGAAGTTTTTAGGCTTAGTGTGAATTTCCTGCACTTCTGTTTTGTAATTCGTCCTGGGTGGTGTTTCCAGGTTTGTTCTAGAAAGGAAAGCAGATCCTGCAGGCCTGATATCCTCCACCCCAGATCTCTGAGAAGCTGCAACACCTCGTCTTTTGCATGAATGGCATTGTTTCACCAGCAGTAAGACTACAGTCTCCCTTTTCGGCCAGGATTGCAGGAAGCCGAGGACTTCTCAGAGCGCCTGCAAAAGCTAAGTCATGACTTTTGGGGGAGGTGCTCTAGAACATCCGGCAGTGTGTGTGTGGAGCGATTTCAGGTTACCAAGAGCCATGCAGAAAAAGTAACGAGTGTTGATAATCCAGCTCTCATGAATTCAAGTATCGACCCTCCCCAAGAATTCGCACATGTCCCCCTTTCGGTAGCCTGCCATGTCAATGACATGCCCTTAAAGTTGCTCTATCTTCTCCTGCACTTCCACACTCTTTGGGTTCTGTTCTTTCACCACCTGTGCTCTCTTGCCTTTCGCCACCGGTGACTGGGATTGCTTCCACGCTTCCACAAGCTCCGCTAACTTTGAGGGCATGCCATGGTGGGCAGAGGTTCCAGTGGAGTGGATGGTTTCAGAAGTCAGATAGTGTCTGGCATGCATTCGTTTCAGAATGGAAATGACAAAATACTATCCTTGTGTGTCTTGAACTGCCATTCAATACCTTCCCTCATGTTGTTGGAAGGCAAAGTCCAGAAGTATCATGGCTGGCCCAGGGCACTTTGCGTCGCTGAGGACTGTCGTGGCGTTAATGTTCCTGATTGTGAAGAGGAATATTGTTTCAACGCCACCCATCCGTGTGAGTCTACTATTGGTCGATAGGTTAGTTCAACCTTTCACTGAATTTGTGAATGGATTAGTGTGTGCATGTGATTGTAGAAAAAGCCCGAGAATTAGGAACGGCTTTATAATCTTTAATGCTTGGTCTGAGCAAGGTGCAGGGGCCTCAGGGTTAGGACTTTGACTTTGAGAAGTTTTAAGCATTAGGATGTTGAACATTTATCCCATTCTCTTCCAGAAGTTTTAAGCTTCAGGACTTTGGACATTAAGCACTTACACTTCTAGAACTTTTCAGTGTTGGGGCTTTCAACATTTAGCACTTTGACTTCTAGAAGTTTTAAACGTTAGGACTTTGGTGTCTAGAACTTTTTAGGGTTAGTGTGAATTTCCTGCACTTCTGTTTTGCAACTTGTCCTGGGTGGTGGTTTTCAGGATTCTTCTCGGAAGGAAAGCGGATCCTGCAGGCCTGATGTTCTCCAACCCAGATCTATGAGAAGCTGCAACAACTCAGCTTTCTCATGGACGGCAGTGTTTAACCAGCAGTAAGGCTATGGTCTAACTTTCTAGCTGACACAGCAGGAGGCGGACAGGTCGTCAGATCGAGTACAAAGCTAAGTTACTTTTTCTGGTTTGTGGTGCCATACAAGGTCAAGATAAGCTTGGGTGCAGGGATTTTTAGGCAGCAGAGGGCTAGGCAAAACAGTTAAAAAGGGTAGGTTACACACATTCATGAATTTGCACATGGCACGCCTGTGAATTCACACAGCCTCTCTTTTGGTAGCCTGCCGTGTCAATGACATGCCCGTAAAGTTGCTCTAGCTTCTCCTGCACTTCCACACTCCTTGGGTTCTGTTCTTGCACCCCTTCTGTTCTCTTCCCCTTCGCCACCGGTGCCTGGGATTGCTGCCACTACCTCCGCTAACTTTAAAGGCATACCATGGGGTGAGGAGGATTTTATTTCTGAGAAGCTGGTTCAGGCAGGCACGGGGGATGGGGGGGATGTCTTTAGTCAGGCAAGTACTGTTTGTCAGGTGTTTTGTTTGGATATGTAACAGACAAAAAGTTATTCTTGCGTGTCTCGCTGTGATGGATCGTTAAATAAGTTCCTGCCTTTTCCGCCCCCAGGGGGAAGTTCTAGAAGGAACACGACTGGCCCTGCCCCTACATGTTGCTGGGGACGGTCCTGGTGTTCGTGTTCTAGATCATGACGGCAAACGTCATTTCAATGTCGTCTCTCTGTATGAGTCTACTTTTGGCCAGAAGATTGGTTCACCTTAAACTGTATGTGTGAATGGATTATTGCCTGTATGGACCCCTGTAATTGTAGTGAACAACTGAGAATTAGAAATGCCCTAATAATCTTTGAAGCGTTATCTGATCCAGCTCCACGGGGGTCATAAGCATGAGACATCTGTTCCTGTTTTAGAGGAGGGGGGTCACTCCTGGGTCAACCGGCATGAAGAGAAGGTTGGGGGGTGACGTCCCCTCTCTTTTCCTGCAGAAGGATAGGGGACCTACAACCCCGTGGACTCCCTTGGTCCTCTTATGCTCTCCATCTGGGAAGGCTGTCTTGAGTGGGGGTGGGAAGTGGTGTGTTGCGAGGCTTCTGCTCTCGCCTAGAATACTGAGGTGTTAGGGGATGATGGCTCTGTCCTACGGAAGTCTTGCTGCAGGGTGCTGCAGCATTGTATTTGACTCCCATTCTTCTCAACATCTTCATCAAACCGCCAGGAGACGTTAACCGAGGGCCAATAAACTCAGGTTCAAATCAGACAGAATAGAGGTAGTGTTTGCTGGTGGGTCATCATTCCGGCTTAGTGACGTTCACCCTGTTCTGGTGGGGGCGGGTTTACACACTTCCTAAAGGGTGACGTCTCTGGTGGGGATGGTCACGGTTCCACCGTCGTCCGTAGAGGCACAGGCTCCCTCAGTGGCTCAGAGTGGCTTTTCATCATGTGGGTTTCAACGGGGGTCACAGTTTTTTTTTATTTCCCTTTGTATTTTAGTTGTATTTTTTTTTGGTTCTGTTTTTTCTTTTTCTTTTGTTTTCCGGCACTTCTGATCCCCCCAGATGGTGTACCAAACATTTTAAATAGACATTAAAACAGAATAAAAGTAAGGCAGAATAAAACTGGCCAAGATTCAAACACTAGAACTAAATATACTAAACTAAAAGCAGCAGGAGAGAAAATCGCAAAGTGTTTAATAAGAGTTAAACTTACTACTTCTAAGAAGTAAAAAGGATTCCTTGAACAGGTGGTGCTCTCAGCCCCCGAGGGAGCCTGTGCCTCTGCAGATGAGGATGGATCCATCCTCATCCCCAAACGGCAGACCTCATCCTTTAGGAAGCCTGTCATCCCCCCTTCCAGAACAGGGCAAGTGTCACTTAACCGGACCCATGAACCACCCACAAACAACGCTTGCATCTCGTCTGGCTTGATTCCTGGGTTATTGGCCCTCATCCAGCCCACTCTTCTACTGGCTCATCTCTATGAGCTGAGAAGGAGAGGTGAAGCTAGGTGTCATGGGTGATGCCACATCCCGTGCCTCTGGAGAATCTCTCCTGGTGGTTGCATGTAGATGTTGAATAGCAATGGGGGTCAAATACCGCTGTAAGGCAGATCCCTTCTCCCCTACCCCCTCTTGGTCTAAGGGGCATTCTAGGCAGGCGTAGAAGCGTTGCAAAATGCCACTTCACATCCCAACTTCAGACAGCCTTCCCAGAAGGATAGTTTGAAAACTGCCAAGAGGGCCAAGAGAGTCCACAGGGTCACACAAACCCATCCTTCTTCTGGCACAGGGCGACCCATCGGGTGAGTAAACCCACGGCTGCGTTTCCACATGATAGAGAAGCTGCCCTCAACAGGGCAGCTAGGTCAGTAAGTAGCCCTGGCCGATGCCATCACACTCTGCCAGCCATTGGCCAATGAAGCTGGCTGCTGGTGGATGGATGGGCTCAGTTGTGATGTCGATCTCAACTGGTTCCTGGGCAGAGGATGTGCTCGGGGAAGCCCTGCTCCCCTTTCCTTAGTGTACGTGTACTTTGCGCCTGCCTCTGAGTGGGGGGTCCCAGGTTTCTTCCAGGAAAAGAAGCTGTTTCTGCTGTCATGAAGTCCACCGACCCGAGATCTACGAGATGTTTCAACAACTCCTCTTTCTTCTGGGCGGCGCTTTTCAACCAGGGATAAATCTAAGGCCTCCCTTCCCGGACAAGGTGCAGGAGGCGGGCAGCTTCTCAGAACGACTACAAGAGCTGTCATGACATTTTGGGGAGGTGCTGTAGAACATCAGGCGCTGTGTGTGTAGGGCTTTTGGACTACTGAGGGACATGCATGAAAGGTAATGAGTGAATTCACTCATGTCCCCCTTTCCATAGCCTGCCGTGTCAATGACATGCCCGTAAAGTTGCTTTAGCTTCTCCTGCCCTTCCACACTTCTTGGGTTCTGTTCTTGCACCCGTGGGGGTTTCCTCCCCTTTCCTATCGGTGACTGAGATTGGTGCCACGCTTCCACAAGCTCCGCTAACTTTGAGGGCATGCCGTGGGGGACAGAGGGTTCCGTTGTAGAGAGGCCAGTGGACTGGATGGTTTCAGAAGTCAGATACTGAGTCTAAATTTGGCCAATAGGTTTGTTAAACTTTTTACTGAATTTGTGAATGGATTAGTGTATGCATGTGATTGTATTAAAAGCCCAAGAAATTGAAATGCCTTCATAATATCTGATGCTTGGTCTGTGCAAGGTGCAGGGGCCACAGGGTTAGGGTTAGGGTTAGGGTTACAGAGTCCAGTGGAGTGGATGGTTTCAGAAATCAGATACTGTCTGGCATGCATTTGTTTCAGAATGGAAATGACAAAATAGTATCCTTGTGTGTCTTGCAGTGCCATTCAATACGTTCCCTCATTTTGTTGGAAGGCAAAGTCCAGAAGGATCATGGCTGGCCCAGGGCACTTTGCGTCGCTGAGGACTGTCGTGGCATTAACGTTCCGGATTGTGAAGAGGAATGTTGTCTCAACGCCACCCATCCGTGTGAGTCTACCTGAAATCGCTCCACACACACACTGCCGAATGTTCTAGAGCACCTCCCCCAAAAGTCATGACTTAGCTTTTGCAGGCGCTCTGAGAAGTCCTCTGCTTCCTTTCTAGAACAAACCTGTGAAACACCACCCAGGACGAGTTGCAAAACAGAAGTGCAGGAAATTCATACTAACCCTAAAAACTTCTAGAAGTCAAAGCCCTATGTTTAAAACTTCTAGATGTCAAACTGCTAAATGTTCAAAGCCCTAACTCGTAAAACTAGAAAGGAAAGCAGATCCTGCGAGCCTGATATCCTCCACCCCAGATCTACGAGAAGCTGCTACACCTTGTCTTTCGCATGAATGGCATTGTTTCACCAGCAGTAAGACTATGGTCTCCCTTTTTGGCCAGGATTGCAGGAAGCAGAGGACTGCTCCTCTTCCAGAAGTTTTAAGCTTCAGGACTTTGGACATTAAGCCCTTTCACTTCTAGAACTTTTAAGTGTTGGGGCTTTTAACATTTAGCACTTTGACTTCTAAAGTTTTAAACGTTAGGACTTTGACCCTTTAGCACCTTGACTTCAAGAAGTTTTAAGTTTAAGGGCTTTGAACTTCTTGCACTCTGACTTGTAGAATTTTAAGCTTTAGGACTTTGGACATTAGCACTATCACTACTAGAAGTCTTTAGCATTAGGACTTTGAATATTTAGCCCTTTGACTTCCAGATGTTTTAAGCATTAGGGCATTGAATGTTTAGCCCTTTGATTTATAGAAGTTTTAAGCATTAGGGCTTTGTTGTCTAGGTGTTTTAAGCATTACGTTTTTGACTTCTAGAAGTTTTAAGCGTCAGGTCGTCAAACATTTAGCACTTTGACTTCTAGAAATTTTACGAGTTAGGGCTTTGAACATTTAGCACTTTGACATCTAGAAGTTTTAAACGTAGGGCTTTGACTTCTAGTAGTTTTTAGGGTTAGTGTGAATTTCCTGCACTTCTGTTTTGCAACTCGTCCTGGGTGGTGTTTCCAGGTTTGTTCTAGAAAGGAAAGCAGATCCTACAAGCCTGATATCCTCCACCCGAGATCTACGAGAAGCTGCAACACCTCGTCTTTCGCATGAATGGCATTGTTTAACCAGCAGTAAGACTACGGTCTCCCTTCTTGGCCAGGATGGCAGGAAGCCAAGGGCTTCTCAGAGCGCCTGCAAAAGCTAAGTCATGACCTTTGGGGGAGGTGCTCTAGAACATCCGGCAGTGTGTGTGTGGAGCGATTTCAGGTTACCAAGAGCCATGCAGAAAATGTAACGAGTTTTGGTAATCCAGCTCCCATGAATTCAAGTATCGACCCCCCCCCCAAGAATTCGCACATGTCCCCATTTCGGTAGCCTGCCATGTCAATGACATGCCCTTAAAGTTGCTCTAGCTTGTCCTGCACTTCCACACTCTTTGGGTTCTGTTCTTTCACCTCCTGTGCTCTCTTGCCCTTCGCAACGGTAACTGGGATTGCTTCCGCTCTTCCACAAGCTCCGCTAACTTTGAGGGCATGCCGTGGTGGGCAGAAGGTTCCATCTTAGAGAGTCCAGTGGAGTGGATGGTTTCAGAAGTCAGATAGTGTCTGGCATGCATTTGTTTCAGAATGGAAATAACAAAATACTATCCTTGTGTGTCTTGAATTGCCATTCAATACCTTCCCTCATTTTGTTGGAAGGCAAAGTTCAGAAGGATCATGGCTGGCCCAGAGCACTTTGAGTCGCTGAGGACTGTCCTGGCGTTAACATTCCGGATTGTGAAGGGGAATGTTGTCTCAACGCCACCCATCCGTGTGAGTCTACTATTGGTCGAGAGGTTAGTTCAACGTTTTACTGAATTTGTGAATGGATTAGTGTGTGCATGTGATTGTAGAAAAAGCCCGAGAATTAGGAACGGCTTTATAATCTTTAATGCTTGGTCTGAGCAAGGTGCAGGGGCCTCAGGGTTAGGACTTTGACTTCGAGAAGTTTTAAGCATTAGGAGTTTGAACATTTATCCCATTCTCTTGAGAACTACAAGTTCAACCGCAGCTTTTAAAGCTCAACTAAAAACTTTTCTTTTTCCTAAAGCTTTTAAAACTTGATGTTGTGCAGACTTCTACTGTTACTTTCTACTGTTAGTTTTACCCTACCCTGTGCCTGCTTACCCTACCCTGTACCTGTTTGCATTCTCTTCCCCTCCTTATTGTTTTACTATGATTTTATTAGATTGTAAGCCTATGCGGCAGGGTCTTGCTATTTACTGTTTTACTCTGTACAGCACCATGTACATTGATGGTGCTATATAAATAAATAAATAAATAATAATAATAATATTAATAATAATAATAATAATAATAATAATAATCTCTTCCAGAGGTTTAAGTGTTATGGCTTTGACTTCCAGAAGTTTTAAGTGTTGGGGCTTTTAACATTTAGCACTTTCACTTCTAGAACTTTTAAGTGTTGGGGCTTTCAACATTTAGCACTTTGACTTCAAGAAGTTTTAAACATCAGGACTTCGAACCTTAAGCACCTTGACTTCTAGAAGTTTTAAGTGTTAGGGCTTTGAATATTGAGCCCTTTGACTTCTAGATGTTTTAAGCATTAGGGCATTGAATGTTTAGCCCTTTGACTTCTAGAAGTTTTAAACGTAGGGCTTTGACTACTAGAAGTTTTTAGGGTCAGTGTGAATTTCCTGCACTTCTGTTTTGCAACTCATCCTGGGTGGTGTTCCACAGGTTTGTTCTAGAAAGGAAAGGAGATCCTGCAAGCCTGATATCCTCCACCCCAGATCTCCAAGAAGCTGCAACCCCTCGTCTTTCTCATGTACAACATTGTCTCCCTTTTCGGCCAGGATTGCAGGAAGCCGAGGACTTCTCAGAGCGCCTGCAAAAGCTAAGTCATGACTTTTGGGGGAGGTGCTCTAGAACATCCAGCAGTGTGTGTGTGGAGCGATTTCATGTTACCAAGAGCCTGCAGAAAAAGTAACGAGTGTTGATAATCCAGCTCTCTTGAATTCAAGTGTCAAACCCCCCAAGAATTCGCACATGTCCTCCTTTCGGTAGCCTGCCATGTCAATGACATGCCCTTAAAGTTGCTCCTGCACTTCCACAGTCTTTGGGTTCAGTTCTTTCACCTCCTGTGCTCTCTTGCCCTTCGCCACAGGTGACTGGGATTGCTTCCACTCTTCCACAAGCTCTGTTAACTTTGAGGGCATGCCATGGTGGTCGGAAGGTTCCATCTTAGAGAGTCCAGTGGAGTGGATGGTTTCAGAAGTCAGATACTGTCTGGCATGCATTTGTTTCAGAATGGAAATAACAAAATACTATCCTTGTGTGTCTTGAATTGCCATTCAATACCTTCCCTCATTTTGTTGGAAGGCAAAGTTCAGAAGGATCATGGCTGGCCCAGGACACTTTGAGTCGCTGAGGACTGTCCTGGCGTTAACGTTCCGGATTGTGAAGAGTAATGTTGTCTCAACGCCACCCATCCGTGTGAGTCTACTATTGGTCGATAGGTTAGTTAAACGTTTTACTGAATTTGTGAATGGATTAGTGTGTGCATGTGATTGTAGAAAAAGCCCGAGAATTAGGAACGGCTTTATAATCTTTAATGCTTGGTCTGAGCAAGGTGCAGGGGCCTCAGGGTTAGGACTTTGACTTCGAGAAGTTTTAAGCATTAGGAGTTTGAACATTTATCCCATTCTCTTCCAGAGGTTTAAGTGTTATGGCTTTGACTTCCAGAAGTTTTAAGTGTTGGGGCTTTTAACATTTAGCACTTTCACTTCTAAGTGTTGGGGCTTTCAACATTTAGCACTTTGACTTCAAGAAGTTTTAAACGTCAGGACTTCGAACCTTAAGCACCTTGACTTCTAGAAGTTTTAAGTGTTAGGGCTTTGAATATTGAGCCCTTTGACTTCTAGAAGTTTTAAGCATTAGGTCGTCAAACATTTAGCACTTTGGCTTCTAGAAGTTTTAAACGTAGGGCTTTGACTACTAGAAGTTTTTAGGGTCAGTGTGAATTTCCTGCACTTCTGTTTTGCAACTCATCCTGGGTGGTGTTCCACAGGTTTGTTCTAGAAAGGAAAGGAGATCCTGCAAGCCTGATATCCTCCACCCCAGATCTACGAGAAGCTGCAACCCCTTGTCTTTCTCATGTACGACATTGTCTCCCTTTTCGGCCAGGATTGTAGGAAGCCGAGGACTTCTCAGAGCGCCTGCAAAAGCTAAGTCATGACTTTTGGGGGAGGTGCTCTAGAACATCCAGCAGTGTGTGTGTGGAGCGATTTCAGGTTACCAAGAGCCATGCAGAAAAAGTAACGAGGGTTGATAATCCAGCTCTCTTGAATTCAAGTGTCAACCCCCCCAAGAATTCGCACATGTCCTCCTTTTGGTAGCCTGCCATGTCAATGACATGCCCTTAAAGTTGCTCCTGCACTTCCACAGTCTTTGGGTTCAGTTCTTTCACCTCCTGTGCTCTCTTGCCCTTCGCCACAGGTGACTGGGATTGCTTCCACTCTTCCACAAGCTCTGCTAACTTTGAGGGCATGCCGTGGGGGACAGAGGGTTCTGTCGTAGAGAGGCTAGTGGACTGGATGGTTTCAGAAGTCAGATACTGTCTGGCATGCATTCATTTTGGAATGGAAATGACAAAATAGTATCCTTGTGTGTCTTGCAGTGCCGTTCAATACCTTCCCTCATTTTGTTGGAAGGCGAAATCCAGAAGGATCATGGCTGTCCCAGGGCACTTTGCATCGCTGAGGATTGTCTTGGCGTCAATGTTCCGGATCATAATGAGGAATGCTGTGTCAACACCACCCATCCAGGTGAGTCTAAATTTGGCCAATAGGTTTGTTAAACTTTTTACTGAACTTGTGCATGGATTAGTGTGTGCATGTGATTGTATTAAAAGCCCAAAAAATTGAAATGGCTTCATAATATTTGATGCTTGGTCTGTGCAAGGTGCAGGGGCCACAGGGTTAGGACTTTGACTTCGAGAAGTTTTAAGCATTATGATGTTGAACATTTATCCCATTCTCTTCCAGAAGTTTTAAGCTTCAGGACTTTGAATCTTTAGCACCTTGACTTCTAGAAGTTTTAAGTATTAGGGCTTTGGTGTCTAGAACTTTTTAGGGTTAGTGTGAATTTCCTGCACTTCTGTTTTGCAACTTGTCCTGGGTGGTGGTTTTCAGGATTCTTCTCGGAAGTAAAGCGGATCCTGCAGGCCTGATGTTCTCCAACCCAGATCTATGAGAAGCTGCAACAACTCAGCTTTCTCATGGACGGCAGTGTTTAACCAGCAGTAAGGCTACGGTCTGTCTTTCTAGCTGACACAGCAGGAGGCGGACAGGTCGTCAGATCGAGTAAAAAGCTAAGTTACTTTTTCTGGTTTGTGGTGCCATACAAGGTCAAGATAAGCTTGGGTGCAGGGATTTTTAGGCAGCAGAGGGCTAGGCAAAACAGTTAAGGAGGGTAGGTTACACACATTCATGAATTTGCACATGGTACGCCTGTGAATTCACACAGCCTCTCTTTTGGTAGCCTGCCGTGTCAATGACATGCCCGTAAAGTTGCTCTAGCTTCGCCTGCACTTCCACACTCCTTGGGTTCTGTTCTTGCACCCCTTCGGCTCTCTTCCCTTTTGCCACCGGTGACTGGGATTGCTGCCGCTACCTCCGCTAACTTTAAAGGCATGCCATGGGGTGGGGAGGATTTTATCTCTGAGAAGCTGGTTCAGGCAGGCACGGGGGAAGGGGGGGATGTCTTTAGTCAGGCAAGTACTGTTTGTCAGGTGTTTTGTTTGGATATGTAACAGACAAAAAGTTATTCTTGCGTGTCTCGCTGTGATGGATCGTTAAATAAGTTCCTGCCTTTTCCGCCCCCAGGGGGAAGTTCTAGAAGGAGAACGACTGGCCACGCCCCTACATGTTGCTGGGGACGGTCCTGGTGTTCGTGTTCTAGATCATGACGGCAAACGTCATTTCAGTGTCGTCTCTCTGTATGAGTCTACTTTTGGCCAGAAGATTGGTTCACCTTAAACTGTATGTGTGAATGGATTATTGCCTGTATGGACCCCTGTAATTGCAGTGAACAACTGAGAATTAGAAATGCCCTAATAATCTTTGAAGCGTTATCTGATCCAGCTCCACGGGGGTCATAAGCATGAGACATCTGTTTCTGTTTTAGAGGAGGGGGTCACTCTTGGGTCGACCGGTGCGAAGAGAAGGTTGGGGGGTGGCGTGCAACCCTGCTGCTGTCCCGTCTCTTTGCCGGCAGAAGGATAGGGGACCTACAACCCCGTGGACTCCCTTGGTCCTCTTATGCTCTCCATCTGGGAAGGCTGTCTTGAGTGGGGGTGGGAAGTCGTGTGTTGCGAGGCTTCTGCTCTCGCCTAGAATACTGAGGTGTTAGGGGATGATGGCTCTGTCCTAGGGAAGTTTTGCTACAGGGTGCTGCAGCATTGTATTTGACTCCCATTCTTCTCAACAACTACATCAAACCGCCAGGAGACGTTAACTGGGGGCGCGGGCTGAGCCCTCACAAATGCCTCTCCTTCTCAGCTCATAGAGGTGAGGCAGTCGGAGCTCTGAACCAGCACAGGGGGAGGAGAATGGACTGGATGAGGGCCAATAAACTCAGATTCAAATCAGACAGAATAGAGGTAGTGTTTGCTGGTGGGTCATCATTCCGGCTTAGTGACGTTCACCCTGTTCTGGTGGGGGCGGGTTTACACACTTCCTAAAGGGTGACGTCTCTGGTGGGGATGGTCACGGTTCCACCGTCGTCCGTAGAGGCACAGGCTCCCTCAGTGGCTCAGAGTGGCTTTTCATCATGTGGGTTTCAACGGGGGTCACAGTTTTTTTTATTTCCCTTTGTATTTTAGTTGTATTTTTTTTTGGTTCTGTTTTTTCTTTTTCTTTTGTTTTCCGGCACTTCTAATCCCCCCAGATGGTGTACCAAACATTTTAAATAGACATTAAAACAGAATAAAGTAAGGCAGAATAAAGCTGGCCAAGATTAAAACAATTGAACTAAATATACTAAAGTAAAAGCAGCAGGAGAGAAAATCGCAAAGTGTTTAATAAGAGTTAAACTTACTACTTCTAAGAAGTAAAAAGGATTCCTTGAACAGGTGGTGCTCTCAGCCCCCGAGGGAGCCTGTGCCTCTGCAGATGAGGATGGATCCATCCTCATCCCCAAACGGCAGACCTCATCCTTTAGGAAGCCTGTCATCCCCCCTTCCAGAACAGGGCAAGTGTCACTTAACCGGACCCATGAACCACCCACAAACAACACTTGCATCTCGTCTGGCTTGATTCCTGGGTTATTGGCCCTCATCCAGCCCACTCTTCTACTGGCTCATCTCTATGAGCTGAGAAGGAGAGGTGAAGCTAGGTGTCATGGGTGATGCCTCATCCCGTGCCTCTGGAGAATCTCTCCTGGTGGTTGCATGTAGATGTTGAATAGCAATGGGGGTCAAATACCGCTGTAAGGCAGATCCCTTCTCCCCTACCCCCTCTTGGTCTAAGGGGCATTCTAGGCAGGCGTAGAAGCGTTGCAAAATGCCACTTCACATCCCAACTTCAGACAGCCTTCCCAGAAGGATAGCTTGAAAACTGCCAAGAGGGCCAAGAGAGTCCACAGGGTCACACAAACCCATCCTTCTTCTGGCACAGGGCGACCCATCGGGTGAGTAAACCCACGGCTGCGTTTCCACATGATAGAGAAGCTGCCCTCAACAGGGCAGCTAGGTCAGTAAGTAGCCCTGGCCGATGCCATCACACTCTGCCAGCCATTGGCCAATGAAGCTGGCTGCTGGTGGATGGATGGGCTCAGTTGTGATGTCGATCTCAACTGGTTCCTGGGCAGAGGATGTGCTCGGGGAAGCCCTGCTCCCCTTTCCTTAGTGTACGTGTACTTTGCGCCTGCCTCTGAGTGGGGGGTCCCAGGTTTCTTCCAGGAAAAGAAGCTGTTTCTGCTGTCATGAAGTCCACCGACCCGAGATCTACGAGATGTTTCAACAACTCCTCTTTCTTCTGGGCGGCGCTTTTCAACCAGGGATAAATCTAAGGCCTCCCTTCCCGGACAAGGTGCAGGAGGCAGGCAGCTTGTCAGAACAACTACAAGAGCTAAGTCATGACATTTTGGGGAGGTGCTGTAGAACATCAGGCGCTGTGTGTGTAGGGCTTTTGGACTACTGAGGGACATGCATGAAAGGTAATGAGTGAATTCACTCATGTCCCCCTTTCCATAGCCTGCCGTGTCAATGACATGCCCGTAAAGTTGCTTTCGCTTCTCCTGCACTTCCACACTCTTTGGGTTCTGTTCTTGCACCCATGGGGGTTTCCTCCCCTTTGCTATCTGTGACTGGGATTGGTGCCACACTTCCACAAGCTCCGCTAACTTTGAGGGCGTGCCGTGGTGGGCAGAAGGTTCCATCTTACAGAGTCCAGTGGAGTGGATGGTTTCAGAAGTCAGATACTGTCTGGCATGCATTCGTTTCAGAATGGAAATAACAAAATACTATCCTTGTGTGTCTTGAAGTGCCATTCAATACCTTCCCTCATTTTGTTGGAAGGCAAAGTCCAGAAGGATCATGGCTGGCCCAGGGCACTTTGAGTCGCTGAGGACTGTCATGGCATTAATGTTCCGGATTGTGAAGAGGAATGTTGTCTCAACGCCACCCATCCGTGTGAGTCTACTATTGGTCGAGAGGTTAGTTCAACGTTTTACTGAATTTGTGAATGGATTAGTGTATGCATGTGTATTAAAAGCCCAAGAAATTGAAATGCCTTCATAATATCTGATGCTTGGTCTGTGCAAGGTGCAGGGGCCACAGGGATAGGGTTAGGGTTAGGGTTACAGAGTCCAGTGGAGTGGATGGTTTCAGAAATCAGATACTGTCTGGCATGCATTTGTTTCAGAATGGAAATGACAAAATAGTATCCTTGTGTGTCTTGCAGTGCCATTCAATACGTTCCCTCATTTTGTTGGAAGGCAAAGTCCAGAAGGATCATGGCTGGCCCAGGGCACTTTGCGTCGCTGAGGACTGTCGTGGCATTAACGTTCCGGATTGTGAAGAGGAATGTTGTCTCAACGCCACCCATCCGTGAGAGTCTACCTGAAATCGCTCCACACACACACACTGCCGAATGTTCTAGAGCACCTCCCCCAAAAGTCATGACTTAGCTTTTGCAGGCGCTCTGAGAAGTCCTCTGCTTCCTTTCTAGAACAAACCTGTGAAACACCACCCAGGACGAGTTGCAAAACAGAAGTGCAGGAAATTCATACTAACCCTAAAAACTTCTAGAAGTCAAAGCCCTATGTTTAAAACTTCTAGATGTCAAACTGCTAAATGTTCAAAGCCCTAACTCGTAAAACTAGAAAGGAAAGCAGATCCTGCGAGCCTGATATCCTCCACCCCAGATCTACGAGAAGCTGCTACACCTTGTCTTTCGCATGAATGGCATTGTTTCACCAGCAGTAAGACTACGGTCTCCCTTTTCGGCCAGGATGGCAGGAAGCCAAGGGCTTCTCAGAGCGCCTCCAAAAGCTAAGTCATGACTTTTGGGGGAGGTGCTCTAGAACATCCGGCAGTGTGTGTGTGGAGCGATTTCAGGTTACCAAGAGCCATGCAGAAAATGTAATGAGTGTTGATAATCCAGCTCCCATGAATTCAAGTATCACCCCCCCCCCCAAGAATTCGCACATGTCCCCCTTTCGGTAGCCTGCCATGTCAATGACATGCCCTTAAAGTTGCTCTAGCTTGTCCTGCACTTCCACACTCTTTGGGTTCTGTTCTTTCACCTCCTGTGCGCTCTTGCCCTTCGCAACTGTGACTGGGATTGCTTCCGCTCTTCCACAAGCTCCGCTAACTTTGAGGGCGTGCCGTGGTGGGCAGAAGGTTCCATCTTACAGAGTCCAGTGGAGTGGATGGTTTCAGAAGTCAGATACTGTCTGGCATGCATTCGTTTCAGAATGGAAATGACAAAATACTATCCTTGTGTGTCTTGAACTGCCATTCAATACCTTCCCTCATGTTGTTGGAAGGCAAAGTCCAGAAGTATCATGGCTGGCCCAGGGCACTTTGCGTCGCTGAGGACTGTCGTGGCGTTAACGTTCCTGATTGTGAAGAGGAATATTGTTTCAACGCCACCCATCCGTGTGAGTCTACTATTGGTCGATAGGTTAGTTCAACCTTTCACTGAATTTGTGAATGGATTAGTGTGTGCATGTGATTGTAGAAAAAGCCCGAGAATTAGGAACGGCTTTATAATCTTTAATGCTTGGTCTGAGCAAGGTGCAGGGGCCTCAGGGTTAGGACTTTGACTTCGAGAAGTTTTAAGCATTAGGAGTTTGAACATTTATCCCATTCTCTTGAGAACTACAAGTTCAACCGCAGCTTTTAAAGCTCAACTAAAAACTTTTCTTTTTCCTAAAGCTTTTAAAACTTGATGTTGTGCAGACTTCTACTGTTACTTTCTACTGTTAGTTTTACCCTACCCTGTGCCTGCTTACCCTACCCTGTACCTGTTTGCATTCTCTTCCCCTCCTTATTGTTTTACTATGATTTTATTAGATTGTAAGCCTATGCGGCAGGGTCTTGCTATTTACTGTTTTACTCTGTACAGCACCATGTACATTGATGGTGCTATATAAATAAATAAATAAATAATAATAATAATATTAATAATAATAATAATAATAATAATAATAATCTCTTCCAGAGGTTTAAGTGTTATGGCTTTGACTTCCAGAAGTTTTAAGTGTTGGGGCTTTTAACATTTAGCACTTTCACTTCTAGAACTTTTAAGTGTTGGGGCTTTCAACATTTAGCACTTTGACTTCAAGAAGTTTTAAACATCAGGACTTCGAACCTTAAGCACCTTGACTTCTAGAAGTTTTAAGTGTTAGGGCTTTGAATATTGAGCCCTTTGACTTCTAGATGTTTTAAGCATTAGGGCATTGAATGTTTAGCCCTTTGACTTCTAGAAGTTTTAAACGTAGGGCTTTGACTACTAGAAGTTTTTAGGGTCAGTGTGAATTTCCTGCACTTCTGTTTTGCAACTCATCCTGGGTGGTGTTCCACAGGTTTGTTCTAGAAAGGAAAGGAGATCCTGCAAGCCTGATATCCTCCACCCCAGATCTCCAAGAAGCTGCAACCCCTCGTCTTTCTCATGTACAACATTGTCTCCCTTTTCGGCCAGGATTGCAGGAAGCCGAGGACTTCTCAGAGCGCCTGCAAAAGCTAAGTCATGACTTTTGGGGGAGGTGCTCTAGAACATCCAGCAGTGTGTGTGTGGAGCGATTTCATGTTACCAAGAGCCTGCAGAAAAAGTAACGAGTGTTGATAATCCAGCTCTCTTGAATTCAAGTGTCAAACCCCCCAAGAATTCGCACATGTCCTCCTTTCGGTAGCCTGCCATGTCAATGACATGCCCTTAAAGTTGCTCCTGCACTTCCACAGTCTTTGGGTTCAGTTCTTTCACCTCCTGTGCTCTCTTGCCCTTCGCCACAGGTGACTGGGATTGCTTCCACTCTTCCACAAGCTCTGTTAACTTTGAGGGCATGCCATGGTGGTCGGAAGGTTCCATCTTAGAGAGTCCAGTGGAGTGGATGGTTTCAGAAGTCAGATACTGTCTGGCATGCATTTGTTTCAGAATGGAAATAACAAAATACTATCCTTGTGTGTCTTGAATTGCCATTCAATACCTTCCCTCATTTTGTTGGAAGGCAAAGTTCAGAAGGATCATGGCTGGCCCAGGACACTTTGAGTCGCTGAGGACTGTCCTGGCGTTAACGTTCCGGATTGTGAAGAGTAATGTTGTCTCAACGCCACCCATCCGTGTGAGTCTACTATTGGTCGATAGGTTAGTTAAACGTTTTACTGAATTTGTGAATGGATTAGTGTGTGCATGTGATTGTAGAAAAAGCCCGAGAATTAGGAACGGCTTTATAATCTTTAATGCTTGGTCTGAGCAAGGTGCAGGGGCCTCAGGGTTAGGACTTTGACTTCGAGAAGTTTTAAGCATTAGGAGTTTGAACATTTATCCCATTCTCTTCCAGAGGTTTAAGTGTTATGGCTTTGACTTCCAGAAGTTTTAAGTGTTGGGGCTTTTAACATTTAGCACTTTCACTTCTAAGTGTTGGGGCTTTCAACATTTAGCACTTTGACTTCAAGAAGTTTTAAACGTCAGGACTTCGAACCTTAAGCACCTTGACTTCTAGAAGTTTTAAGTGTTAGGGCTTTGAATATTGAGCCCTTTGACTTCTAGAAGTTTTAAGCATTAGGTCGTCAAACATTTAGCACTTTGGCTTCTAGAAGTTTTAAACGTAGGGCTTTGACTACTAGAAGTTTTTAGGGTCAGTGTGAATTTCCTGCACTTCTGTTTTGCAACTCATCCTGGGTGGTGTTCCACAGGTTTGTTCTAGAAAGGAAAGGAGATCCTGCAAGCCTGATATCCTCCACCCCAGATCTACGAGAAGCTGCAACCCCTTGTCTTTCTCATGTACGACATTGTCTCCCTTTTCGGCCAGGATTGTAGGAAGCCGAGGACTTCTCAGAGCGCCTGCAAAAGCTAAGTCATGACTTTTGGGGGAGGTGCTCTAGAACATCCAGCAGTGTGTGTGTGGAGCGATTTCAGGTTACCAAGAGCCATGCAGAAAAAGTAACGAGGGTTGATAATCCAGCTCTCTTGAATTCAAGTGTCAACCCCCCCAAGAATTCGCACATGTCCTCCTTTTGGTAGCCTGCCATGTCAATGACATGCCCTTAAAGTTGCTCCTGCACTTCCACAGTCTTTGGGTTCAGTTCTTTCACCTCCTGTGCTCTCTTGCCCTTCGCCACAGGTGACTGGGATTGCTTCCACTCTTCCACAAGCTCTGCTAACTTTGAGGGCATGCCGTGGGGGACAGAGGGTTCTGTCGTAGAGAGGCTAGTGGACTGGATGGTTTCAGAAGTCAGATACTGTCTGGCATGCATTCATTTTGGAATGGAAATGACAAAATAGTATCCTTGTGTGTCTTGCAGTGCCGTTCAATACCTTCCCTCATTTTGTTGGAAGGCGAAATCCAGAAGGATCATGGCTGTCCCAGGGCACTTTGCATCGCTGAGGATTGTCTTGGCGTCAATGTTCCGGATCATAATGAGGAATGCTGTGTCAACACCACCCATCCAGGTGAGTCTAAATTTGGCCAATAGGTTTGTTAAACTTTTTACTGAACTTGTGCATGGATTAGTGTGTGCATGTGATTGTATTAAAAGCCCAAAAAATTGAAATGGCTTCATAATATTTGATGCTTGGTCTGTGCAAGGTGCAGGGGCCACAGGGTTAGGACTTTGACTTCGAGAAGTTTTAAGCATTATGATGTTGAACATTTATCCCATTCTCTTCCAGAAGTTTTAAGCTTCAGGACTTTGAATCTTTAGCACCTTGACTTCTAGAAGTTTTAAGTATTAGGGCTTTGGTGTCTAGAACTTTTTAGGGTTAGTGTGAATTTCCTGCACTTCTGTTTTGCAACTTGTCCTGGGTGGTGGTTTTCAGGATTCTTCTCGGAAGTAAAGCGGATCCTGCAGGCCTGATGTTCTCCAACCCAGATCTATGAGAAGCTGCAACAACTCAGCTTTCTCATGGACGGCAGTGTTTAACCAGCAGTAAGGCTACGGTCTGTCTTTCTAGCTGACACAGCAGGAGGCGGACAGGTCGTCAGATCGAGTAAAAAGCTAAGTTACTTTTTCTGGTTTGTGGTGCCATACAAGGTCAAGATAAGCTTGGGTGCAGGGATTTTTAGGCAGCAGAGGGCTAGGCAAAACAGTTAAGGAGGGTAGGTTACACACATTCATGAATTTGCACATGGTACGCCTGTGAATTCACACAGCCTCTCTTTTGGTAGCCTGCCGTGTCAATGACATGCCCGTAAAGTTGCTCTAGCTTCGCCTGCACTTCCACACTCCTTGGGTTCTGTTCTTGCACCCCTTCGGCTCTCTTCCCTTTTGCCACCGGTGACTGGGATTGCTGCCGCTACCTCCGCTAACTTTAAAGGCATGCCATGGGGTGGGGAGGATTTTATCTCTGAGAAGCTGGTTCAGGCAGGCACGGGGGAAGGGGGGGATGTCTTTAGTCAGGCAAGTACTGTTTGTCAGGTGTTTTGTTTGGATATGTAACAGACAAAAAGTTATTCTTGCGTGTCTCGCTGTGATGGATCGTTAAATAAGTTCCTGCCTTTTCCGCCCCCAGGGGGAAGTTCTAGAAGGAGAACGACTGGCCACGCCCCTACATGTTGCTGGGGACGGTCCTGGTGTTCGTGTTCTAGATCATGACGGCAAACGTCATTTCAGTGTCGTCTCTCTGTATGAGTCTACTTTTGGCCAGAAGATTGGTTCACCTTAAACTGTATGTGTGAATGGATTATTGCCTGTATGGACCCCTGTAATTGCAGTGAACAACTGAGAATTAGAAATGCCCTAATAATCTTTGAAGCGTTATCTGATCCAGCTCCACGGGGGTCATAAGCATGAGACATCTGTTTCTGTTTTAGAGGAGGGGGTCACTCTTGGGTCGAACGGTGCGAAGAGAAGGTTGGGGGGTGGCGTGCAACCCTGCTGCTGTCCCGTCTCTTTGCCGGCAGAAGGATAGGGGACCTACAACCCCGTGGACTCCCTTGGTCCTCTTATGCTCTCCATCTGGGAAGGCTGTCTTGAGTGGGGGTGGGAAGTGGTGTGTTGCGAGGCTTCTGCTCTCGCCTAGAATACTGAGGTGTTAGGGGATGATGGCTCTGTCCTAGGGAAGTTTTGCTACAGGGTGCTGCAGCATTGTATTTGACTCCCATTCTTCTCAACAACTACATCAAACCGCCAGGAGACGTTAACTGGGGGCGCGGGCTGAGCCCTCACAAATGCCTCTCCTTCTCAGCTCATAGAGGTGAGGCAGTCGGAGCTCTGAACCAGCACAGGGGGAGGAGAATGGACTGGATGAGGGCCAATAAACTCAGATTCAAATCAGACAGAATAGAGGTAGTGTTTGCTGGTGGGTCATCATTCCGGCTTAGTGACGTTCACCCTGTTCTGGTGGGGGCGGGTTTACACACTTCCTAAAGGGTGACGTCTCTGGTGGGGATGGTCACGGTTCCACCGTCGTCCGTAGAGGCACAGGCTCCCTCAGTGGCTCAGAGTGGCTTTTCATCATGTGGGTTTCAACGGGGGTCACAGTTTTTTTTATTTCCCTTTGTATTTTAGTTGTATTTTTTTTTGGTTCTGTTTTTTCTTTTTCTTTTGTTTTCCGGCACTTCTAATCCCCCCAGATGGTGTACCAAACATTTTAAATAGACATTAAAACAGAATAAAGTAAGGCAGAATAAAGCTGGCCAAGATTAAAACAATTGAACTAAATATACTAAAGTAAAAGCAGCAGGAGAGAAAATCGCAAAGTGTTTAATAAGAGTTAAACTTACTACTTCTAAGAAGTAAAAAGGATTCCTTGAACAGGTGGTGCTCTCAGCCCCCGAGGGAGCCTGTGCCTCTGCAGATGAGGATGGATCCATCCTCATCCCCAAACGGCAGACCTCATCCTTTAGGAAGCCTGTCATCCCCCCTTCCAGAACAGGGCAAGTGTCACTTAACCGGACCCATGAACCACCCACAAACAACACTTGCATCTCGTCTGGCTTGATTCCTGGGTTATTGGCCCTCATCCAGCCCACTCTTCTACTGGCTCATCTCTATGAGCTGAGAAGGAGAGGTGAAGCTAGGTGTCATGGGTGATGCCTCATCCCGTGCCTCTGGAGAATCTCTCCTGGTGGTTGCATGTAGATGTTGAATAGCAATGGGGGTCAAATACCGCTGTAAGGCAGATCCCTTCTCCCCTACCCCCTCTTGGTCTAAGGGGCATTCTAGGCAGGCGTAGAAGCGTTGCAAAATGCCACTTCACATCCCAACTTCAGACAGCCTTCCCAGAAGGATAGCTTGAAAACTGCCAAGAGGGCCAAGAGAGTCCACAGGGTCACACAAACCCATCCTTCTTCTGGCACAGGGCGACCCATCGGGTGAGTAAACCCACGGCTGCGTTTCCACATGATAGAGAAGCTGCCCTCAACAGGGCAGCTAGGTCAGTAAGTAGCCCTGGCCGATGCCATCACACTCTGCCAGCCATTGGCCAATGAAGCTGGCTGCTGGTGGATGGATGGGCTCAGTTGTGATGTCGATCTCAACTGGTTCCTGGGCAGAGGATGTGCTCGGGGAAGCCCTGCTCCCCTTTCCTTAGTGTACGTGTACTTTGCGCCTGCCTCTGAGTGGGGGGTCCCAGGTTTCTTCCAGGAAAAGAAGCTGTTTCTGCTGTCATGAAGTCCACCGACCCGAGATCTACGAGATGTTTCAACAACTCCTCTTTCTTCTGGGCGGCGCTTTTCAACCAGGGATAAATCTAAGGCCTCCCTTCCCGGACAAGGTGCAGGAGGCAGGCAGCTTGTCAGAACAACTACAAGAGCTAAGTCATGACATTTTGGGGAGGTGCTGTAGAACATCAGGCGCTGTGTGTGTAGGGCTTTTGGACTACTGAGGGACATGCATGAAAGGTAATGAGTGAATTCACTCATGTCCCCCTTTCCATAGCCTGCCGTGTCAATGACATGCCCGTAAAGTTGCTTTCGCTTCTCCTGCACTTCCACACTCTTTGGGTTCTGTTCTTGCACCCATGGGGGTTTCCTCCCCTTTGCTATCTGTGACTGGGATTGGTGCCACACTTCCACAAGCTCCGCTAACTTTGAGGGCGTGCCGTGGTGGGCAGAAGGTTCCATCTTACAGAGTCCAGTGGAGTGGATGGTTTCAGAAGTCAGATACTGTCTGGCATGCATTCGTTTCAGAATGGAAATAACAAAATACTATCCTTGTGTGTCTTGAAGTGCCATTCAATACCTTCCCTCATTTTGTTGGAAGGCAAAGTCCAGAAGGATCATGGCTGGCCCAGGGCACTTTGAGTCGCTGAGGACTGTCATGGCATTAATGTTCCGGATTGTGAAGAGGAATGTTGTCTCAACGCCACCCATCCGTGTGAGTCTACTATTGGTCGAGAGGTTAGTTCAACGTTTTACTGAATTTGTGAATGGATTAGTGTATGCATGTGATTGTATTAAAAGCCCAAGAAATTGAAATGCCTTCATAATATCTGATGCTTGGTCTGTGCAAGGTGCAGGGGCCACAGGGATAGGGTTAGGGTTAGGGTTACAGAGTCCAGTGGAGTGGATGGTTTCAGAAATCAGATACTGTCTGGCATGCATTTGTTTCAGAATGGAAATGACAAAATAGTATCCTTGTGTGTCTTGCAGTGCCATTCAATACGTTCCCTCATTTTGTTGGAAGGCAAAGTCCAGAAGGATCATGGCTGGCCCAGGGCACTTTGCGTCGCTGAGGACTGTCGTGGCATTAACGTTCCGGATTGTGAAGAGGAATGTTGTCTCAACGCCACCCATCCGTGAGAGTCTACCTGAAATCGCTCCACACACACACTGCCGAATGTTCTAGAGCACCTCCCCCAAAAGTCATGACTTAGCTTTTGCAGGCGCTCTGAGAAGTCCTCTGCTTCCTTTCTAGAACAAACCTGTGAAACACCACCCAGGACGAGTTGCAAAACAGAAGTGCAGGAAATTCATACTAACCCTAAAAACTTCTAGAAGTCAAAGCCCTATGTTTAAAACTTCTAGATGTCAAACTGCTAAATGTTCAAAGCCCTAACTCGTAAAACTAGAAAGGAAAGCAGATCCTGCGAGCCTGATATCCTCCACCCCAGATCTACGAGAAGCTGCTACACCTTGTCTTTCGCATGAATGGCATTGTTTCACCAGCAGTAAGACTACGGTCTCCCTTTTCGGCCAGGATGGCAGGAAGCCAAGGGCTTCTCAGAGCGCCTCCAAAAGCTAAGTCATGACTTTTGGGGGAGGTGCTCTAGAACATCCGGCAGTGTGTGTGTGGAGCGATTTCAGGTTACCAAGAGCCATGCAGAAAATGTAATGAGTGTTGATAATCCAGCTCCCATGAATTCAAGTATCACCCCCCCCCCCCAAGAATTCGCACATGTCCCCCTTTCGGTAGCCTGCCATGTCAATGACATGCCCTTAAAGTTGCTCTAGCTTGTCCTGCACTTCCACACTCTTTGGGTTCTGTTCTTTCACCTCCTGTGCGCTCTTGCCCTTCGCAACTGTGACTGGGATTGCTTCCGCTCTTCCACAAGCTCCGCTAACTTTGAGGGCGTGCCGTGGTGGGCAGAAGGTTCCATCTTACAGAGTCCAGTGGAGTGGATGGTTTCAGAAGTCAGATACTGTCTGGCATGCATTCGTTTCAGAATGGAAATGACAAAATACTATCCTTGTGTGTCTTGAACTGCCATTCAATACCTTCCCTCATGTTGTTGGAAGGCAAAGTCCAGAAGTATCATGGCTGGCCCAGGGCACTTTGCGTCGCTGAGGACTGTCGTGGCGTTAACGTTCCTGATTGTGAAGAGGAATATTGTTTCAACGCCACCCATCCGTGTGAGTCTACTATTGGTCGATAGGTTAGTTCAACCTTTCACTGAATTTGTGAATGGATTAGTGTGTGCATGTGATTGTAGAAAAAGCCCGAGAATTAGGAACGGCTTTATAATCTTTAATGCTTGGTCTGAGCAAGGTGCAGGGGCCTCAGGGTTAGGACTTTGACTTCGAGAAGTTTTAAGCATTAGGAGTTTGAACATTTATCCCATTCTCTTGAGAACTACAAGTTCAACCGCAGCTTTTAAAGCTCAACTAAAAACTTTTCTTTTTCCTAAAGCTTTTAAAACTTGATGTTGTGCAGACTTCTACTGTTACTTTCTACTGTTAGTTTTACCCTACCCTGTGCCTGCTTACCCTACCCTGTACCTGTTTGCATTCTCTTCCCCTCCTTATTGTTTTACTATGATTTTATTAGATTGTAAGCCTATGCGGCAGGGTCTTGCTATTTACTGTTTTACTCTGTACAGCACCATGTACATTGATGGTGCTATATAAATAAATAAATAAATAATAATAATAATATTAATAATAATAATAATAATAATAATAATCTCTTCCAGAGGTTTAAGTGTTATGGCTTTGACTTCCAGAAGTTTTAAGTGTTGGGGCTTTTAACATTTAGCACTTTCACTTCTAGAACTTTTAAGTGTTGGGGCTTTCAACATTTAGCACTTTGACTTCAAGAAGTTTTAAACATCAGGACTTCGAACCTTAAGCACCTTGACTTCTAGAAGTTTTAAGTGTTAGGGCTTTGAATATTGAGCCCTTTGACTTCTAGATGTTTTAAGCATTAGGGCATTGAATGTTTAGCCCTTTGACTTCTAGAAGTTTTAAACGTAGGGCTTTGACTACTAGAAGTTTTTAGGGTCAGTGTGAATTTCCTGCACTTCTGTTTTGCAACTCATCCTGGGTGGTGTTCCACAGGTTTGTTCTAGAAAGGAAAGGAGATCCTGCAAGCCTGATATCCTCCACCCCAGATCTCCAAGAAGCTGCAACCCCTCGTCTTTCTCATGTACAACATTGTCTCCCTTTTCGGCCAGGATTGCAGGAAGCCGAGGACTTCTCAGAGCGCCTGCAAAAGCTAAGTCATGACTTTTGGGGGAGGTGCTCTAGAACATCCAGCAGTGTGTGTGTGGAGCGATTTCATGTTACCAAGAGCCTGCAGAAAAAGTAACGAGTGTTGATAATCCAGCTCTCTTGAATTCAAGTGTCAAACCCCCCAAGAATTCGCACATGTCCTCCTTTCGGTAGCCTGCCATGTCAATGACATGCCCTTAAAGTTGCTCCTGCACTTCCACAGTCTTTGGGTTCAGTTCTTTCACCTCCTGTGCTCTCTTGCCCTTCGCCACAGGTGACTGGGATTGCTTCCACTCTTCCACAAGCTCTGTTAACTTTGAGGGCATGCCATGGTGGTCGGAAGGTTCCATCTTAGAGAGTCCAGTGGAGTGGATGGTTTCAGAAGTCAGATACTGTCTGGCATGCATTTGTTTCAGAATGGAAATAACAAAATACTATCCTTGTGTGTCTTGAATTGCCATTCAATACCTTCCCTCATTTTGTTGGAAGGCAAAGTTCAGAAGGATCATGGCTGGCCCAGGACACTTTGAGTCGCTGAGGACTGTCCTGGCGTTAACGTTCCGGATTGTGAAGAGTAATGTTGTCTCAACGCCACCCATCCGTGTGAGTCTACTATTGGTCGATAGGTTAGTTAAACGTTTTACTGAATTTGTGAATGGATTAGTGTGTGCATGTGATTGTAGAAAAAGCCCGAGAATTAGGAACGGCTTTATAATCTTTAATGCTTGGTCTGAGCAAGGTGCAGGGGCCTCAGGGTTAGGACTTTGACTTCGAGAAGTTTTAAGCATTAGGAGTTTGAACATTTATCCCATTCTCTTCCAGAGGTTTAAGTGTTATGGCTTTGACTTCCAGAAGTTTTAAGTGTTGGGGCTTTTAACATTTAGCACTTTCACTTCTAAGTGTTGGGGCTTTCAACATTTAGCACTTTGACTTCAAGAAGTTTTAAACGTCAGGACTTCGAACCTTAAGCACCTTGACTTCTAGAAGTTTTAAGTGTTAGGGCTTTGAATATTGAGCCCTTTGACTTCTAGAAGTTTTAAGCATTAGGTCGTCAAACATTTAGCACTTTGGCTTCTAGAAGTTTTAAACGTAGGGCTTTGACTACTAGAAGTTTTTAGGGTCAGTGTGAATTTCCTGCACTTCTGTTTTGCAACTCATCCTGGGTGGTGTTCCACAGGTTTGTTCTAGAAAGGAAAGGAGATCCTGCAAGCCTGATATCCTCCACCCCAGATCTACGAGAAGCTGCAACCCCTTGTCTTTCTCATGTACGACATTGTCTCCCTTTTCGGCCAGGATTGTAGGAAGCCGAGGACTTCTCAGAGCGCCTGCAAAAGCTAAGTCATGACTTTTGGGGGAGGTGCTCTAGAACATCCAGCAGTGTGTGTGTGGAGCGATTTCAGGTTACCAAGAGCCATGCAGAAAAAGTAACGAGGGTTGATAATCCAGCTCTCTTGAATTCAAGTGTCAACCCCCCCAAGAATTCGCACATGTCCTCCTTTTGGTAGCCTGCCATGTCAATGACATGCCCTTAAAGTTGCTCCTGCACTTCCACAGTCTTTGGGTTCAGTTCTTTCACCTCCTGTGCTCTCTTGCCCTTCGCCACAGGTGACTGGGATTGCTTCCACTCTTCCACAAGCTCTGCTAACTTTGAGGGCATGCCGTGGGGGACAGAGGGTTCTGTCGTAGAGAGGCTAGTGGACTGGATGGTTTCAGAAGTCAGATACTGTCTGGCATGCATTCATTTTGGAATGGAAATGACAAAATAGTATCCTTGTGTGTCTTGCAGTGCCGTTCAATACCTTCCCTCATTTTGTTGGAAGGCGAAATCCAGAAGGATCATGGCTGGCCCAGGGCACTTTGCATCGCTGAGGATTGTCTTGGCGTCAATGTTCCGGATCATAATGAGGAATGCTGTGTCAACACCACCCATCCAGGTGAGTCTAAATTTGGCCAATAGGTTTGTTAAACTTTTTACTGAACTTGTGCATGGATTAGTGTGTGCATGTGATTGTATTAAAAGCCCAAAAAATTGAAATGGCTTCATAATATTTGATGCTTGGTCTGTGCAAGGTGCAGGGGCCACAGGGTTAGGACTTTGACTTCGAGAAGTTTTAAGCATTATGATGTTGAACATTTATCCCATTCTCTTCCAGAAGTTTTAAGCTTCAGGACTTTGAATCTTTAGCACCTTGACTTCTAGAAGTTTTAAGTATTAGGGCTTTGGTGTCTAGAACTTTTTAGGGTTAGTGTGAATTTCCTGCACTTCTGTTTTGCAACTTGTCCTGGGTGGTGGTTTTCAGGATTCTTCTCGGAAGTAAAGCGGATCCTGCAGGCCTGATGTTCTCCAACCCAGATCTATGAGAAGCTGCAACAACTCAGCTTTCTCATGGACGGCAGTGTTTAACCAGCAGTAAGGCTACGGTCTGTCTTTCTAGCTGACACAGCAGGAGGCGGACAGGTCGTCAGATCGAGTAAAAAGCTAAGTTACTTTTTCTGGTTTGTGGTGCCATACAAGGTCAAGATAAGCTTGGGTGCAGGGATTTTTAGGCAGCAGAGGGCTAGGCAAAACAGTTAAGGAGGGTAGGTTACACACATTCATGAATTTGCACATGGTACGCCTGTGAATTCACACAGCCTCTCTTTTGGTAGCCTGCCGTGTCAATGACATGCCCGTAAAGTTGCTCTAGCTTCGCCTGCACTTCCACACTCCTTGGGTTCTGTTCTTGCACCCCTTCGGCTCTCTTCCCTTTTGCCACCGGTGACTGGGATTGCTGCCGCTACCTCCGCTAACTTTAAAGGCATGCCATGGGGTGGGGAGGATTTTATCTCTGAGAAGCTGGTTCAGGCAGGCACGGGGGAAGGGGGGGATGTCTTTAGTCAGGCAAGTACTGTTTGTCAGGTGTTTTGTTTGGATATGTAACAGACAAAAAGTTATTCTTGCGTGTCTCGCTGTGATGGATCGTTAAATAAGTTCCTGCCTTTTCCGCCCCCAGGGGGAAGTTCTAGAAGGAGAACGACTGGCCACGCCCCTACATGTTGCTGGGGACGGTCCTGGTGTTCGTGTTCTAGATCATGACGGCAAACGTCATTTCAGTGTCGTCTCTCTGTATGAGTCTACTTTTGGCCAGAAGATTGGTTCACCTTAAACTGTATGTGTGAATGGATTATTGCCTGTATGGACCCCTGTAATTGCAGTGAACAACTGAGAATTAGAAATGCCCTAATAATCTTTGAAGCGTTATCTGATCCAGCTCCACGGGGGTCATAAGCATGAGACATCTGTTTCTGTTTTAGAGGAGGGGGTCACTCTTGGGTCGACCGGTGCGAAGAGAAGGTTGGGGGGTGGCGTGCAACCCTGCTGCTGTCCCGTCTCTTTGCCGGCAGAAGGATAGGGGACCTACAACCCCGTGGACTCCCTTGGTCCTCTTATGCTCTCCATCTGGGAAGGCTGTCTTGAGTGGGGGTGGGAAGTCGTGTGTTGCGAGGCTTCTGCTCTCGCCTAGAATACTGAGGTGTTAGGGGATGATGGCTCTGTCCTAGGGAAGTTTTGCTACAGGGTGCTGCAGCATTGTATTTGACTCCCATTCTTCTCAACAACTACATCAAACCGCCAGGAGACGTTAACTGGGGGCGCGGGCTGAGCCCTCACAAATGCCTCTCCTTCTCAGCTCATAGAGGTGAGGCAGTCGGAGCTCTGAACCAGCACAGGGGGAGGAGAATGGACTGGATGAGGGCCAATAAACTCAGATTCAAATCAGACAGAATAGAGGTAGTGTTTGCTGGTGGGTCATCATTCCGGCTTAGTGACGTTCACCCTGTTCTGGTGGGGGCGGGTTTACACACTTCCTAAAGGGTGACGTCTCTGGTGGGGATGGTCACGGTTCCACCGTCGTCCGTAGAGGCACAGGCTCCCTCAGTGGCTCAGAGTGGCTTTTCATCATGTGGGTTTCAACGGGGGTCACAGTTTTTTTTATTTCCCTTTGTATTTTAGTTGTATTTTTTTTTGGTTCTGTTTTTTCTTTTTCTTTTGTTTTCCGGCACTTCTAATCCCCCCAGATGGTGTACCAAACATTTTAAATAGACATTAAAACAGAATAAAGTAAGGCAGAATAAAGCTGGCCAAGATTAAAACAATTGAACTAAATATACTAAAGTAAAAGCAGCAGGAGAGAAAATCGCAAAGTGTTTAATAAGAGTTAAACTTACTACTTCTAAGAAGTAAAAAGGATTCCTTGAACAGGTGGTGCTCTCAGCCCCCGAGGGAGCCTGTGCCTCTGCAGATGAGGATGGATCCATCCTCATCCCCAAACGGCAGACCTCATCCTTTAGGAAGCCTGTCATCCCCCCTTCCAGAACAGGGCAAGTGTCACTTAACCGGACCCATGAACCACCCACAAACAACACTTGCATCTCGTCTGGCTTGATTCCTGGGTTATTGGCCCTCATCCAGCCCACTCTTCTACTGGCTCATCTCTATGAGCTGAGAAGGAGAGGTGAAGCTAGGTGTCATGGGTGATGCCTCATCCCGTGCCTCTGGAGAATCTCTCCTGGTGGTTGCATGTAGATGTTGAATAGCAATGGGGGTCAAATACCGCTGTAAGGCAGATCCCTTCTCCCCTACCCCCTCTTGGTCTAAGGGGCATTCTAGGCAGGCGTAGAAGCGTTGCAAAATGCCACTTCACATCCCAACTTCAGACAGCCTTCCCAGAAGGATAGCTTGAAAACTGCCAAGAGGGCCAAGAGAGTCCACAGGGTCACACAAACCCATCCTTCTTCTGGCACAGGGCGACCCATCGGGTGAGTAAACCCACGGCTGCGTTTCCACATGATAGAGAAGCTGCCCTCAACAGGGCAGCTAGGTCAGTAAGTAGCCCTGGCCGATGCCATCACACTCTGCCAGCCATTGGCCAATGAAGCTGGCTGCTGGTGGATGGATGGGCTCAGTTGTGATGTCGATCTCAACTGGTTCCTGGGCAGAGGATGTGCTCGGGGAAGCCCTGCTCCCCTTTCCTTAGTGTACGTGTACTTTGCGCCTGCCTCTGAGTGGGGGGTCCCAGGTTTCTTCCAGGAAAAGAAGCTGTTTCTGCTGTCATGAAGTCCACCGACCCGAGATCTACGAGATGTTTCAACAACTCCTCTTTCTTCTGGGCGGCGCTTTTCAACCAGGGATAAATCTAAGGCCTCCCTTCCCGGACAAGGTGCAGGAGGCAGGCAGCTTGTCAGAACAACTACAAGAGCTAAGTCATGACATTTTGGGGAGGTGCTGTAGAACATCAGGCGCTGTGTGTGTAGGGCTTTTGGACTACTGAGGGACATGCATGAAAGGTAATGAGTGAATTCACTCATGTCCCCCTTTCCATAGCCTGCCGTGTCAATGACATGCCCGTAAAGTTGCTTTCGCTTCTCCTGCACTTCCACACTCTTTGGGTTCTGTTCTTGCACCCATGGGGGTTTCCTCCCCTTTGCTATCTGTGACTGGGATTGGTGCCACACTTCCACAAGCTCCGCTAACTTTGAGGGCGTGCCGTGGTGGGCAGAAGGTTCCATCTTACAGAGTCCAGTGGAGTGGATGGTTTCAGAAGTCAGATACTGTCTGGCATGCATTCGTTTCAGAATGGAAATAACAAAATACTATCCTTGTGTGTCTTGAAGTGCCATTCAATACCTTCCCTCATTTTGTTGGAAGGCAAAGTCCAGAAGGATCATGGCTGGCCCAGGGCACTTTGAGTCGCTGAGGACTGTCATGGCATTAATGTTCCGGATTGTGAAGAGGAATGTTGTCTCAACGCCACCCATCCGTGTGAGTCTACTATTGGTCGAGAGGTTAGTTCAACGTTTTACTGAATTTGTGAATGGATTAGTGTATGCATGTGATTGTATTAAAAGCCCAAGAAATTGAAATGCCTTCATAATATCTGATGCTTGGTCTGTGCAAGGTGCAGGGGCCACAGGGATAGGGTTAGGGTTAGGGTTACAGAGTCCAGTGGAGTGGATGGTTTCAGAAATCAGATACTGTCTGGCATGCATTTGTTTCAGAATGGAAATGACAAAATAGTATCCTTGTGTGTCTTGCAGTGCCATTCAATACGTTCCCTCATTTTGTTGGAAGGCAAAGTCCAGAAGGATCATGGCTGGCCCAGGGCACTTTGCGTCGCTGAGGACTGTCGTGGCATTAACGTTCCGGATTGTGAAGAGGAATGTTGTCTCAACGCCACCCATCCGTGAGAGTCTACCTGAAATCGCTCCACACACACACTGCCGAATGTTCTAGAGCACCTCCCCCAAAAGTCATGACTTAGCTTTTGCAGGCGCTCTGAGAAGTCCTCTGCTTCCTTTCTAGAACAAACCTGTGAAACACCACCCAGGACGAGTTGCAAAACAGAAGTGCAGGAAATTCATACTAACCCTAAAAACTTCTAGAAGTCAAAGCCCTATGTTTAAAACTTCTAGATGTCAAACTGCTAAATGTTCAAAGCCCTAACTCGTAAAACTAGAAAGGAAAGCAGATCCTGCGAGCCTGATATCCTCCACCCCAGATCTACGAGAAGCTGCTACACCTTGTCTTTCGCATGAATGGCATTGTTTCACCAGCAGTAAGACTACGGTCTCCCTTTTCGGCCAGGATGGCAGGAAGCCAAGGGCTTCTCAGAGCGCCTCCAAAAGCTAAGTCATGACTTTTGGGGGAGGTGCTCTAGAACATCCGGCAGTGTGTGTGTGGAGCGATTTCAGGTTACCAAGAGCCATGCAGAAAATGTAATGAGTGTTGATAATCCAGCTCCCATGAATTCAAGTATCACCCCCCCCCCCAAGAATTCGCACATGTCCCCCTTTCGGTAGCCTGCCATGTCAATGACATGCCCTTAAAGTTGCTCTAGCTTGTCCTGCACTTCCACACTCTTTGGGTTCTGTTCTTTCACCTCCTGTGCGCTCTTGCCCTTCGCAACTGTGACTGGGATTGCTTCCGCTCTTCCACAAGCTCCGCTAACTTTGAGGGCGTGCCGTGGTGGGCAGAAGGTTCCATCTTACAGAGTCCAGTGGAGTGGATGGTTTCAGAAGTCAGATACTGTCTGGCATGCATTCGTTTCAGAATGGAAATGACAAAATACTATCCTTGTGTGTCTTGAACTGCCGTTCAATACCTTCCCTCATGTTGTTGGAAGGCAAAGTCCAGAAGTATCATGGCTGGCCCAGGGCACTTTGCGTCGCTGAGGACTGTCGTGGCGTTAACGTTCCTGATTGTGAAGAGGAATATTGTTTCAACGCCACCCATCCGTGTGAGTCTACTATTGGTCGATAGGTTAGTTCAACCTTTCACTGAATTTGTGAATGGATTAGTGTGTGCATGTGATTGTAGAAAAAGCCCGAGAATTAGGAACGGCTTTATAATCTTTAATGCTTGGTCTGAGCAAGGTGCAGGGGCCTCAGGGTTAGGACTTTGACTTCGAGAAGTTTTAAGCATTAGGAGTTTGAACATTTATCCCATTCTCTTGAGAACTACAAGTTCAACCGCAGCTTTTAAAGCTCAACTAAAAACTTTTCTTTTTCCTAAAGCTTTTAAAACTTGATGTTGTGCAGACTTCTACTGTTACTTTCTACTGTTAGTTTTACCCTACCCTGTGCCTGCTTACCCTACCCTGTACCTGTTTGCATTCTCTTCCCCTCCTTATTGTTTTACTATGATTTTATTAGATTGTAAGCCTATGCGGCAGGGTCTTGCTATTTACTGTTTTACTCTGTACAGCACCATGTACATTGATGGTGCTATATAAATAAATAAATAAATAATAATAATAATATTAATAATAATAATAATAATAATAATAATAATCTCTTCCAGAGGTTTAAGTGTTATGGCTTTGACTTCCAGAAGTTTTAAGTGTTGGGGCTTTTAACATTTAGCACTTTCACTTCTAGAACTTTTAAGTGTTGGGGCTTTCAACATTTAGCACTTTGACTTCAAGAAGTTTTAAACATCAGGACTTCGAACCTTAAGCACCTTGACTTCTAGAAGTTTTAAGTGTTAGGGCTTTGAATATTGAGCCCTTTGACTTCTAGATGTTTTAAGCATTAGGGCATTGAATGTTTAGCCCTTTGACTTCTAGAAGTTTTAAACGTAGGGCTTTGACTACTAGAAGTTTTTAGGGTCAGTGTGAATTTCCTGCACTTCTGTTTTGCAACTCATCCTGGGTGGTGTTCCACAGGTTTGTTCTAGAAAGGAAAGGAGATCCTGCAAGCCTGATATCCTCCACCCCAGATCTCCAAGAAGCTGCAACCCCTCGTCTTTCTCATGTACAACATTGTCTCCCTTTTCGGCCAGGATTGCAGGAAGCCGAGGACTTCTCAGAGCGCCTGCAAAAGCTAAGTCATGACTTTTGGGGGAGGTGCTCTAGAACATCCAGCAGTGTGTGTGTGGAGCGATTTCATGTTACCAAGAGCCTGCAGAAAAAGTAACGAGTGTTGATAATCCAGCTCTCTTGAATTCAAGTGTCAAACCCCCCAAGAATTCGCACATGTCCTCCTTTCGGTAGCCTGCCATGTCAATGACATGCCCTTAAAGTTGCTCCTGCACTTCCACAGTCTTTGGGTTCAGTTCTTTCACCTCCTGTGCTCTCTTGCCCTTCGCCACAGGTGACTGGGATTGCTTCCACTCTTCCACAAGCTCTGTTAACTTTGAGGGCATGCCATGGTGGTCGGAAGGTTCCATCTTAGAGAGTCCAGTGGAGTGGATGGTTTCAGAAGTCAGATACTGTCTGGCATGCATTTGTTTCAGAATGGAAATAACAAAATACTATCCTTGTGTGTCTTGAATTGCCATTCAATACCTTCCCTCATTTTGTTGGAAGGCAAAGTTCAGAAGGATCATGGCTGGCCCAGGACACTTTGAGTCGCTGAGGACTGTCCTGGCGTTAACGTTCCGGATTGTGAAGAGTAATGTCTCAACGCCACCCATCCGTGTGAGTCTACTATTGGTCGATAGGTTAGTTAAACGTTTTACTGAATTTGTGAATGGATTAGTGTGTGCATGTGATTGTAGAAAAAGCCCGAGAATTAGGAACGGCTTTATAATCTTTAATGCTTGGTCTGAGCAAGGTGCAGGGGCCTCAGGGTTAGGACTTTGACTTCGAGAAGTTTTAAGCATTAGGAGTTTGAACATTTATCCCATTCTCTTCCAGAGGTTTAAGTGTTATGGCTTTGACTTCCAGAAGTTTTAAGTGTTGGGGCTTTTAACATTTAGCACTTTCACTTCTAAGTGTTGGGGCTTTCAACATTTAGCACTTTGACTTCAAGAAGTTTTAAACGTCAGGACTTCGAACCTTAAGCACCTTGACTTCTAGAAGTTTTAAGTGTTAGGGCTTTGAATATTGAGCCCTTTGACTTCTAGAAGTTTTAAGCATTAGGTCGTCAAACATTTAGCACTTTGGCTTCTAGAAGTTTTAAACGTAGGGCTTTGACTACTAGAAGTTTTTAGGGTCAGTGTGAATTTCCTGCACTTCTGTTTTGCAACTCATCCTGGGTGGTGTTCCACAGGTTTGTTCTAGAAAGGAAAGGAGATCCTGCAAGCCTGATATCCTCCACCCCAGATCTACGAGAAGCTGCAACCCCTTGTCTTTCTCATGTACGACATTGTCTCCCTTTTCGGCCAGGATTGTAGGAAGCCGAGGACTTCTCAGAGCGCCTGCAAAAGCTAAGTCATGACTTTTGGGGGAGGTGCTCTAGAACATCCAGCAGTGTGTGTGTGGAGCGATTTCAGGTTACCAAGAGCCATGCAGAAAAAGTAACGAGGGTTGATAATCCAGCTCTCTTGAATTCAAGTGTCAACCCCCCCAAGAATTCGCACATGTCCTCCTTTTGGTAGCCTGCCATGTCAATGACATGCCCTTAAAGTTGCTCCTGCACTTCCACAGTCTTTGGGTTCAGTTCTTTCACCTCCTGTGCTCTCTTGCCCTTCGCCACAGGTGACTGGGATTGCTTCCACTCTTCCACAAGCTCTGCTAACTTTGAGGGCATGCCGTGGGGGACAGAGGGTTCTGTCGTAGAGAGGCTAGTGGACTGGATGGTTTCAGAAGTCAGATACTGTCTGGCATGCATTCATTTTGGAATGGAAATGACAAAATAGTATCCTTGTGTGTCTTGCAGTGCCGTTCAATACCTTCCCTCATTTTGTTGGAAGGCGAAATCCAGAAGGATCATGGCTGGCCCAGGGCACTTTGCATCGCTGAGGATTGTCTTGGCGTCAATGTTCCGGATCATAATGAGGAATGCTGTGTCAACACCACCCATCCAGGTGAGTCTAAATTTGGCCAATAGATTTGTTAAACTTTTTACTGAACTTGTGCATGGATTAGTGTGTGCATGTGATTGTATTAAAAGCCCAAAAAATTGAAATGGCTTCATAATATTTGATGCTTGGTCTGTGCAAGGTGCAGGGGCCACAGGGTTAGGACTTTGACTTCGAGAAGTTTTAAGCATTATGATGTTGAACATTTATCCCATTCTCTTCCAGAAGTTTTAAGCTTCAGGACTTTGAATCTTTAGCACCTTGACTTCTAGAAGTTTTAAGTATTAGGGCTTTGGTGTCTAGAACTTTTTAGGGTTAGTGTGAATTTCCTGCACTTCTGTTTTGCAACTTGTCCTGGGTGGTGGTTTTCAGGATTCTTCTCGGAAGTAAAGCGGATCCTGCAGGCCTGATGTTCTCCAACCCAGATCTATGAGAAGCTGCAACAACTCAGCTTTCTCATGGACGGCAGTGTTTAACCAGCAGTAAGGCTACGGTCTGTCTTTCTAGCTGACACAGCAGGAGGCGGACAGGTCGTCAGATCGAGTAAAAAGCTAAGTTACTTTTTCTGGTTTGTGGTGCCATACAAGGTCAAGATAAGCTTGGGTGCAGGGATTTTTAGGCAGCAGAGGGCTAGGCAAAACAGTTAAGGAGGGTAGGTTACACACATTCATGAATTTGCACATGGTACGCCTGTGAATTCACACAGCCTCTCTTTTGGTAGCCTGCCGTGTCAATGACATGCCCGTAAAGTTGCTCTAGCTTCGCCTGCACTTCCACACTCCTTGGGTTCTGTTCTTGCACCCCTTCGGCTCTCTTCCCTTTTGCCACCGGTGACTGGGATTGCTGCCGCTACCTCCGCTAACTTTAAAGGCATGCCATGGGGTGGGGAGGATTTTATCTCTGAGAAGCTGGTTCAGGCAGGCACGGGGGAAGGGGGGGATGTCTTTAGTCAGGCAAGTACTGTTTGTCAGGTGTTTTGTTTGGATATGTAACAGACAAAAAGTTATTCTTGCGTGTCTCGCTGTGATGGATCGTTAAATAAGTTCCTGCCTTTTCCGCCCCCAGGGGGAAGTTCTAGAAGGAGAACGACTGGCCACGCCCCTACATGTTGCTGGGGACGGTCCTGGTGTTCGTGTTCTAGATCATGACGGCAAACGTCATTTCAGTGTCGTCTCTCTGTATGAGTCTACTTTTGGCCAGAAGATTGGTTCACCTTAAACTGTATGTGTGAATGGATTATTGCCTGTATGGACCCCTGTAATTGCAGTGAACAACTGAGAATTAGAAATGCCCTAATAATCTTTGAAGCGTTATCTGATCCAGCTCCACGGGGGTCATAAGCATGAGACATCTGTTTCTGTTTTAGAGGAGGGGGTCACTCTTGGGTCGACCGGTGCGAAGAGAAGGTTGGGGGGTGGCGTGCAACCCTGCTGCTGTCCCGTCTCTTTGCCGGCAGAAGGATAGGGGACCTACAACCCCGTGGACTCCCTTGGTCCTCTTATGCTCTCCATCTGGGAAGGCTGTCTTGAGTGGGGGTGGGAAGTCGTGTGTTGCGAGGCTTCTGCTCTCGCCTAGAATACTGAGGTGTTAGGGGATGATGGCTCTGTCCTAGGGAAGTTTTGCTACAGGGTGCTGCAGCATTGTATTTGACTCCCATTCTTCTCAACAACTACATCAAACCGCCAGGAGACGTTAACTGGGGGCGCGGGCTGAGCCCTCACAAATGCCTCTCCTTCTCAGCTCATAGAGGTGAGGCAGTCGGAGCTCTGAACCAGCACAGGGGGAGGAGAATGGACTGGATGAGGGCCAATAAACTCAGATTCAAATCAGACAGAATAGAGGTAGTGTTTGCTGGTGGGTCATCATTCCGGCTTAGTGACGTTCACCCTGTTCTGGTGGGGGCGGGTTTACACACTTCCTAAAGGGTGACGTCTCTGGTGGGGATGGTCACGGTTCCACCGTCGTCCGTAGAGGCACAGGCTCCCTCAGTGGCTCAGAGTGGCTTTTCATCATGTGGGTTTCAACGGGGGTCACAGTTTTTTTTATTTCCCTTTGTATTTTAGTTGTATTTTTTTTTGGTTCTGTTTTTTCTTTTTCTTTTGTTTTCCGGCACTTCTAATCCCCCCAGATGGTGTACCAAACATTTTAAATAGACATTAAAACAGAATAAAGTAAGGCAGAATAAAGCTGGCCAAGATTAAAACAATTGAACTAAATATACTAAAGTAAAAGCAGCAGGAGAGAAAATCGCAAAGTGTTTAATAAGAGTTAAACTTACTACTTCTAAGAAGTAAAAAGGATTCCTTGAACAGGTGGTGCTCTCAGCCCCCGAGGGAGCCTGTGCCTCTGCAGATGAGGATGGATCCATCCTCATCCCCAAACGGCAGACCTCATCCTTTAGGAAGCCTGTCATCCCCCCTTCCAGAACAGGGCAAGTGTCACTTAACCGGACCCATGAACCACCCACAAACAACACTTGCATCTCGTCTGGCTTGATTCCTGGGTTATTGGCCCTCATCCAGCCCACTCTTCTACTGGCTCATCTCTATGAGCTGAGAAGGAGAGGTGAAGCTAGGTGTCATGGGTGATGCCTCATCCCGTGCCTCTGGAGAATCTCTCCTGGTGGTTGCATGTAGATGTTGAATAGCAATGGGGGTCAAATACCGCTGTAAGGCAGATCCCTTCTCCCCTACCCCCTCTTGGTCTAAGGGGCATTCTAGGCAGGCGTAGAAGCGTTGCAAAATGCCACTTCACATCCCAACTTCAGACAGCCTTCCCAGAAGGATAGCTTGAAAACTGCCAAGAGGGCCAAGAGAGTCCACAGGGTCACACAAACCCATCCTTCTTCTGGCACAGGGCGACCCATCGGGTGAGTAAACCCACGGCTGCGTTTCCACATGATAGAGAAGCTGCCCTCAACAGGGCAGCTAGGTCAGTAAGTAGCCCTGGCCGATGCCATCACACTCTGCCAGCCATTGGCCAATGAAGCTGGCTGCTGGTGGATGGATGGGCTCAGTTGTGATGTCGATCTCAACTGGTTCCTGGGCAGAGGATGTGCTCGGGGAAGCCCTGCTCCCCTTTCCTTAGTGTACGTGTACTTTGCGCCTGCCTCTGAGTGGGGGGTCCCAGGTTTCTTCCAGGAAAAGAAGCTGTTTCTGCTGTCATGAAGTCTACCGACCCGAGATCTACGAGATGTTTCAACAACTCCTCTTTCTTCTGGGCGGCGCTTTTCAACCAGGGATAAATCTAAGGCCTCCCTTCCCGGACAAGGTGCAGGAGGCAGGCAGCTTGTCAGAACAACTACAAGAGCTAAGTCATGACATTTTGGGGAGGTGCTGTAGAACATCCGGCTGTGTGTGTGTGTGTGTGTAGGCCTTTTGGTCTACTGAAGGACATGCATGAAAGGTAATGAATGAACTCACTCATGTCCCCCTTTCCATAGCCTGCCGTGTCAATGACATGCCCGTAAAGTTGCTTTCGCTTCTCCTGCACTTCCACACTCCTTGCGTTCTGTTCTTGCACCCATGGGGGTTCTTCCTCTTTGCTATCGGTGACTGAGATTGGTGCCACGCTTCCACAAGCTCCGCTAACTTTGAGGGCATGCTGTGGGGGACAGAGGGTTCCGTCGTAGAGAGGCCAGTGGACTGGATGGTTTCAGAAGTCAGATACTGTCTGGCATGCATTTGTTTCAGAATGGAAATGACAAAATAGTATCCTTGTGTATCTTGCAGTGCCGTTCAATACTTTCACCTTGTTTTGTTGGAAGGCGAAGTCCAGAAGGATCATGCTTGGCCCAGGGCACTTTGCGTAGCTGAGGATTGTCTTGGCGACAATTTTCCGGATCGTTTTGAGGAATGCTGTGTCAACACCACCCATCTGGGTGAGTCTAAATTTGGCCAATAGGTTTGTTAAACTTTTTACTGAATTTGTGAATGGATTAGTGTATGCATGTGATTGTATTAAAAGCTCAAGAAATTGAAATGCCTTCATAATATCTGATGCTTGGTCTGTGCAAGGTGCAGGGGCCACAGGGTTAGGACTTTGACTTCTAGAAGTTGTAGTGTTAAGACTTTGAACATTTAGCACTATGTCTTCTGGAAGTTTTTAGCTTTAGCTCTTGGACTTCTGGAAGTTAAGCATTTGGACTTCGACTTCAAGACATTTTAAGCTTTAGGAGTTTAAACATCTAGCACTTTGACTTCTAGAAGTTTTTAGGGTTAGTGTTAATTTCCTGCACTTCTGTTTTGCAACTCGTCCTGGGTGGTGTTTCACAGGTTTGTTCTAGAAAGGAAAGCAGATCCTGCAAGCCTGATATCCTCCACCCCAGATCTACGAGATGCTGCAACACTTTGTCTCTCTCATGGATGACATTGTCTCCCTTTTCGGCCAGGATTGCAGGAAGCCGAGGGCTTCTCACAGCGCCTGCAAAAGCTAAGTCATGACTTTTGGGGGAGGTGTTCTAGAACATCCGGCAGTGTGTGTGTGTGGAGCGATTTCAGGTTACCAAGGGCCATGCAGAAAAAGAAACAAGTGTTGATAATCCAGCTCCCATGAATTCAAGCATCTATTGACCACCCCCCAGGAATTCGCACATGTCCCCCTTTCAGTAGCCTGCCATGTCAATGACATGCCCTTAAAGTTGCTCTAGCTTCTCCTGCACTTCCACACTCTTTGGCCTCTGTTCTTTCACCTCCTGTGCTCTCTTGCCCTTCGCCACCGGTGACTGGGATTGCTTCTATTCTTCCACAAGCTCCGCTAACTTTGAGGGCATGCCGTGGTGGGCAGAAGGTTCCATCTTAGAGAGTCCAGTGGAGTGGATGGTTTCAGAAGTCAGATAGTGTCTGGCATGCATTCGTTTCAGAATGGAAATGACAAAATACTATCCTTGTGTGTCTTGAAGTGCCGTTCAATACCTTCCCTCATTTTGTTGGAAGGCAAAGTCCAGAAGGATCATGGCTGGCCAAGGGCACTTTGCGTCGCTGGGGACTGTCGTGGTGTTAACGTTCCGGATTGTGAAGAGTAATGTTGTTTCAACGCCACACATCCGTGTGAGTCTACTATTGGTCGATAGGTTAGTTCAACCTTTTACTGAATTTGTGAATGGATTAGTGTGTGCATGTGATTGTAGAAAAATCCCGAGAATTTGGAACGGCTTTATAATTTTTAATGCTTGGTCTGAGCAAGGTGCAGGGGCCTCAGGGTTAGGACTTTGACTTCGAGAAGTTTTTAGTGTTGGGACGTTGAACAACTTGTCCTGGTTGGTGGTTCTCAGTGTTCTTCTAGGAAGAAAAGCAGATCCTGCAGGCCTGATGTCCTCCACCCCAGATCTACGAGAAGCTGCAACAACTCGCCTTTCTCATGGATGGCACCGTTTCACCACCAGTAAGACGACGGTCTCTCTTTCCGGCGGAAACTGCAGGAAGCAGACAGCTCGTCATATGGGATTATTGCCTGTACGGACATGTGTAATTGTAGAAAACGATTGAGAATTAGAAATGCCTTAATCTTTCCAGCTTTATGGGAGCCAGCTCCATGGGGGTTATAGGCATGAGACATCTGTTCCTGTTTTAGAGAAGGGGGGTCATTCTTGGGTTGATCTGTGCCAAGAGAGGGATGGGGGGGCGTGCAACCCTGCTGGTGTCCCCGTCTCAAGGATAGGGGACCTGCAACCCCGTGGACTCTCTTGGTCCTCTTATGCTATCAGTCTAGGAAGGCTGTCTTGAGTGGGGGTGGGAAGTCGTGTGTTGCGAGGCTTCTGCTCTTGCCTAGAATACTGAAGGTGTTGTTGTTAGGGGATGATGTCTCTGACCTATGGCGGTCTTTCTACAGGGTGCTTTAGGGCTGTATTTGAACCCAATTCTTCCTAACATCTACATCAAACCGCTAGGAGACGTTAACCGGGGCCATGGGCTGAGGCCTCACCAGTGCCTCTCCTTCTCAGCTCATAGGGTTGAGGCAGTGGAAGTTCTGAACCGGCACACGGGCAGGAGAATGGACTGGATGAGGGCCAAGGAACTCAGATTCAATCCAGACAGAACAGACGTACTGTTTGCAGGTGGGTCATCATTCGGGCTTAGTGACATTCACACTTTTCTGGGGTGGGGGGGGAAGAGTTACACACTTCCTACAGGGTGTCGTCTGTGGTGGGGATGGTCACGGTTCCACAGTCGTCTATAGAGGCAGAGGCTCCCTCAGTGGCTCAGAGTAGCTTTTCATCATGTGGGTTTCAACGGGGGTCACAGTTTCTTTGATTTCCCTTTGCATTTCATTTTTAGTTTTTTTCCTTTCTTTTTATGGCACTTTTAATCCCCCATCCCAAAGTTCCTCAGGTGCTGTACAAAACATTTTAAATAGACATTAAAACAGAATAAAAGTAAGGCAGAATAAAACCAGCCAAGATTCAAACATTTGAACTAAACATACTAAACTAAAAGCTGCAGGAGAGAAAATCACTAAGTGTCTAATAATAATTAAAATAACTACTAAGTAAAAAGGATTCCTTGATCAGGTGGTGCTCTCAGCCCCCAAGGGAGCCTGTGCCTCTGCAGACGAGGACGGATCCGCTGTCATCTCCACATGGCAGACTTCACCCTTAAGGAAGCCTGTCACCCCACTTCCAGAACAGGGTGACTGTCACTTAACTGGATCCATGAACCACCCACAAATAGCACTTGTGTCTCGTCTGGCTTGACTCTTGGTTTCTGGGCCCTCATCCAGCCCACTCTCCTGCCCAGGCGCTGGCTCAGAGCTTCCACGGCCTCAGCTCTTTGAGCTGAGAAGGAGAGGCGAAGCGAGGTGTCCTGGTTGCTGCCTCAGCCTGCTCCCCTGGAGTACGTCTCCCGGAGGTTTCATGTAGCTGTTGAAAAGTGGGGGTCAAATAGTGCCCTAGGAGAGATCCATTCTCCCCTACGCCCACTTTGTATTTATTTTATTTATTTATTTAAAGCATTTTTATAGTGCCGCCTCACCATTTCTGGCATCGAGGCACTTTACAATAACATATACAACAATTCTATTAAAACCCTCACCCTCAAACCATTAAAAGCCCTCAACATCAATTTAAACCACCCCGTCCCCAAGCTCTTGTGAAAATAAAAACGCCTTACAAAGGCATTTGAAGCAATTGAGAGTGGGACCCTGTCTAATCTCCAGTGGCACATTATTCCATAACTGGGGGCCAGCCACTGAAAAAGCCCTGGCCCCCGCACATTCCAATTTGTAGCGGGGGACCGTCAGGACACCCTGCTCCTGGGAGCGAGTCTGCCAATGGTGAGACACAGGAGAAAGACGAGGCTCAGGCATCCAGGACCCAAGCAATGAAGGGCTTTATACATGGTCAACAAGACCTTGTACCGCACCCTAGCAGCCACCGGAGCTCTTGAAGCACCAAAGTGATAGAAGACCACTTTGGGAGCCCCTTGACCAACTTGGCTGCTGCATTTTGTAGGTGTTGGATTTGCTGTATACAACGGGTTGCAATAGTCCAGTCTGGAAAGAACCAGGGCCTGGACTGTGGTGGTAAGATCAGCCCCTGACAGAAAGGGGCAAACTTGGCGGAGCACATGTAGATGATAAAATCAAGTCCAAACCACGGCCCCCATCTGGGAAGACATAGTTTGGAATTGGTCAAGAATAACACGCAGGTCCCACACCTCAGTCACAATCCTTGGTCGGATTCCTGAAATAGGCAGATCTATGAGCTCCTGCCTCAAATCTGCCAGCCGCTGACCTCGGCCAATCACCATCAACTCAGTCTTCTCTGGGTTAAGCTTTAGTTTACTCCTAGACATCCAGTTACAGATGTCAGCCAGGCACCAAGACAGAGTAGCAACTGCCTCGCCGAGGTCAGACCCCACCGAGATGTAAAGCTGGGTGTATCATCAGCATCCATATGGTACTTCAGCCCATGGGCGCCAGCGGCCTCACATATACATTGAACATGAAAGGTGAGAGGATGGAACCCTGTGGAACTCCACAGGGGAGGGCTGTGGGGGTAGATGTACAGGTGCCCACGGTAACCACCTGAGCCCTTCCATCCAAGTAGGACTGGAACCAGGCAAGAGGCAGGCCCTCCAGTCCCACCTGGATGTTCAACCATCTAATCAACAATTCATGATCCACTGTGTCGAAAGCCGCTGAAAGGTCCAATAACAGCAGGATGGACAGATGACCTTTGTCCATTGCTAAAAGAAGATCGTTAAAGACTGCGGCAAGGGCAGTCTCCGTGCTGTGACCCATGCTGTGACTTTGTCTAAGAGGCATTCTAGGCAGGAGTGGAACCGTTGCAATACGCAACTTCAAGACAGCCTTCCCAGAAGGATAGCATCAGAGGTCCAAGAGTCCACAGGGTCACACGAACCCATCCTTCACCTGGCACAGGGAGACCCATTGGGTGACTAAACCCAGGGCTGCATTTCCACAGGAGAGAGAAGTTTATCTGGTCTCAACAGGGCAGCTAGGTCAGTAAGTAGCCCCGGCCAATGCGATCACACTGAAGCTGGCTGCTGGTGGATGGATGGGGTCAATTCAAAGTGCTGATTTGAATCTTGTAAAGCTTGAGTGGCTTGGGTGAAGGTATTCGAAAGAGCACTGTTGTGGCGTTACACCCCACAAGTCAATTCCAAATGTATGTCTGCAGTTTGTAAGTCTGTGGTTTGTAGAATGTTGGCCTGAGTGGGCGGAGTTAGAATGTCTTGGGAGGGGGGAGGAGCGATATATAAGGGAAGGACTGAGGGGATGGAGAGTTCTTGTTCTTGTTCTTTTCAGGAAACCTTTTCAGGGAGACTTATTAGGTACTCTTAGAGTCTGTAGTGCTCTCTGTGTTTATGGTACTTAAATTCTGGGAAATTTGAGAGTCAGTGTAGTGAGTGGTGTCTTTAGAGTGTGGTGTGCACGTAGTGGAAGTATATTAATCAATATTGATAATAAAGAAAGTTCAAGAGTGATTGTGTGAGAAAAAGGAAAGCGTGAATGTGAGAGTGACAGGATTGTATGGAAGGTTTCAAAAAGTTTTTTAAATGTTGTTATTTGAAACAAAGCTTATGAATTTTAAAAATAAATTTTGATTGTTTGTTTTAAAACTACCACAAAAATCCCACGTGTCTGTTTGGCGTTTATCATCTTAAGTTTACACATTCAGCACCCACTCTGACAATCATTCACCTAAGCAGATATAACTCACAGCGCATTATATTATATATATTAAAATCCATTCTCCATTTTAAACCCCTTTCTCCACATAGTTTGGAGGAAGGTGGGCTTTATCCCTTGCTTCAGACGTACCAAGTGGTGGTGCTTGGCTTGAGCAGGGAGCAGGGAGTAGCCTCGGCCGGGTCTGGTGTTCAGAGCCTGTGTCGCCCCATAATAAGTGGTGGCAGACGGGAGGTCTGGTGTTCAGAGCCTGTGTCGTGGCAACTGTTTCCAATATCTACTGTATGTAATTGGACACTATGAATTTTTGGAAAGCTCTCCCAATGCCTGTGCTGAAGAAAGCCGGGTAGGTAGCTTGTCTCCGCTCACCTTTCTTCTTTTTTCCTAAGTTGAAGAATCCCAGCTGTTGCATCCTTCCCTCATAGGAGAGATGCTTCAGCAATTTGATCATTTTAGTTGTCGTTTCTGTATTTTTTTCAGCTCTACAATATTTACTCTTTAGGTGTGGTGACGACAACTGTACACAGTATTCTAAGTGTGATTGCACCATAGATTTGTATAAGCACAGTATGACACTGGCATTCTTATTTTTGATTCCTCCCCTAATAATGCTTAAAATGGATTTTGCTATTTTACAGCAGTCTCATATTGGGTTGGCATTTTGCTCTCCTCGGCATCAAAGAGGGCGTAGCGTCAAGCAGATTACAACACTTAAAACTGGCAGATTCTTCCCCAGAAGTGTGGTGGGTGACAATATCAGTCTCCAATCCAAGCTAGTGGTTGGAAGATGCTGTCATCTCCCAGACCAGAAGGCTCAGAGTGACCTTGAGATGGAAAACAAAATCAGAGAGGCCTCCAAATGAGGGAGTGTTACAATAATGGGTGACTACAAATTACCCCATGATTAACTGGATCAGCTGGACCCTTGGTCTGATCCAGCATGGCGCGTCTGACATTGTGATGTACAGAACAACAACGCCCACCCCCCGGTACACCCCTCCCCTGACCTTCCTATAGGGTTTATTTCTAGAGATGACGCTATTGCACTGGTTCTCCGCATTCCAACAGGTCTCCTTATCACAGAACTCCAGAAAGGTTTTGCTCTTTAGCTTAGGATTTGTTGTTATGGACAGTGTTTATCTGAATTGCTGGGAATCTTGCTGAAGCCTTCCTTTGTTGGGGTGTGTGCGTGTGTCCAAGCAAGTAGCTTTGTTCACTTATTTCCAATTTCATAAGAATTGCACTGAAGATTAGGGAAGGCTGCATTTGGTCAATTTCAAGAGTTTGCTTATTCTTTTTGTTGCTTTCTCTGGTTTTAGTTTTGAAATAAATATTTTTTTTAGCTTTTCAAGTTTAAGGATACTTTCACTAACTTAGCAATGTGTGAAAAGAGTAAGAACATCTGTGCACCTTGATCCTCCTTACATACGTTTGTGTTGGTTGTCAGATCTCTTTATCAGTTTAGACTCTGTTAACCCAATAAACCTTTCCATAAAAGACGATGTGACTGTGGTGGTTGATTCACCGTGATATGCGATAAGCCCACTGAGCGGTTCTGCAGTTGCCTCCTTTCTGTACATCTTTGTGTGCCCGTTGTGTGTTTAAGATTCCATTGTCACAGTTGTAAGCCCCCCATCGGGGAGAGAGGGATCATGTGATCCGTGATTAAAGCAGCCTTCTTGAACACCTTATGCCAAATTCGATTGTCACACACAAACATCACGTGTGGAAAAAAGGGCCTATTGGTTACACTTCCTGCAGAAATTTTAGAAAATCAGCACAGTTTCCTTGGAGCAAGATACCACCTATGAAGCACCTTAATTGCATTTTCCTTACTCTCTACAGAGCTGCATTTCATTGGGGGCTCCTAGGTGCAATTTCGCCCCTTTCCCTTAGTCAATTGTGGTTTCTGCGCCTTTTTGCCATATCTGAAGAATTCTCTCCATTGTACAAAATTGTATGTACATTAATAATCTATATACGGCTGAAGTAAAACCTTCTGTGTCAATTCTATTGTGTTGTATAAAGTTTTAAAATTGCATATTAGGATGTACTTACGTTTGGTTTTGCAATTGGTACATTAGCAATTAAATTTTGTATTTTTTAATTTGGTAATTGAGGTTTCAAGTGTTTTCGGATGAACAAATCTGTCAAGTCATAAATGCCGTGTTCCTCCCACTGCTGGAATAGTTACAATGTATCCACCTTAAAAAAAAAAAGGAGAGGGCAAAGTAAAAAGGGAGTGATTGTTGAGATGGGTCTGGCGTGAACACTGACCTCTCTTTACGCACGTGCACTGTGGTGTCACAGTGTTTGATTTCTAGAAGTTTTAAGCATTAGGGCTTTGACATGGAAACACAAGAACAAAGAAAATTGACAGAGAAGACAGGTTTCAAAATGGAGAAGGTAAAATATTTGGGAGTTGTTTTGACAAATATGAACTATGTTATTCCACAATAATTATGTTAAAGTTTGGAATGATGTTAAAAATGACCTGGCAAAATGGGATAAGGTTCGACTGTCGCTTTTGGGAAGAATTGCCACGATAAAAGTGAATGTACTGGGGGCGGAGCTTGGCAGCCATGAAGCTGGTAAGGATTTTTTAATTCTCCAACCGGCCTTGCCGGGAAAATCAATTATCTCTTTTTAAAAGGGCATAAATCTCAAAGCAACATGATGGAAAAGGACTATAAATATTAAGTGTTTAAGTTGCTGATAATGGAGTAAAGTTGAAAGGATTTTAAGTGAGATTGTTGGAACGTTTCTGTGGAGCGTCTCTGTGGAAATCGAAACCGACTGCTAGTTACAGCAGTTAATGGTTTGTTTTTGTTAGAGACGAGGACTTGATTTATGGCACATCTCACTTTTTATTGAAAGCGGAGAAGAGCTGTAAAAACTGGCTCTATAAAGAGAAAAGCAACTCAGGCACAGTTTGATCGATGGATTGTGTGCTAAATTGTGATTAAGGGGGGGAGGGGAGCGATTGCAGCGTTCGGTGGGGAGACGAAGTTTGGTGTTGCCGGGACTTTCGGGACTGTGTTTATGGCTTGTTTCGGTCTCCCCCAGTGAATGCTGTTTTGACATGTGGTGTAATGCCTCCCCCCCAGAGAAGAAAGAGTGATTAAGTAGTGGAAAACACACAGAAGATATAATAAACTGCCAAGAAGGGAAGCCGGGAGTTAAGGAGGAGATTTATGACCTCTGTCGAATATAAAAAGAAGGATTAAAAAAGAAATTGCAAAAGTTAAGTGGTCAAAAAAACGACCCAGTAACCATAACCTCCCCCATCTGGAAGAGTTAGTTTCCGAAGAAGAACAGGGAAGCACAGACTCAGCAACTGAGGAAAAATGGCTGAAGGTGGAAAAGCAGCTGGCAGTCAGCCAGCCACCTTAGCTGAAATCAAAACTGTTATTGCAGAAAACAACACAATCATTTAAAAAAAAATGGATCAGCAAACGGAAAACTTTAAACAACAGATGCATGTGTTAGCTGATAAAATTTCGCAGAACGATAAAGCTATAAAGGATTTGGAGGCGGGAGCAGACCTGACCCAGAAGAAACAAGAGGCTTTTGAAAAATCGACTAATGTGCAGTTCCAAGCCCACGAATTACGGCTGATAGCCTTAGAAGATCAAAATCGTCGTTCATCACTTCACATAAACATTTAATTCAAACACAAGGAGAAAACTTAAGAGAAATAATTTTGAATTGGTTTAAAGAGTTGATGCCTGATCTGCAAATTGAAGAATCTGAAATTGATCGAGTCCATAGAGGGGGGGGGCAAAACTACAAAGGGGCTACTAGAGATATCTTGGTGAAATTTGGTAATTATTATAAAAAAGAGCAAATCATGAAGAAACTGAGATCTATGGCCCAGTTACAGTATAAAGGCAAATCAGTGCAAATTTATAATGATCTTTGTCAACATACATTGAATTGGAGGTGCAGTGTTGAGCCAATAACTGAAATATTAGTGAAGAAAAAAATCACATATTCGTGGGGTTATCCTGTTTTTCTAAGATTTACATATGGAAAGGGGGAGCACAGAGTAACCTCTCTGGATCAGGGTAAGGAGTTATTGAAGAGCTTGGGTCTGTATGAGGAAGCAAGTGTGATTGGAACAGGTGGGGGGGGGAGATGAGGCTGGGGCGTAATAGAATTGTTAACTGTACTATGAGATAATTGTAGATAGAAAGGTTAAGCATAGAGACCTTGCCGGCCAGGCGCAGCACTGCCTCCCCCCCTCCCCCCTAAAGTAGATGGCTGGAATATTAGACTTACGGGGATTTGGGGGGGGAAGAGGTGGGGGGAGGGGAGGGGGAAGGGGGGATGGTAGGGGTTAGAGTAAGGGGATTGAGGGTTATGTTATGGTGTTTGTGTTTTTATGTATGTGAATTTGAGTTTCAGAGCACAAGGGATCGGAAGAGACTCCAAAAGGGTGAATATGGATAAAAAAATAAAAGTATCAACACTCAATGTTAAAGGTTTGGGGGCAGTCGTGAAAAGGAGGAGAATAGAACAAATGTTTAATAAAGAAGGATCTGACATAATAATGATGCAAGAAACACATCAAGGGTTCGAGAACGCAAATATGATTAAATTAAAGTGGCTAGTTTATTATGAAAAGTCATTGGGGACTTCAAAAAAAATGGAGTGGCCACTTTGATTTTAAAAAAAGTGGTTTTATATTAGAAGCTACAAAAAAGGATGATAGTGGTAGATATCTTATGATAAAAGGTAAAATTGAAGGAAAGGTATAACATTGATTAATGTTTATGCCCCAAATGAGAGACATAGAGAGTTTTTTATAAAATTATTTAAAGAAATAGAAGAATTTAAGGAGGGGTATGTTATCTTAGCTGGGGATTTTAATATGGTTATGGATAATAGATGGGACAGGTCAAACCCCACTAATGTTGAAAAGAGAAATGATATCACTATATTGAATAAATTAGTAAAAGAGAATGATTATGTGGATTCTTGGCGTTTACTTAATGGGGTTAAGCCTGGGTTTTCATATTATTCCCCAGTTCATCATACATACTCCAGGATAGACTATATATTTGTCTCAAAAGATTTTGCAACTAAGATTTGTAAAATGGAAATGGGGGTAATAAAGGTAACTGATCACGCATTGTTAAGTTTAGAATTTGCAATTGAGAAGAATTATACAGAGGCATATAGATGGAAATTGAACACAAAAATATTGAAATATAATAAAGTGGTAGAAAAAATTCAGAAGGAATTGTCAGAGTCATGGGAAATTAATGAAAAGGGAGGAACAGCTGGGTCAGTCGTTTGGGACACCATGAAGGCTGTAGTAAGAGGAATTTGTTTGGGGAAATGTGCAGTTTAAAAAGACAACATGCAGAGCAGGAGAAGTTTGAGACAGAAATTAGAAGTTTGGAGGAAGAACATTGGCACGGCCAAAAATAAATATAAATTAGTAGAAATACAAGCTAAGAAGAAACAATTCGAAAATTTAAATTTAGAGGAGGTCCAAAAAAATTTAATATATATGAAAAGGGAGTATTTTGAAAATAGCAATAGGAATTCTAGATTGCTTGCCAGACTCACACAAAAGGAAAAAGGGAGAAACGGGATAGAAGCATTGAAGGATAATCAAGGGAATTATTGTTATACAATGAAGGATAAAATAAAAAATTTTCAGAAATTTTATCAGGAATTATATGAGGGTAAAGAAACTCAAAAAGAAAAGTTGGAGGAATATATTGGAAGGTATATAATGAAGGGAATAAAAATAATACATAAAGAGCAAATGGAGAAGGTAATAACTCAAAGAGAAGTTGAAGATGTAATTGATAATTTGAAAGTGGGTAAATCACTGGGAGCAGATGGTCTAGGATCAGAATATTATAAAGTTTTTAAGGAGTTTTTAGTTCCGAAATTAGTGAAACTTTAGAACGCTATATTAATAGGAGAGAAGATACCAGAATCATGGGAACATTCATTGATAATATTAATTCCCAAACCAGATAAAGATTTGACTATCCCTGATTCATATAGACCTATTTCATTAATAAATCAGGATGCTAAAAATTTTTCATCTATTTTGGCTAAACGGTTAAATAAATTTATATCAGAATATATAGGAGAAGATCAATGTGGATTTGTGGCAGGAAGGCAGATGCATAGTTTAGTGGGAAGAGTTTTAAACGCAATACATGCAATGAAAAAAATCAAATATCAAGGCAGGAATTTTGGCATTGGATATTTTTAAGGCTTTTGATTGTGTGAGCTGGCAGGCATTAAAGAATATTGTAGATAAAATGGGATTTGGAAATAAATTTAAAACTATAATAGAACAGTTATATTCCCAAAATACAGCTGTAGTGGTGGTAAACGATGGACTCACTGAAAAGATACGACTAGCCAGAGGTACAAGAGAAGGATGTCCACTCTCGCAGGTCCTGTTTGTAATGGTTATGGAAGTATTGGCGAATGCATTAAGAGATGATGGAGAGATAGAAGGAATTGGAGAGGTAAGGGGAATAAAATTGAATATGTTTGCGGATGATACCCTATTGAGTATTAAGAACCCAATAAGAAAAATGGATAGAATTAAATCTCAATTGAGAGAATTTGAAGAAGCTACAGGGTTAAGAATAAATTGGTCCAAATCAGAGATGATTTTGTTTAATTATACTAAGAAGGAAGAAAAGGAATGGGAGTATAAGGGAATAGAAATGAGAGTTAAGGAGGAGATTAAATATTTGGGAATTAAAATTACGAAAAACCTAGATAATTTAGAAAAGGAGAACTTAATGAGGTTAAAGAAAGTGGTATTAGAAAAATTGGAAAAATATAAAAGATTAAATCTATCTTGGTTTGGAAGAATAGCATTAATAAAAATGAAGATCTTAGCTAAAATTAATTTTGTGTTTAGGATGTTACCTATAAAAATTTCAGAAATTGAGATAAAAAGTTGGCAAAATATTATTAATAAATATTGTAACGGAGAAAAGAAAGCAAGGGTAAATAAGAATAAATGGTATTTAAGCCAAAAAAAAGGAGGATTGGGTCTCCCAAATATAAAATTATACTATGTAGCAAATAGATTAAGACATATTGTAGAAGCAATTATAGGAGTAGGAGATTTAGATTGGATGGAGGATAAAACTACAAGTAATGTAGAGATGAGTTTGGAAAATGTCTTTTTTAAGGAAGGAGGGAGAAAGTGGGTTGAAAGTAGAGATAATCCACTCCTGAGGTCTCAATGGAAAATTTGGAGTAAATTTAAAGGGAAGTTGCTCCCGAGCAACTCTCCCTTATCACCGGTAATAATGTTTAAAAATTTCCCAGAGGAACTGAAGGGTAGATTAAGCAAAATATTAAAAGAGAAAAATAAATTGAAATTAAAGGATTGGTTAAGAGATATAAATACAAGAGAAGATATGGAAGATTTGTTAAAGGAGAAAAAATTATCTTGGTTAGAGTATGGGCAATTAGAACAATGGAATAAAAAGTGGATTAAAGATAATAGAGTTTGTAGAGAAATGACGGTTTGAAGAGTTAATAGTAAATAAGGAAAAAGGAAAAGGAGGAAGTATAGTCTTAAAAGGGTTAATGAGCGAAATATATAAAATACTGTTAGAAAAGGAGTTAAGGGATAGCTCAGGGAAAATGGTATGGGAGACAGATTTGAAGATACAAATAGGGCGACAGAGCTGGGAGGGACTGTGGAAACACAGAGTGTTGAGAAGTATGTCAGTGAGAATAAAAGAGAATTACTTCAAAATTTTGTGGAGGTGGCACCTAACCCCGATTAGATTGAATAAGATAAATGAGCAGCATTCAGCAAATTGTTGGAGAGGTTGTGGGGAAAAAGGAACGTATTTACATATGTGGTGGCAATGCAAATATGTACAAAGATTATGGAAGATGGTGTTTTTGGAAATTGAAGAAATAGTGGGAATGAAAATAGAACAAACACCAAAGATTGCATTACTGTCACTATTTGAAGATTTAAAATGTGGAAAAGAAATTAAAGAATTGATATCGAGTTTGCTGACTGCAGCACGATTGATGATAGCTAGGAACTGGAAGATTCAGGGGGAATATTCTATTGAAGAGTGGTATAGAGAAGTTTGGGATATAGCTATTAATGATAAATTGACTTGTAATATTAAGTGGAGGAAAGGCATAACTAAAATAAATGAGTTTGAAGGAATCTGGAAAGAGTTCCTAATATTTGTGTTTACTAAGGGAAGTGGGAAACTGCCAGCGGAAGAAAGTATGAGATTTTGGAAGCAGGAATAGATCCCGAGGTGGAGGGTGCACTTATATTATTATTATTATTATTATTATTATTATTATTATTATTATTATTATTATTAATTTATATAGCACCATCAATATACATGGTGCTGTACAGATTACACAGTAAATAGCAAGACCCTGCCGCATAGGCTTACAATCTAATAAAGTTGTAGTAAACAATAAGGAGGGAAAGAGAATGCAAACAGGCACAGGGAAGTGTAAACAGGCACTGGTGAAGCTAAACAGTATAGAGTCAGAACAAACTCAATATTTAAAAGCTATAGGGAACAGAAAAGTTTTTAGCTGAGTTTTAAAAGCTGTGATTGAGTTTGTAGTTCTCAAGTGTTTTGGAAGAGCATTCCAGGCGTAAGGGGCAGCAGAAGAAAAAGGACGAAGCCGAGTAAGGCAAGTAGAGGTTCTTGGGCAGGCGAGAAGCATGGCATCAGAGGAGCGGAGAGCACGAGCGGGGCAATAGTGTGAGATGAGAGAGGAGAGATAGGCAGGAGCTAGACCGTGAAAAGCTTTGAAGGTCAACAGGAGAAGTTTATATTGGATTCTGGAGTGAATTGGAAGCCAATGAAGAGATTTCAGAAGTGGAGTGACATGGTCAGAGCGGCGGGCCAAGAAGATGATCTTAGCGGCAGAGTGGTGGACAGAGACCAGCGGACTGATGTGAGGCGAAGGAAGGCCAGAGAGAAGAAGGTTGCGGTAGTCCAACCGATAGATAACCAGTGCGTGAACGAGAGTCTTGGCAGAAGAGACAGACAAAAATGGTCGAATCCTGGCAATATTATACAGGAAGAAACGACAGGATTTCGCTACTGCCTCGATATGAGGAATAAAGGAGAGCGAGGAATCAAATATAAAGCCAAGACTACGAGCTTCCTTGACCGGAGTAAGCGTGACATCGTTGACAGTAAGAGAGAATGAGAGGTGAGGAGAAGGTTTAGGAGGAAAAACAAGCAGTTCAGTTTTTCCCATATTAAGTTGCAAACGACGGTGAAGCAGCCAGGCTGAGATATCTGAAAGACATGCCGAGATACGATCGTGAACATCAGGAGAAAGTTCCGGAGATGAGAGATATAATTGTGTATCATCGGCATACAGGTGATATTGGAGGCCATGAGATTGAATAACCTTACCCAAGGGCAGCATGTATAAAGAAAACAACGGGCCAAGCACCGAGCCTTGCGGAACCCCTACTGAAAGGGGAAAAGAGGAGGACGAGGTGCCGTTAGCCGACACGCTGAAAGAGCGACCCTCTAGATAGGAGGCGAACCAGTTATAGACAGAGCCACAGAGTCCAAGGTCATGGAGGGAATCTAAGAGAAGATCGTGATCAACCGTGTCAAAGGCTGCAGTTAAATCAAGGAGAATAAGAACGGAATAATGGCCTTTAGACTTGGCAGTAAGAAGATCATTGGTGAGTATGTTTAGTATGATTATATATGTAATGATAGGATAGGTTATGGTTAATATTTATCTTTTATATGTATTCAACATTTATTCAAAATGTATGTAGTATGTTGTGTTGTTTCTTTTCTGTAAGATGTTTATTTTGTGTGTTTTAAAATAAAAAAAATTAAAAAATAAATAAAAAATAAAAGTGAATGTACTGCCAAGAAGGTTATTTTTATTTCAGACAGTACCTATTGTAATAGGGATGTACCGTTCAAGCAATGGCAGAGAGAGATATCTAGATTCATACAGCAAGGGGAAAAGCCTAGGGTTAAACTTAAAATACTGCAGGATGCCAAAGAAAGAGGAGATCTGAGATTACCGGATCTGAAATTGTATTTCTTTGCTTGTTGCTTGGTTTGGATGAAAGAGTGGGTTCTGTTGGAGAATAGACGGCTATTGGAGTTTGAAGGCCATGAATAAAGGTTTGGGTGGCATTGGGTACCTGTGGTATGAGAAAGATAAGGTCAACGTTGATTTCAATAATCACTTTGTCAGGCGTTCAATTTTAAGAGTATGGAATAAACGTTGAGAATTTGTCAGAACACACCAATGTGGGTATCAGCTCAGGAGGCCGTTCATAGAAGAGAACTATCTAGTGGGCACAAATGGCTAAAGTATAGCAACATATTGGAGATGTCTAAAGGGGAATTAAAAATAAAAGCAAGAGAACAGCTGTTAAAGGAGGGCCAGATAGGTCAGTGGTTTTCTTACCCACAGATTATGGAGCAGTTTGAGAAAGACATAAAAACGTGGATTTGAGGATACAAAATCAATGTTTGAGGAAGCACTAAGTACTAATGATGAATGTGTTACCTCCATGGTATATAAGCTATTGTTGAAGCTTCAGACAGCGAATGAACAAACAAGGGAATGTATGATAAAGTGGGATCAAAACTTTGGAAAAATATGTGGCTAAAAGGTTTAAAATATATGTTAAGTACTAGACTTAAGGAGAATTTTTATAAGATGATGTATAGACGGTATATGTCTCGCTCAAAAATAGCAAAAATGTACAGGGGCTGTCTGGGAGACTGTCGGAAATGTGAAGAAGAAGAATGAACCTTTTACCAGAAGTGGTCATGTAAAAAGGCAAAATCCTTCTGGACTCTGATGCACTTATAAATGCAATTTAAAAAAAAGATAAATACACAAATGAAACCAGAAGCATTTCTGCTGGGACTTATGGATGATCAATTTTTTGAAAAAGGAGGACTTTTGTTTCTGTATATAACAGCTGCCAGACTACTATATGCGCAATACTGGAAAAATACACAAATATCAACGGAGGAATGGCTGCTCAAGGTTTTGGAGTTGGCGGAGATGGCGAAACTTACGGCGTTAGTAAGAAAAAATCAACAACCTCATTTGTACTGGACTGGAAACCTGATAGAGTATATATAAGAGTTGCAAAAGAATGACGTATCTCTTTGTGGTGTTTATAACCGGTGGGCTGGGTAAAGGGAAGGAATTGACAGCCGATACGTCCGACATGAAGATTGCCTCAAATGGAAAATGGCCACATATATTTTGTATATGTGTTTTTATTAGATGTAGTGTATACTACTATTAAGTATGTGATGTTTTGTAATATTCCCTTTTCTTTGGTTTTCCTCTCTTTTTCTGTGCTTTGTTCTTTGTAGAAAACGATAAAATAGTTGAAAAAGTAGACATTTTTAACGTTAGCTCTCTGACTTCTCAAAGTTTATAGCGTTTGCTCTTTGAACGTTTAGCCCCTTGACTTCAGGTTATTTTCAGCGTTTAGCACTTTGAAATCTTTTAGACTTTAGCGTTTGCTCTTTGAACGTTTAGCCCCATGACTTCAGGTTATTTTCAGCGTTTAGCACTTTGAAATCTTTTAGACTTTAGCGTTTGCTCTTTGAACGTTTAGCCCCTTGACTTCAGGTTATTTTCAGCGTTTAGCACTTTGAAATCTTTCAGTCTTTAGCGTTTGCTCTTTGAACGTTTAGCACTTTGAAATCTTTCAGTCTTTAGCGTTTGCTCTTTGAACGTTTAGCCCCTTGACTTCAGGTTATTTTCAGCGTTTAGCACTTTGAAATCTTTTAGACTTTAGCGTTTGCTCTTTGAACGTTTAGCACTTTGAAATCTTTTAGACTTTAGCGTTTGCTCTATGAACGTTTAGCCCCTTGACTTCAGGTTATTTTCAGCGTTTAGCACTTTGAAATCTTTCAGTCTTTAGCGTTTGCTCTTTGAACGTTTAGCACTTTGAAATCTTTCAGTCTTTAGCGTTTGCTCTTTGAACGTTTAGCCCCTTGACTTCAGGTTATTTTCAGCGTTTAGCACTTTGAAATCTTTCAGTCTTTAGCGTTTGCTCTTTGAACGTTTAGCCCCATGACTTCAGGTTATTTTCAGCGTTTAGCACTTTGAAATCTTTTAGACTTTAGCGTTTGCTCTTTGAACGTTTAGCACTTTGAAATCTTTCAGTCTTTAGCGTTTGCTCTTTGAACGTTTAGCCCCATGACTTCAGGTTATTTTCAGCGTTTAGCACTTTGAAATCTTTTAGACTTTAGCGTTTGCTCTTTGAACGTTTAGCACTTTGAAATCTTTCAGTCTTTAGCGTTTGCTCTTTGAACGTTTAGCACTTTGAAATCTTTCAGTCTTTAGCGTTTGCTCTTTGAACGTTTAGCCCCATGACTTCAGGTTATTTTCAGCGTTTAGCACTTTGAAATCTTTTAGACTTTAGCGTTTGCTCTTTGAACGTTTAGCACTTTGAAATCTTTTAGTCTTTAGCGTTTGCTCTTTGAACGTTTAGCACTTTGAAATCTTTCAGTCTTTAGCGTTTGCTCTTTGAACGTTTAGCCCCATGACTTCAGGTTATTTTCAGCGTTTAGCACTTTGAAATCTTTTAGACTTTAGCGTTTGCTCTTTGAACGTTTAGCACTTTGAAATCTTTTAGACTTTAGCGTTTGCTCTTTGAACGTTTAGCACTTTGAAATCTTTCAGTCTTTAGCGTTTGCTCTTTGAACGCTTAGCACTTTGAAATCTTTCAGTCTTTAGCGTTTGCTCTTTGAACGTTTAGCACTTTGAAATCTTTTAGACTTTAGCGTTTGCTCTTTGAACGTTTAGCCCCATGACTTCAGGTTATTTTCAGCGTTTAGCACTTTGAAATCTTTTAGACTTTAGCGTTTGCTCTTTGAACGTTTAGCACTTTGAAATCTTTTAGTCTTTAGCGTTTGCTCTTTGAACGTTTAGCACTTTGAAATCTTTCAGTCTTTAGCGTTTGCTCTTTGAACGTTTAGCACTTTGAAATCTTTCAGTCTTTAGCGTTTGCTCTTTGAACGTTTAGCCCCATGACTTCAGGTTATTTTCAGCGTTTAGCACTTTGAAATCTTTTAGACTTTAGCGTTTGCTCTTTGAACGTTTAGCACTTTGAAATCTTTTAGACTTTAGCGTTTGCTCTTTGAACGTTTAGCACTTTGAAATCTTTCAGTCTTTAGCGTTTGCTCTTTGAACGCTTAGCACTTTGAAATCTTTCAGTCTTTAGCGTTTGCTCTTTGAACGTTTAGCACTTTGAAATCTTTTAGACTTTAGCGTTTGCTCTTTGAACGTTTAGCCCCTTGACTTCAGGTTATTTTCAGCGTTTAGCACTTTGAAATCTTTTAGACTTTAGCGTTTGCTCTTTGAACGTTTAGCACTTTGAAATCTTTCAGTCTTTAGCGTTTGCTCTTTGAACGTTTAGCCCCATGACTTCAGGTTATTTTCAGCGTTTAGCACTTTGAAATCTTTTAGACTTTAGCGTTTGCTCTTTGAACGTTTAGCACTTTGAAATCTTTTAGACTTTAGCGTTTGCTCTTTGAACGTTTAGCACTTTGAAATCTTTCAGTCTTTAGCGTTTGCTCTTTGAACGTTTAGCCCCATGACTTCAGGTTATTTTCAGCGTTTAGCACTTTGAAATCTTTTAGACTTTAGCGTTTGCTCTTTGAACGTTTAGCACTTTGAAATCTTTTAGACTTTAGCGTTTGCTCTTTGAACGTTTAGCACTTTGAAATCTTTCAGTCTTTAGCGTTTGCTCTTTGAACGCTTAGCACTTTGAAATCTTTCAGTCTTTAGCGTTTGCTCTTTGAACGTTTAGCACTTTGAAATCTTTTAGACTTTAGCGTTTGCTCTTTGAACGTTTAGCCCCTTGACTTCAGGTTATTTTCAGCGTTTAGCACTTTGAAATCTTTTAGACTTTAGCGTTTGCTCTTTGAACGTTTAGCACTTTGAAATCTTTCAGTCTTTAGCGTTTGCTCTTTGAACGTTTAGCCCCATGACTTCAGGTTATTTTCAGCGTTTAGCACTTTGAAATCTTTTAGACTTTAGCGTTTGCTCTTTGAACGTTTAGCACTTTGAAATCTTTTAGACTTTAGCGTTTGCTCTTTGAACGTTTAGCACTTTGAAATCTTTCAGTCTTTAGCGTTTGCTCTTTGAACGCTTAGCACTTTGAAATCTTTCAGTCTTTAGCGTTTGCTCTTTGAACGTTTAGCACTTTGAAATCTTTTAGACTTTAGCGTTTGCTCTTTGAACGTTTAGCCCCTTGACTTCAGGTTATTTTCAGCGTTTAGCACTTTGAAATCTTTTAGACTTTAGCGTTTGCTCTTTGAACGTTTAGCACTTTGAAATCTTTCAGTCTTTAGCGTTTGCTCTTTGAACGTTTAGCACTTTGAAATCTTTTAGACTTTAGCGTTTGCTCTTTGAACGTTTAGCCCCTTGACTTCAGGTTATTTTCAGCGTTTAGCACTTTGAAATCTTTTAGACTTTAGCGTTTGCTCTTTGAACGTTTAGCACTTTGAAATCTTTCAGTCTTTAGCGTTTGCTCTTTGAACGCTTAGCACTTTGAAATCTTTCAGTCTTTAGCGTTTGCTCTTTGAACGCTTAGCACTTTGAAATCTTTCAGTCTTTAGCGTTTGCTCTTTGAACGTTTAGCACTTTGAAATCTTTTAGACTTTAGCGTTTGCTCTTTGAACGTTTAGCACTTTGAAATCTTTCAGTCTTTAGCGTTTGCTCTCTGAACGTTTAGCACTTTGAAATCTTTCAGTCTTTAGCGTTTGCTCTTTGAACGTTTAGCACTTTGAAATCTTTCAGTCTTTAGCGTTTGCTCTTTGAACGTTTAGCCCCTTGACTTCAGGTTATTTTCAGCGTTTAGCACTTTGAAATCTTTCAGTCTTTAGCGTTTGCTCTTTGAACGTTTAGCACTTTGAAATCTTTCAGTCTTTAGCGTTTGCTCTTTGAACGTTTAGCACTTTGAAATCTTTCAGTCTTTAGCGTTTGCTCTTTGAACGTTTAGCACTTTGAAATCTTTCAGTCTTTAGCGTTTGCTCTTTGAACGCTTAGCACTTTGAAATCTTTCAGTCTTTAGCGTTTGCTCTTTGAACGTTTAGCACTTTGAAATCTTTTAGTCTTTAGCGTTTGCTCTTTGAACGTTTAGCACTTTGAAATCTTTCAGTCTTTAGCGTTTGCTCTTTGAACGTTTAGCACTTTGAAATCTTTTAGACTTTAGCGTTTGCTCTTTGAACGTTTAGCACTTTGAAATCTTTCAGTCTTTAGCGTTTGCTCTTTGAACGTTTAGCACTTTGAAATCTTTCAGTCTTTAGCGTTTGCTCTTTGAACGCTTAGCACTTTGAAATCTTTCAGTCTTTAGCGTTTGCTCTTTGAACGTTTAGCACTTTGAAATCTTTTAGTCTTTAGCGTTTGCTCTTTGAACGTTTAGCACTTTGAAATCTTTCAGTCTTTAGCGTTTGCTCTTTGAACGTTTAGCACTTTGAAATCTTTTAGACTTTAGCGTTTGCTCTTTGAACGTTTAGCACTTTGAAATCTTTCAGTCTTTAGCGTTTGCTCTTTGAACGTTTAGCACTTTGAAATCTTTTAGACTTTAGCGTTTGCTCTTTGAACGTTTAGCCCCTTGACTTCAGGTTATTTTCAGCGTTTAGCACTTTGAAATCTTTTAGACTTTAGCGTTTGCTCCTTGAACGTTTAGCACTTTGAAATCTTTCAGTCTTTAGCGTTTGCTCTTTGAACGTTTAGCACTTTGAAATCTTTTAGACTTTAGCGTTTGCTCTTTGAACGTTTAGCACTTTGAAATCTTTCAGTCTTTAGCGTTTGCTCTCTGAACGTTTAGCACTTTGAAATCTTTCAGTCTTTAGCGTTTGCTCTTTGAACGTTTAGCCCCATGACTTCAGGTTATTTTCAGCGTTTAGCACTTTGAAATCTTTTAGACTTTAGCGTTTGCTCTTTGAACGTTTAGCCCCTTGACTTCAGGTTATTTTCAGCGTTTAGCACTTTGAAATCTTTCAGTCTTTAGCGTTTGCTCTTTGAACGTTTAGCACTTTGAAATCTTTCAGTCTTTAGCGTTTGCTCTTTGAACGTTTAGCACTTTGAAATCTTTCAGTCTTTAGCGTTTGCTCTTTGAACGCTTAGCACTTTGAAATCTTTCAGTCTTTAGCGTTTGCTCTTTGAACGTTTAGCACTTTGAAATCTTTCAGTCTTTAGCGTTTGCTCTTTGAACGCTTAGCACTTTGAAATCTTTCAGTCTTTAGCGTTTGCTCTTTGAACGTTTAGCACTTTGAAATCTTTCAGTCTTTAGCGTTTGCTCTTTGAACGTTTAGCACTTTGAAATCTTTCAGTCTTTAGCGTTTGCTCTTTGCACATTTAGCACTTTGAAATCTTTCAGTCTTTAGCGTTTGCTCTTTGAACGTTTAGCCCCATGACTTCAGGTTATTTTCAGCGTTTAGCACTTTGAAATCTTTTAGACTTTAGCGTTTGCTCTTTGAACGTTTAGCACTTTGAAATCTTTCAGTCTTTAGCGTTTGCTCTTTGAACGTTTAGCACTTTGAAATCTTTCAGTCTTTAGCGTTTGCTCTTTGAACGTTTAGCACTTTGAAATCTTTTAGACTTTAGCGTTTGCTCTTTGAACGTTTAGCACTTTGAAATCTTTTAGACTTTAGCGTTCGCTCTTTGAACGTTTAGCACTTTGAAATCTTTCAGTCTTTAGCGTTTGCTCTTTGAACGCTTAGCACTTTGAAATCTTTCAGTCTTTAGCGTTTGCTCTTTGAACGTTTAGCACTTTGAAATCTTTTAGACTTTAGCGTTTGCTCTTTGAACGTTTAGCACTTTGAAATCTTTCAGTCTTTAGCGTTTGCTCTTTGAACGTTTAGCACTTTGAAATCTTTTAGACTTTAGCGTTTGCTCTTTGAACGTTTAGCACTTTGAAATCTTTCAGTCTTTAGCGTTTGCTCTTTGAACGTTTAGCACTTTGAAATCTTTCAGTCTTTAGCGTTTGCTCTTTGAACGTTTAGCACTTTGAAATCTTTCAGTCTTTAGCGTTTGCTCTTTGAACGTTTAGCACTTTGAAATCTTTCAGTCTTTAGCGTTTGCTCTTTGAACGTTTAGCCCCTTGACTTCAGGTTATTTTCAGCGTTTAGCACTTTGAAATCTTTCAGTCTTTAGCGTTTGCTCTTTGAACGTTTAGCCCCATGACTTCAGGTTATTTTCAGCGTTTAGCACTTTGAAATCTTTTAGACTTTAGCGTTTGCTCTTTGAACGTTTAGCCCCTTGACTTCAGGTTATTTTCAGCGTTTAGCACTTTGAAATCTTTCAGTCTTTAGCGTTTGCTCTTTGAACGTTTAGCACTTTGAAATCTTTCAGTCTTTAGCGTTTGCTCTTTGAACGTTTAGCACTTTGAAATCTTTCAGTCTTTAGCGTTTGCTCTTTGAACGCTTAGCACTTTGAAATCTTTCAGTCTTTAGCGTTTGCTCTTTGAACGTTTAGCACTTTGAAATCTTTCAGTCTTTAGCGTTTGCTCTTTGAACGCTTAGCACTTTGAAATCTTTCAGTCTTTAGCGTTTGCTCTTTGAACGTTTAGCACTTTGAAATCTTTCAGTCTTTAGCGTTTGCTCTTTGAACGTTTAGCACTTTGAAATCTTTCAGTCTTTAGCGTTTGCTCTTTGCACATTTAGCACTTTGAAATCTTTCAGTCTTTAGCGTTTGCTCTTTGAACGTTTAGCCCCATGACTTCAGGTTATTTTCAGCGTTTAGCACTTTGAAATCTTTTAGACTTTAGCGTTTGCTCTTTGAACGTTTAGCACTTTGAAATCTTTCAGTCTTTAGCGTTTGCTCTTTGAACGTTTAGCACTTTGAAATCTTTCAGTCTTTAGCGTTTGCTCTTTGAACGTTTAGCACTTTGAAATCTTTTAGACTTTAGCGTTTGCTCTTTGAACGTTTAGCACTTTGAAATCTTTTAGACTTTAGCGTTCGCTCTTTGAACGTTTAGCACTTTGAAATCTTTCAGTCTTTAGCGTTTGCTCTTTGAACGCTTAGCACTTTGAAATCTTTCAGTCTTTAGCGTTTGCTCTTTGAACGTTTAGCACTTTGAAATCTTTTAGACTTTAGCGTTTGCTCTTTGAACGTTTAGCACTTTGAAATCTTTCAGTCTTTAGCGTTTGCTCTTTGAACGTTTAGCACTTTGAAATCTTTTAGACTTTAGCGTTCGCTCTTTGAACGTTTAGCACTTTGAAATCTTTCAGTCTTTAGCGTTTGCTCTTTGAACGCTTAGCACTTTGAAATCTTTCAGTCTTTAGCGTTTGCTCTTTGAACGTTTAGCACTTTGAAATCTTTTAGACTTTAGCGTTTGCTCTTTGAACGTTTAGCACTTTGAAATCTTTCAGTCTTTAGCGTTTGCTCTTTGAACGTTTAGCACTTTGAAATCTTTTAGACTTTAGCGTTTGCTCTTTGAACGTTTAGCACTTTGAAATCTTTCAGTCTTTAGCGTTTGCTCTTTGAACGTTTAGCACTTTGAAATCTTTCAGTCTTTAGCGTTTGCTCTTTGAACGTTTAGCCCCATGACTTCAGGTTATTTTCAGCGTTTAGCACTTTGAAATCTTTTAGACTTTAGCGTTCGCTCTTTGAACGTTTAGCACTTTGAAATCTTTTAGACTTTAGCGTTTGCTCTTTGAACGTTTAGCCCCATGACTTCAGGTTATTTTCAGCGTTTAGCACTTTGAAATCTTTCAGTCTTTAGCGTTTGCTCTTTGAACGTTTAGCACTTTGAAATCTTTCAGACTTTAGCGTTTGCTCTTTGAACGTTTAGCACTTTGAAATCTTTCAGTCTTTAGCGTTTGCTCTTTGAACGCTTAGCACTTTGAAATCTTTCAGTCTTTAGCGTTTGCTCTTTGAACGTTTAGCCCCTTGACTTCAGGTTATTTTCAGCGTTTAGCACTTTGAAATCTTTCAGTCTTTAGCGTTTGCTCTTTGAACGTTTAGCACTTTGAAATCTTTCAGACTTTAGCGTTTGCTCTTTGAACGTTTAGCACTTTGAAATCTTTCAGTCTTTAGCGTTTGCTCTTTGAACGTTTAGCACTTTGAAATCTTTCAGTCTTTAGCGTTTGCTCTTTGAACGCTTAGCACTTTGAAATCTTTCAGTCTTTAGCGTTTGCTCTTTGAACGTTTAGCACTTTGAAATCTTTCAGACTTTAGCGTTTGCTCTTTGAACGTTTAGCACTTTGAAATCTTTCAGTCTTTAGCGTTTGCTCTTTGAACGCTTAGCACTTTGAAATCTTTTAGACTTTAGCGTTTGCTCTTTGAACGTTTAGCACTTTGAAATCTTTCAGACTTTAGCGTTCGCTCTTTGAACGTTTAGCACTTTGAAATCTTTCAGTCTTTAGCGTTTGCTCTTTGAACGCTTAGCACTTTGAAATCTTTCAGTCTTTAGCGTTTGCTCTTTGAACGTTTAGCACTTTGAAATCTTTTAGACTTTAGCGTTTGCTCTTTGAACGTTTAGCACTTTGAAATCTTTCAGTCTTTAGCGTTTGCTCTTTGAACGTTTAGCACTTTGAAATCTTTTAGACTTTAGCGTTCGCTCTTTGAACGTTTAGCACTTTGAAATCTTTCAGTCTTTAGCGTTTGCTCTTTGAACGCTTAGCACTTTGAAATCTTTCAGTCTTTAGCGTTTGCTCTTTGAACGTTTAGCACTTTGAAATCTTTTAGACTTTAGCGTTTGCTCTTTGAACGTTTAGCACTTTGAAATCTTTCAGTCTTTAGCGTTTGCTCTTTGAACGTTTAGCACTTTGAAATCTTTTAGACTTTAGCGTTTGCTCTTTGAACGTTTAGCACTTTGAAATCTTTCAGTCTTTAGCGTTTGCTCTTTGAACGTTTAGCACTTTGAAATCTTTCAGTCTTTAGCGTTTGCTCTTTGAACGTTTAGCCCCATGACTTCAGGTTATTTTCAGCGTTTAGCACTTTGAAATCTTTTAGACTTTAGCGTTCGCTCTTTGAACGTTTAGCACTTTGAAATCTTTTAGACTTTAGCGTTTGCTCTTTGAACGTTTAGCCCCATGACTTCAGGTTATTTTCAGCGTTTAGCACTTTGAAATCTTTCAGTCTTTAGCGTTTGCTCTTTGAACGTTTAGCACTTTGAAATCTTTCAGACTTTAGCGTTTGCTCTTTGAACGTTTAGCACTTTGAAATCTTTCAGTCTTTAGCGTTTGCTCTTTGAACGCTTAGCACTTTGAAATCTTTCAGTCTTTAGCGTTTGCTCTTTGAACGTTTAGCCCCTTGACTTCAGGTTATTTTCAGCGTTTAGCACTTTGAAATCTTTCAGTCTTTAGCGTTTGCTCTTTGAACGTTTAGCACTTTGAAATCTTTCAGACTTTAGCGTTTGCTCTTTGAACGTTTAGCACTTTGAAATCTTTCAGTCTTTAGCGTTTGCTCTTTGAACGTTTAGCACTTTGAAATCTTTCAGTCTTTAGCGTTTGCTCTTTGAACGCTTAGCACTTTGAAATCTTTCAGTCTTTAGCGTTTGCTCTTTGAACGTTTAGCACTTTGAAATCTTTCCCTCTGTTTGGGAGCTGTCAAGTAGAGAGGTTTCCCTGTTACCGGGGGAAGATTTGAGCTTACCTCAGCTCTCTGAGTGGATTGCAGGAGGGAGGCCTCTGCGCTGATCTTTTCTTTTTCTTCTAAATTCTTCATTTTTTCTTGAATTTCTTCTAAAAGAGTTTTTTCTTGTTCTCTTGTACTAGTACCAGCACTTCCATGACATGAAGCCCGGCTTCCTACATGTTTTTCCTGTGTTTGTTGCGTTTTTAGTTTTCCTTCAGCAGGAGCTCACAGCAAACACACCCTTCTCTCCTGAAGAGGAGTTAGGGGTTAGGGGTTAGGGGTTAGGGGTTAGGGGTTAGGATTAAGGGTTAAGGGTTAAGGGTTAAGGGTTAAGGGTGAGGGTTAAGGGTTAAGGGTTAAGGGTTAAGGGTTAAGGGTTAGGGCTAGGGCTAGGGCTAGGGCTAGGGCTAGGGCTAGGGTTAGGGTTAGGGTTAGGGTTAGGGTTAGGGTTAGGGTTAGGGTTAGGGTTAGGGTTAGGGTTAGGGGT